>NW_017729032.1:11268947-11296676 GCF_001723915.1 Gavialis gangeticus | reverse complement strand
AGAGGTCTTCTGCTTTCCATTAGTAAATGGTTCTACTTACTAAACAGAATGGTGGTGGGGTTTTTTCAGATAGATAGTAGGCATAGTTAATATGTTTTCTAAGGCTTGGCCACTGGGAGGTCATTAGACCAGACCACGCATGACCTCCCAGAGACCAGATCACAGGATGAGTCAAGGGCACTTGAGAAGGGCAGAGACCAGATCACAGGATGAGTCAAGGGCCCCAGAATCAGACACCAAGGGAATTCAGGAGCAGAGTCCAAATCGCAGACCAAGTCTAGGATCAAGGGCCAGAAGCTGGATGAGCCGGGAGACAGAGCCGAAGTCAGGTTACGCCAGCAGCCAGAACCAAGTCAGGGCATGCCAAGGGTCTGAGACCAAGTCAGAGTCAGAAACATAATGAAGGTCAGAGATCAGGTTATCACATCCAAAGGGACTATCCAGAAAAGTTGAAGTCCAGGAACAGCTGAGCTGGGTCTGGCGTCAGAGAGCCCTGAGTACAGGATCAGATAGGTTTATCACAGCAGACCTTCAGAGAAATATTGACTAGTCTACAGCCTGCTGCCCCAGGTGGAACACTGGCCCCAGCATCCCATCAGGAGGCTCAGAAAATGGCCAGCTGGTTCATTACCTGGGGTAAGGCTACCAGGCAGGTGCAGCTAGTTTAGCAATTAGCCCAGGTTGGACTGCCTGTTAAGGCCCCTGATGCTTACTGTTAGCTGTAGTAATAAATCTGTCTTCTTGACATCATATTTTCCTACTCACAGATGGAAATGGAGGCAATAATATTCTTCATATATTTTTATAAAGCCCAAGGTATAATTATTTACGTTATGATGTGGTTTAAATCTTTCAGTCTGGATTGTACTGGACTCTACAAACATAGGTGCTGTGACTTGTCTTATCACTTTTGATATCTAAATATTTCACATACATTATTAGATTTTTTGGGGGTTGCTTTTTTCCCATTTGGTGCCCCAGTTTACCATAGTAAGGTAATATCTTTATTTTACCAATTGGTAGCGGTAGCTCGAAGCTGTCCAAGTTCAGATGGCAGAGTTGAGAGATGAGTTCTGGTCTCCCCCTGTGCGGCAGTATTATTTCTGATTAGGGTTGGCTATTTGACAAGTTCAATAAAGTTTGGTCAATTGACCAGTCAAATAAATATTAGTCAAAATTGTAAACAAATGCTAGTAGGTCCAAATAATACACAGAAAAACAAAACTTTTCCACTAAGAAATCTATCAAAAAAACAATTTAAAAAAATCATATTTCTGTCCAGAAAACTAGTTTAAAAAAGTAGTTTTTTTGTAAAATTGCTATAATATTTGACTGGTCAAAAAATATGCAGCCAACTGACTGGTCAATTGACAATATTTGAACAGTCAGTTGACCAATTTGACAGCTCTATTTCTGTTTCACCACAAGATAATCTGTCTTCGCTGTACTTCACTCAAGATACAAAATATGGAGTGATGAAGTGATTTTGGAAGGACTGTATTTCTGTCTACAAATCCATTGAATCCTGAGTGAGCAGTCTTCCTGTGAGTTCCTCTTATTTAAAATTAGATTATCTGTATGTAAAGGTAATTTTAGGAAAGGTAGTTAGTAGATCCTCCTTTCATTTTTCTTTGCAATTTTTTTCAAAAGCCTTTTGCTTTTTCGGCACAAATCCAGGCATTGCGAAGTCCAGTAATGTTATTCTGATTTATTTTTTAAATTATCATAAATAATGCATTTTGCATTAATGACTGATTTGCTGAAAATGTGTAAGTGGTGTTGGAAGGAGGGACCACACCGCTTATCAGGGAAGTGCTTTCATCTCTTGATTCTAGACATGCTCTTTTTGGTCTACAATATGTCACCATGAATCTTGCCTGCCTGCCTTACTTGAAAAGAGGTGCTGGGTACCCTTACTCGATCCTAGCCTTCAGAGTAGTGGTTGAGGCAGGCTTGTGTAGGTGGTAAGTTTGAATGCTCTCAAGCTGAAGAGGGACTAGAAGGTGGGCAAATGTTCCAGTTACGAGATTATTTTTTATCAAATGGGCAGCGCCTGCTCCCCATTGGTTTTTTGAATGGAAGTGCCCATATCTGCTGGATTTAAATGCATTGGTGTGGGCTGTGGTTGTGGTGAGCTCCAAACATACCTATGGGGTTGGTTCCCTTAGGGGATTTAGGTGTGGAGATGGTTAGTTTATGAATACTGGACAGGCCCAGGCATAAGGCTTTGAGGTGTTTGGCTTATCCGCAATGGTAACCATTTTGGATGGGTATAATTGGGAGGCTTTTTAGACGTCCAAACCCTTTTTTGGCATCTTGCCCTTAGACTTTTAATGACACAGTTGCTGACTGTAAAATGGATAATAGCATTTCCCTACCCCAAAGGGCTGTTTGGAGGCTAAATACGTTAAAGATTGTGAGGCACTCATATTACATGATAAGGTATGAGGATCTATTATAGTATGGATATGAGCCACCTCCCACCGGAGCCAGTTCTGGCTTGGTTTTTATGTGGCCATCATGAACTTATTCTTCAAGCACTTCGCAGAAGTGCACTGGTAATGTACATAATTACTATTTTTAACATGTGGCTTGTTCTCTTTTTTTCCCTCCCCAAGGATAATTTGTACAGGTTTTTATTACTTCCTGTGGGAGTTTTTGCCTTACAGATACCAAAATGAAGTTAACTGTATGCTCCTTACTTTGATTTGTTACAGGAATGTGAGTAGCGTAACGGCGCACTGGGGTCCTTAAGTGCCACTTCAGTTTCATAGTCTTAACTTAAACAGCTGAGGGAAAGTTTAAAAATTGAACACGAGAAATTTGTTAGTTAGGAAGGATTTGTGCTGAACTATGAGCAAAGGTAAGAATAAATTGGTATTTTTCAAGTTGTTGATTTGTTTGTTTTAGATTGCTAAAGCTCGCAATATTAGTCGTGTGATTCACTAGAGTTTTCTCAGTACCAGCAGAAACTAGAGTGGAAAATCAATTTGTAAAATCAAAATTAAGTACCATAATTAAGCCTGTCTCCATCCCAAGGTTTATCCAAATGAAAGTAAAGAAAGAATTGTCTAAGTTTAAAACTTCTCTTGTTCACTTACAATATTGTGTTGCATAGCATCACAATACTATATTGCGTACAGTACCTGGTTACATTTTAAGTGTTTGTATAGACATAAGGATGAATTTTGTATTTTGGCTCCGAGTTGCATAGGAGGATGTGCAGAGGGAAGTAATTGGCCAGAAGAGAAGGGTTAATGAAGTGGAGATCCAAGGAAAGGGGAAGGGAAGAAAGTGGGCCTTTTCCTTCTTTACTGTAAATTGTTTAATCTTCCCTCCTTTTCAGTTTCTTAGCCTAATGTCTCTCTTTTTCCAATTTGCTTTTCCTTCTGTGTCTCTTTCCTCTCCTCCCCTCTCCCCCCGTTTCTTTGTTAGAAAATGTGATTGTGAGTCATAATTCCTGGGTTCTGTTCTTGACTGCAGCCGACTGACTAGCATGCCCTATGATGAATCATTTAACTCTTAAACTTAGTTTTCCCTTCTATACAACACAGGCCGTAGTGACTGAAAAACTGCAAACCTCCAGAGAATGGCCATATCGCCTAACAACTGTCCTCTCTGCTGTGGCGTGACCATCTTAATGATCTTTTCTGCTAAGAAGTGCTTCATTGAGACATGACACCACTCCACACATATATCCTCTGAAACACATGTGCTGGAGCTACCATATTGTGGCACTGAGTGCATGCCAATAATTTTGCTGTTTCAGATATGCTTCCACACCTGCGCCTAGTGCTGGGCTCAAGTGGCTACAAAACCTCCATTTTGGAGTGTAGAGTGGGCATGCTATAGCTGATTTTTGGGCTCCCTACCAGAGCCCTTTGGCACAGACACGAACAAAGTTACTGCATTTAATTCTACTTGTTGCACTGAGAGAAGGAGAGCCTTTCCATCTCTTCAGACCCTAAATGTCTAACCTGTCCCTATGTGCCTTTTTATTCCTATAAAAATTGCCTTGTTGCAGGGTTAAGTTATAGTTTTGAAGCTGTCTTCCTTTTTGTAGGATATGTATAGTGTTTACAATAGTATATCTACTCAAAAATAGGTGACAGAGAGGAAGATGCTATTTTGTACACTGCATGCTTGGTATAGAGATGACATCCGTCTTCACCATAGAGGGGATGATGCCCCCACTCATGCATTGAAAGAAGTCATCCTTTAACAAGTAGAGATTAATGCCCCGGCTAAAGTTAGGCAGAGTTACTTTCTATATGCTGTTTAAATAAAAAAGCAGTATTAAAAAATGAAAAAGGGGCTGTTAGTCAAAATGCTGATATATAGTGTACAAACAAAGGGGCAGGCGTTTTGAAATAACAGTCTGCTTCAACACTTTGAGCCCCACTTGCCATTGATTTCAGTGCTATGAAGCTGTGTCATAAGAATAACAGGATTTATCGGAGGTGGCTATCAGCCACTTCATTTTATGTTTGTGCACCAACAGGTCTGTCTGTGAAGAGACAGACTTGGCTGGTATAAACCTGAGAAACAGTATTTAATATGTTATAGATGTGAACATTTGATTGAAACCCCCCCCCTCACTCCCGGCAAGAAGCCCCTTTGTAAAGTGTGCTCTTAGCTGATTATCTCTCCTCTGCCGTTGTATTGTTGTTCCGTCACATGGATCCCTCTGTCCTTGCAACATAACGTTTCACTGAGCAAGCTGTAGTTCTTGTTGCTCCTGTGAGCAGCCGGCTCAAACCTTTGGTTTTACTCTATTTTCTTAATGAATAAACAGCTCAGCAGAGGCATTAATGTTACTTAAATAATGAATGAAAATAGGTTTTGTCATTTACTTTGTTTTCCCTCTAACTGGCTACTCAGCGGCTGAACATACATAAAAACCATCCTCTGCGTGTGTGTTGGGGGAAATGGCCACTATTTCTAATCTCTGGAAAGTGACTTGAAAGCCTGTGTTCTCCACTGGATGGTAGTGGAACAATTTCAAAGCACGCCTCTAAAAGCTTGGGGATGGCAGGGAGGTTTGTTCAATTTTGTGTACATATAGGTTGTATAGCTTTTCTCCCCATTAAAATGTGCAGTGCAGTAAAAGGCTAGCACAGTAATGTTGCATTTTTCCCTTCTATTTTTCTGTTCTGTCCTAGGTAGTAACTATGCTTTTTAAATGTGAGGTCTTTTTCCCCTTCTTATATAACAAGAACGATACTCTGGAAAATTCAATATTATTAACTTGGTGCAAGAAGGTTCATATTGTAAGATCCCTTTCCGTGGTTCAGTCCATTTGTCCATGAAGGAGGTAAAGAATACAATGGCCAATGCAATTGGCTTTGCACCTAGGAGAACTGAGCACCCTTGTGAGACTTATTCCCTTAGAGCAACCACAACTGGATCAATCAGACTTTTTTCCTCACTCCTCTTCCTCAGGCTTGCGATATTATGACTGGCAGAATTAATTACATGTCTTAATTAGAGGTGGTTGGGGAATATGTTTTTTTCCTAGCAAAAAATGTCACTAAATATTTTTGTCAGATTTTTTCAGGTTTCATCAAAAAACATGGCACCCCCCCCAATCCTGTTTTTCACATTAGTCACTCAGTTTCCCATGGCGAGGGGAGAGACTTTTCACCCATCTCCAATCTCAACAGAATGGAGCAGTTATGTGCGTTAAGGCCTGAATCTCAGACACCAGCATGCAGCTGGAGTGACTTGAGTTGTTCCTGTGAGTCTGGATGAGGGAAGAAGAGGAATCCTTTCCTTCCCAAGCTCACGGGCCCTAAATTCTTGGAAGAGATGGGGCAGGATTTGTTGAGGAGTATCAAACGTGAAATCCTGCTGTAAGCCCCTGGAAATTCACGGCTTGAATACTGCTGCTGGGTGGGAGGAACATCTGGTTGTTACTCTTAAGTCTGGAGCCAAAAAGGAATGAGTTTCTGCTTGTTGCTTATCAGAGATGGTAACTGCAGAGCAGGGCGAAGGGTTAAATCTGAGATACCTGGCAAAAAAGAAGGAATGCTGTTGCATTGTAAAAACAAGCATTTTTAAGCACTTCAGCAGTCCTTTGTACAATACCCAGTGATTAAAGAAAGAGGTAAGGCAGGACTTGGAGAGGAAAATAAAAGAATGTCAGCTGCTTGTTTCAGAGCAAGCAATTCAGAAAGAAAATAAAGATCCTCTAGTGAGTGTTAAATCTCCTAAGGAAGCCATATGTGGTATCAGCAAGCGAGCTGAATGGCTGTGATGTTTTTCACTTGTGGACTGGAAAATCTGGATTTAAACAAACAAAAAAAACTCATCTGTGCTTATACCCAACTTGCAGCAAAGTGTAATCCAAGATCTATACAGCCATTTTTTTTTCATGTTTTAATTGCATTTGGGACCCCTAAATTACCTGTTCCTTTACTTAACGGGGACTATGCATTCCTGCTCTTTCAACACCCCTTTCTTTACATGCAGTCCGGTGCATCTTATGGTTAAGCTGCTGTCACTACCATTGCATACTGGCAAACCGAAGAGAATCAAGGAGTTAAATTTCAGAACAAGAAGCAGGAGGTGAGCTGTCTGCTACACTAGTTTACTGCAGCTTCCCTTCATACTGACACACATGTAGTTTGTGGTGACAGTGCTAAAGAACTGCAGACAGGCACTTAGCAGACTGGATGTGAGCTGGATGCAAAGATGCCTCACCCTGGACCTCCTGCTACCAGTATGTAAATACACCTGCAGCCTGGTCATACAGGGGTTTTTTCAGAAACCAGCATGAGAGCACCTGACAAAGCAACAGCGTAGTAGTGAGACCTCTTCCATTATTAGATTCGTATCTGAGCTCTGGTGGAAGTTTATTCTGCTGCATATTCAGGCTGAAATCCTTCTCATCACTACAATGTTTGCCTCTATTTGGTATGCCAAGAAGCTGGGACGCAGGTTTGTGCATAATGCCAGGAAAGCAAAAGCAGAGAAGGTATGTTCGTAATGGGAATATAAGCAGTATCTTTGATGTAAGCTGCCTGCCTACATATTGTCGTGTATCTGATTATATTTCCTAATACCCTGCACCTGACCTATTGCTATTTATGATTTCATGCAGGCATTCTTGACTCTCGTTTCTTTTCTTGTCAGTCGTTGAAATGCTCAGGAGATAATCCTTTCAGAAGTCTTTATGGCCCTTTCATTTTGCAAAATAAACAGCTGTACATCTGGTATCTTGCGTGTTCAGGGAGCACTCCGCTGAACTTGTTGCTGTGCTGCATTATTTTTATGACTACCACATTAGGTGCTGAAACAACCACTGTGTTTTTGCTTTGTGTATATTTTATCTAGTATGGGACCAATCAGAACGTAATAACATGTTAAGTGTTATAACGGTTGGAGAATGTATTTCATAATACTTGTTGAAACTGTATTGCAGCGTGCATCCCTGTTCCTTCAAAGGGGAGCAGCTGTACCAAAAAGAAATAGTCGGGGGTATCTGGCAGCTTTTCTTATTTTGTTTAATATTAATCAAAAGGTCTATTTTTAAACAATCCACATGTTTAGCCAGCTGGGG
The DNA here is from genome assembly GCF_001723915.1 of Gavialis gangeticus. NCBI lineage: Eukaryota > Metazoa > Chordata > Crocodylia > Gavialidae > Gavialis > Gavialis gangeticus. The sequence continues at coordinate 11,289,115 of NW_017729032.1, read as the reverse complement.
GGGGGGTTGTTTGTTTTTTGTTTGGGGGATTTTTTTGCAAGTCTTCATAGATAAGTTTTATTTCTGTCATTGTGCCTCTACAAACACAACTTAAAATGTGCTAGAATTACAGTGATGGGCATTGATGTAGCAACATAGATAACTCCTATCTGGAATTATGGGAGGAATTTATTAGATATGTCATGCATTTTATGTTAATGCAACAGATAACCATTTTCAAATGGGGCAATTCCATCTTTTTCATGAAACTGAATATTAGGCTGGGGAAAGAGCCGAGAGTATAAAGCTATAAAGTTTCTTTCATTAATCTGTGATGGCTCCCCTGGTTTCCTTTCTGTCTTTGATGTAGCAGAAGGATTCATAAAGAGGTTGCTTTATTATGTCTTTGGCATCTCATTGTGGTATGTAATATAATCGCCTACCTAGCATACAATTGCTCCTTCATCTGAATTCACTGGTAGCTGAAAATGCTCTTTACCTGAAGTAAGTGATAAACAAGAATAAATTATTGTTCTGTGGGTGGGAGAAGAAAAGATTGTTGCCTTTTCTGGCCAGGATTCTTAAGTGGTTGAAAAAGCACAGAGCAGTAGCTAGGAATGATTGCATCTGAAGCAACCAAGCCCATGGAAAATGTATCCAAAGGTCAATGAAATTATCTTAATTGTGTGAATTTTTTTTTCTTTCTTCCTTTAATCCGTGCTGATAGGAGTGGTTATAAATTTCCCTAGTTATACGTGGGTTTATCAAACTTTTTTTGCTTTTCTTTTTTGTTTCCCTGGCCAGTCGCACTAAAGCAACCATCCATGGTACTGTATGACTCCCATGTGCCTCACTTCAGTGGGATGGAGGAAAAAGGGAAGTAACTCCCCTGCACATAATTAATCCTGACCTACCTCCTCCCACAGGTCCTTTCCAGCAGCCTCCTCAAAGAATGGAGGTGCCGGACAAGTTCCCAAGAACCACTTGCAGAAGTTTAGAAGCTAGGCTACAATGCATCATGTAAAGTGTTTGCATCCTCATGCATTCCTGTATAGGTTATTTTATTTTTTCATTTTATGAAACTATAAAAATGTTGTAGAATTTAATGGAAAACTGAATCACTGCAATTGAATTCTATAACAGTTTAAAGGAACGTTTAAAGAATAGTTTTTATGCCTCTTAAGTTTTACAGAACAACTTCCATATCAATCTTTTGTCTTAATTCCTGCTTAATCCTTAGAATTTTCACAAAGCAATTAAGAAACCTTCCAGTTCAGAAACAGCATTCATGTTGGGGAGCTGTGACGGAAAAGTTTCTGGGGGGGTGATGCTTGTCTGAGCTTTGTTTTGAGTATGTTAAAAAGACACGACGTGATGGAATGTCACGAGACCCAAAACATAGAAGTACAGATTTCACTTCAGCTTGTTCTTTTTCCTTAATTTTGCCACTGAAGAAAAATGGGCAGCACTTTTCCTTTAGACTCTGTTACATAGGTGGTAAGTGCGTCCGCTGATTCAGCATGCTGTTCATGAATCACTGTGGTGAACCAGCAGTGACAGGAAATCCACGTTCTACGATGGCACTTGGGTTTTATTCTCAAGGGTCATCAATGATTGGAGACTGATCAACAGTGACATCTTCAATATAGCAACTACTGGAACATGTGACTTAGAAACATAGCTATTAATAAGTAAACTTTAAACTGGCACTTGTCTTGTTTATGTTATTGGGGTAGTTCGGCTGAATATAATTACTGGTTGGCTTTGCCCTCTTCATATTTTTCATGAAGACATAATAGTTATTTTGCTGTGTGTGTTTAATAATGTAAAACAACAGATTAATATAGCAAATTCATACAGAAGACTTTTTTGCAGTTAAGAGTCCAGGAGCTGAGAGAGTTTTGCTCTGTATGGCGCCAATCAAGAAGGCACACTTAATGTGTTGGGTTTAACCTGGGAATTTTTCACTGGAATAGAAACTTTTGTGGGAATGTATCCCTCTTCACAAGTCTGCCATGACATTTTGGCATGGGGAAGAAAAGGAAATCATTGCAGCTTTGTGGTTGAGCAAACATGTAGTTATCTGTAGTTCTGTAGTTACCCAGAACATGAGGCACTGTTCAAGACCCTGAATTGAGAAAAGCAAGGATGTGAACATGGGTGATCACCAGTGATCATCAGCCCCATCAGGTTATTGGGAGGTGCTTGTTTCATTTGTGAGTGAGGTAGAGAGAGAGAGTCTACATATGATTCTGATGCTGAATCAGTGAATATTTTGAAAAGTCCAGGTTGGGTTTTTTTTGTGAAATGGTCATCTTGTTTCCTGGCTGGTGCTAGTTTGAATCTCAGTTTCCCTACAGTTAAAAGGGATAGTCTGTATCTACCGCCAGTAGTTGCTCTTAATATACCAGTTTTGTCTTGGGTAACTAGACAGTTTAGCAGAATTCTCGATATAAAATTGTATTTCTTCAATCCTAAGCTCCTTTGGGTATGGTCTTTATCTTACGTACATGCAATGCCTAGCACAATATTGACTTCTTGGCACTACTGTGATAGTAGTATTTCTATTGATTATTGCATACTGAATAGGAAATATTGCTAGTGCTGAGAGAGCATTACCCAAGACAACTGGATTTCTGTAAAGGGCACCCGCAGTGGCTATCTGGGAGGCTTATGTCATTAAAACTGGTAGAACACTTTGAGATTGTCAAATAGAAGGATGATGGTTATTATAGTATGTGCAAGCCTTTGAATTGTCAGACATAGAATAACCTTAAAACTATGACTGATGACTTGAATTTTTCTCATTAAACTACCATCAAAGAAAAATCAAGAGATGTTAACTGCATGTGGATAAGCCGTAAAAATAAGTATTCCAAATGATTGGAAGTGGTGCAGAAAGGTAACTGAGCAATTAATCAGTTTGAGCTGAGAGGGAGATCAGCACACTAGATGGTAAGAAAGAGATTGTGATTATATTCAGTATATTGGTAGCAGTTTTGGTAATAAAGATGGAGGTTGTAAATGGGGGAGGGACAACTTCCTACAATTTCATTGAAGAAGTAAATTTGCATATTTCTTTCTCTGTTTGTTCTGAATTGAAATTTGTTTGAATAATCTGAATAGAATTCTAAATGCCATTACAACCGGTCTTTTGTCAGTCCTTTGTAAGCAAAGAAAAATAGCTTCATATAAAAAGTGGTATGTGAAAAATGCTTAAATAACTCATTCTTTCCCCACACCCACAAATTAACTATATTTCAATTACTGCTAAGACAGCTGTCTTTATAAAAAGATCTCTCCTTCTTGTGTCTTTCTGATACTGAAAATACTGCAACCGTGAGTCTAAGAACCTCTCTAGCTGGCAGTATGAGGTAACACTCTAGAAGGTGGCTCATGAGAGCACTTTATAATACCACAAAGACAGCAGTTTTCCTCATAGAAGTATATAAAATGAAGATAATGCCAGATTTGGAATCTCTCAAGACTGCAGGTACTTGTAGCACTTGCCAAGTACAAATAAAAACTAGAGGTCATTCCAGTTTTGGAACACAGACTTTGTAGACATTTCCCATTGAAATGAATAGTCCTAAGTGAGATGTTCCAGACTGGGGCCTGACCCACTGTGGTCAGTTGACATCTCTTGCTTAGGTTCTGGTTCTGGTTCTGGCTGTTGATATGCATGTATGATGATGTATTGACTACTGATAGTGGAAAAACTTGCTTAAATATAGACACCTGAAAACCCCCCAGAAAGTATATCTTTAAAAAGGTCTGACAAAGCTGGAAATTAATAAGGTGTTTCTCCATAAATGCACCAGCCACTCTGTTTAGTCATAATACTGATTGCTTTCTATAAATAGTGATAGTTAACTCTTGATGGCACACTGGAGATCTCTCCTGTGCCTTTATTTTTAATGTGTCCTGTGTTAAAAGTAGGCCAACCTAGGTTACGAATCCTCTTTTTAAACCCTTATTTACAAGCTCTCCCATTAGCAAACTGGAGAGAGAGAAATATGAGATTCACATGTACCAGTATTTACTTGCAAGAACAGAAGAACAGAAATCATATGCCCAAGAAAGTGGCAAACAGCAAAGGGGCTAAGTACAGACAGTCAAAAAGCCAGAGGTTGAATCAGTTCAATCTTTGCAGATTAGTCCAAGCTTCACAGATTGAACCAATAAGCAAGTGAACAGACATTCACTTTTGATTCCAGAAATGCAGCTACATGCCTGCAGTGGCCCAGGCTTCATGTTAGTTACCAGTATAGCACACCACTCCGCTCAGCTGGAGCAGACAGCTTGGGCCAAGGCTAGCCCATTCACTCTGCCGGGGTGGGAGGTGGTTTATAGGGGAGGTACATCCTGGGATGCTGGAGAACTGTGAGTTAACTTGGATCTGGAGGGGATCTGGGACAAAAATTCAATAAATTGATTCAACCTAAATCAATGAAATCTGATAGTACATTCATCCAGGTTTACCTTAACTGGTTTCGGTCATTTTGGAAGTGGTTTATGTGCACTGAACTTCTATTGTGTTACAGATTTGAACCAGTTTCTGATCACTTATACCAGTTTCTGTGAAAATTCTGTCCCTAGCCAAGATGAACAAAATTCACAAGACTTTACCACGGGAATGTATATTGCTAATTACAAGCAAAATTAGGAGAACTACCCAAAAACTTTAATTGTGGTGCTGTGGGCAAGCTCTGCAGATCCTTGGTGTTCATCTCTAGCAAATTATCTGCTCCCTAACTAACAACTCTGAGGGACCATCTCCCAATTCTTAACTTCTGTAGAGTTCAAAGTAAAAGAGTGTTTCTAAAGTATAACTTCTCTCACTACACAGACCCCCCAGGAGTTTTCTTTAGAGCTTACTTTGAGCTGGTGGTGAAATGCATGTTGATATTCCAGTCAACCATCCATTTAACTCTTTATGCTTCCATACATTTGTTTTATAGTTACTACAGGACCCAAGTTAAGTGTGCTTCCTTAGGACTGAACCAGGGACTGAGCTGTGATTCAGGCTCCTGCCAAACGTTTGAGAGAAGATACCATGTTGATTCATGTTGTCTTTTTTAGAATGCCATACACGAACAGATACTGGCTGAATCTCACTCCAGTACAACAGCCTTTCAAATGTATTTATGTGCATTTTATTTCATATATTTGGGAAAGGCTTCCATCTCAGTGAGAGAGGATTGTTGCATATAGCCTTCCATGTGAATGCCTTCCATATAGCCTTCCCTGTTCATGTATCACTGTCATTTGCTTTATTAATTTTGACTTGTGACTCTCCTAATTCAGGTCTATATGTGACTTCCTAACTGCTTTTGGTAATAGGTTATTATGCAGTGCATGCCATTATTAGTACATACTAGCAGGAAAACCTCATTCATTGGGGTGAGGTACAGTCAACATAAGAAAAATAATTGCTCCGAATAAATGTATTTTGATATTCCAAAATGCAAGAGTGAGTCTTGAATAATAGTTTAATCTTCCATCTCTTTAAGTCATCTCCTGCACTACCTTATTCCTCACTGTAAATTCATTTTTATTTTGGAAGGAACCCTAACTGATATAAAATTGTCCTAGGCATTGACTACCTAATTCCACTTGCACAGGCACCCTTTTTTGGTTACCATCCCACCAGCTGCAGATGGGACTCTTAACACCAATCTTTACTGGCTGAAGAAGTTTCTGTTAATCAGCTACTGGAACAGTCTTCTACTTCAGTCTGATTTTGATCAAGGGGAATGATATTAGCCATCAATCCCAGCTGGGTGGTTCATACAGTTAATTTCTTATTACCTCAGTGCTATCAAGACTGCTCTGCAAACTCATGTTTGTGCATGAACTGCATCAAAGTATTTAATTTATAATTGAGGGGCTACTACATTGATACTTAATGCGGTTTGAACAGTTTCATGATCTAAGAAAAGTGTAGCAATTGTTTAATAAATAGTTGATGTAACATTTCCTACCTAAATTTTGTCTACCTTGAGTGTAAAAACCAAAAGGAACAGGGTGGCATTTGGAAAACATCCCTGACACCAGTTCCTGCATTAATTGCTACTTTAGCTACTCATGCTGTGACTCAAATGGAATCAGGTTGGATCTATTTCTAATGAGTAACTAGTTTTATAGCCACCAACTACAGGATACTTTTTTCTGAACAGGGGAAAAAAAACTATTATCTCAGTTTCCATAACGTGCTTTATGTGTATAGCCTGAATTTATTGCCACTACCTTTTAAAAATATTGTGCAACTTGCCACATTTATAAATTGTCCAAGCCCTTTTTTTTCCCACTTGTGGTGTTTAATGATATAATATTCAGTTTAGTCCTAGTGGGTAGCATTGTGAATATGTTTAATTTTAAATTTTAAATTTAACCCATTTATCTCTTTGCATGTGTCTTCATTTGGATGCACATCACAGTATGCATATCTGATTTTTTGTTTTTGCATAATGTGCTACTTCCCTGTCTAACATATGAAATTCAAACTATTTTTAAAGCTTCAGATTCGGACTGATGATCAGGGTTACTATGATTTCAGTGACAACTCTGCCATTTTTATTTTCATGAAGGTAGATGCTTTCACAACAGAACAGCAAGGTGTGTTGTTGGTAGGTATTAGTCAATTCATGGTAATAAACACAGGTTAAAATTTGAATGAAGGAAAAACAGGTGTCGTTTTGATGTGTTAGCAGTTCAAAGTAAATTATATGAGGAGAAAATAATGCCTGCTGAATATTTGTGATTGCATCATCTTTCTTAGTAAAGGCTGATTTGTTCATATAAAACCCTTGTTTGACAGAGCTGGAGACTGGTGTCCTCTTGTGATCACGTATATACTGATAGCTCAGGAAATAACTGAACAAAACTCCCCATCACCTTTTTTTTTTTTTAATCTGAACTTTGTTCTGGAATGACCGACCACCTTTTAAGTATCAAGAGGGTCTCAACACTATGTATAGTCTAAGACGAATAGACAAAGACCACGAGGATGTCAGTGATATGCTTGGCATCCTTCTATGAAGGGACATATTATTAACTCGTTTTAGACCACCACCCTTTTTCATAATCCACCAATGCAATAACTTTGTTAATACTAATTTAATAATTAAATTTGCATTGGATTTGAAAAGCTAATCTAGAGTCATAAAAATTAGTATCACTCCTGTAGCCAGAGACTATGTGCCTCCCTATGGACACAAGTGGTGTTTGTTTTTGACATAAAATAACAAGTGCCAACCATCTCATTGTTTTCTTCTTCTCAAGCAAAAAATGTACCCCCCCCCCAAAAAAAAACCCCAACAAAACCCACCTTCAAAGACATTTGAGAGATGAGGCAAGGTAACATCCATTAGGATAATAAGTGAGTCTGGCAAATGCAAAGATCACGTAAAAAGAAAAATAAACACTTAGGTTCTTTGACAGCAGAATCTTTTATGTCATTGCTTTTCTTTAAAACTACAAAAGATCTGGTTTTAGGCCTGGTTCTTCCTTACCCTGAGATATAATAAGGAAAAATTCTGATCTTAAGTTTGTGATTTCTCTTGTAATGCCAAAATTAACTAATGAATAATAAAATATTCTGTAAGTAAGAACCCAATAGATATTAATATAATAGCTCAGGAAGCATATATAATAAATTACAATCTAGAAATACTATGTAAGTTTGATAGTCAAAGTGTCTACCTGTGCTCTGAACGAGCTATTTAAGAATGATAGAAAATAGCAATGGATTTGATAAGGCCTTTTTGGTTTTCCTAGATGTCTTTCTCTAGACCCTTGTCTGCATGAATGTTTTCTAGGCTACATTTAGTGCTGGCAGTGGGGCTTTCATTGTTTCCATTGGATTAGTTATTTAATTAAATTAGTCCTATGAGTGGAGAACATATTCAAACTTCATTTATCCGCATACATATCTCTGTGTTCATATGTGTAAGAAAAACTTCTAACTCGGTTGCCTTCCCACAACGTTATCACCAAAGCCAGCGAGACCTGTAAGCATGGAAGCATTTTAAATACCTTTGTTTTTATCTTAGTAAAAAATAAAAGCAGCTAGAAATTCTGAGCCAGTTGATTCCCCCTTAGCATTACCTTTTCTACAAGTGTAATTTGCCCTCCTTAGTGCATGCTCAGCAACTTCTGAAACATTCAGCTAATTGTGTTGAAGGAAAAATGCATATTGGTTATTTCATACTTAAATGATGAGTGGTGTATGATCATTTAAGTCAAGGTGCTCAAAAAATAGGAACAAATAACACTAGTGCTTTTGGTTTTATTTTCCAAATCCCTAAGTGCCAGACCTTTGAAGGCAATTAAGACTAAATACATTGAAAAATATGGCCTTTAATTCAGTTTGAAACATGGTCCTGAGGTGTTTTTATAGATGTTACCGTGGAACCTGAAACAGTCTCCTGCTAGTTACATCTGTGTGAAAAATGTGCAAGTTAAAATGTAAGGTTATCATAATTTGAGTTAGGAGGGATGCGGGGGTGACGGGAGGGAAAACCTGCTAAATTGAGATCATCTACTTCAAGTGCAATATGTAATCCTTCACAAAAGGATATATTACCACAAAAGGATATAACATATATTCAGTATTGAACTGATACAAAGTACATGCCTCCATGGCAACCATACATGCAAGGCCTCCACTGGTTCAAGTATTCTGTGCTGTTCTGGACAGGTTGCCTCCTAGGCCAGAAGCAGTAGTCATGTCCATACATGAGTGGCTGGATTAGCAGGGGGTTGGGCAAATTGGCAATGTTGTTTAACAGTGCTAAGTAGGCTGCTGGAAGCAACCTGTGAGTTTGACTCCACTGCTTTTGGTTTGGAGGACAGCAGAGTCTTCCAGCACTATATTTTGAAGGCTTTGCTTCCTAGCACAGTAGGTTTGCAGTGTGGATTTGGCTTAAGTCTAAGTGGGCTCATCTACACGTGCACCATTACTGCATAGTAACTTAGGTTACTGTGCAGTAACCAAAAATGACTGTGCAGTATGGGTGTGCGTCTACACATGCGCTCCTGTACTGCGCAGTAAGTATGGCAATTTACACATCATGCAGGTAGCAGATTTATGCCCGAGTAGTTACTGCACAGTAAGGCACGTGTAGATGCCTTACTGTGCATTAACTCTGTTTGTGTGGGCTGACTGGGAACTAACTTTAGTCCCTAGTCAGTCCACACACAGCGTTACTGCATTGTAACACTGGAACATGTAGATGCCGGCATAAAAGCCACTTACTGTGCAGTAAGTTACTGCATGGTAATTGCATGTGTAGATATGTCCAGTGTATCCTTAAACTTCCTCCTTACTTTTGCCCTATGCATAAATGTGACAGGGGGAAGCTCACATGTCCAGTCACTGCACTGTTCCACCCCTCTGTCTGCTCTGTCTCACCTGCCATGACTTGTTGGGATATACATGAAGTAATAAGCTGTAGGCTGTCCATTTAATGTCCTGATGCCATGGGATGTACACACAACTCCAACCTTCCCTTACTGTGTCCTGTGCCTCGGAAATGACATCCAAAATTATAGCTGCTCTGGCTGGAAGCCTGGCCAAAATCTGCCCCTTGCTGGGCCTCTCACACTCACTCATGTATTGTGCCTCCTCTCACAGGGCCTCAATCACTCTTCCCCCTCTTACTGGGCCACCCTTCACTGAGCTTCTTCCAACCCACACTGCTTCTCTGGAGCAGCCCCTTTGGGCCATCAGACTTGCCTACTTCCACTCTGGGTGATCCCCCCACAACCCTTCAGATGCAGCCTACTCTACAGGTGATGGTCCTTGCTCTTAACACTAGGCCAACTGTAGCCACTGGTCCCTCACTGGGCACTAAGCTCTCTGCCTGCTCTCTGGGGCCACTCTCTGCCCTCTCTCTGGAGCTTGGGGTCTTACGTCCCCAGGGACTGAAGTGCCTCCCTTTAGGCATGCCTGGCCACATGTCTGTTATATTACCACTGGGCTGTTGGGGGTAGGGTTATAAGGCACCCCTACTCACCTTTCACTGTGGAGGCAACTGGCCTGGCATTTCTGGGGGTGCTCTGTCACATACCTCCTTCATTAAGATGACTCCTACGGGGGGGTAGTGTTCGACCAGTCAGACTGATGTTCCTGGCCAATGCGCCATATCACATGGCCAGTCACCATGCTGGCCCACCTCTCTGTCTAGGGCAGTCCGCCCTGTCTCACCTGCCACGACTTGTTGGGATATATATAAAGTAAAAAGTGGGAAGTGTGACAGAGCACCTTTGGTGCCTGTCACTTTAAGGGCTTTGAGTGACAGCAGGGCAGCCAGAAGGTGCAGACCAGGCCTGATAAGGTGGTCACATGACCTGGTAAGGGCCATGTGAGTGATGAGGAGAGCTTAGCAGACTCCATTTTAGCTCAGGCTCTCAGGGCTGAGCCAGCAGTCTGCAGCCAGCAGCCGGAGAGACACCTCTGGCTGAGTGGCTGCTCAGGAACACCTTAGAGGTAAGGGTGGGAATTAAGTGGATGGCACCTGGTCCAGGTTATGACTTGAAACTGCATTCTGCTGGGGAAGGACGGCTTGGTGGGACTACTTGTGGCAGGGTGGTCCCCCAGAAATGCCAGACCAGTTGCCTCTACAGTGAAAGGCGAGTAGGGGCACATTATAACCCTAGTCCCTACTACCCAATGGTGATATAACTAACATGGGGCCAAGCACGCCTAAAGGGAGGCACCTGAGTCCCTGGGGGTGTAAGACCCCAAGCCCCAGAGAAGGGGCAGAGAGTGGCTCCAGAAGGGCTGCAGGGGGATCATCTGGAGTGGAAGGAGGAAAGCCTGATGGCCCAAAGGGGCCGCTTAAGAGGAGCAGGGGTGGGTTGGAAGAGGCCCAGTGAAGGGTGGCATGAAAGAGGCCCAGTAAGAGGGGCCAGAGTGATTGAGGCCCTGTGAGAGGAGACACAGTGCATGAGTGAGTGTGAGAGGCCCAGCAAGGGGCAGATTTTGGCCTGGCTTCTAGCCAGAACAACTACAATTTTGGATGCCATCTGCAAGGCATGGGACATGGTAAGGGGAGGTCGGACCAGTGCACAGACCCCATGGCATCAGGACATTAAATGGGCAGCCTCCAGTTTATTACTTCGTGTATATCTCAACTTCATGTATATCTCAACAAGTTGTGGCAGGCGAGACAGGGGAGACTGCCCTAGATGGAGGGGTGGGCCAGTGCGGTGACTGGCCATGTGATCTTCCTCCTGTCACAATAAAGTGAATTGTTGTGTTGACTTCAATTTAAAATGTCATTTCAAACCTTTTTGTGTTAAAATGGGATTTAGGTATCAGTAAATAGGGTAGATTATGTAGTGGATACAGAATGTTGTAATATACATGATCCTTTGTATAACTTGGTAAGAAGAAAACCTGTAAATAGAAATGTGTTCCCCACTGTTTCTCTCAGAAGTTTACTGTCTCTGCATAAATACAATTAAGCCTTTTATCATCAGAGAAAGATTTTAATTTCAACAAAGCACCTTCAACTTCACAACAATTAGCAATTAAATATTTAGTTGTGTAGAAAATTAGGCATACCATGTGATCATTGGAAAGTGGGCTCTCCATTTACTGCTGCATAAATGTTTTACAAGGTGCTGTATTGTTTCTAGTAAATTAATAATGAAGACTTAGATTTTAACTGATTAATAAAGGCTATGCAAGAATTTAATTTAGAATTGGAAATAAAATGGAAGTAAACATGCTTGGCAATGAGCCCAACTGTTCTGACACCAAGTTACTCTTGCCAGATACTTGGTAAACCAATAAAAATGTAGAAACCCAGAATAAGAATATATTTTCACGCTAAGGGGGAAAATGCCTTCTGAACTTCAGTGCACTTTCATGAAATGATGATGAAATTTAGTAGCAGTAGGAAGGACATTTTTATTTAGCAAACTTAGAGGTTTCTATAAAACATTAAAGGAATATGAACAAATAGAATAACAAATAAGTTTACTTGTGGTTATTTAAATTCTCTTTTTTTTTTAATTCAGTTCCTCCCTTGAGGGTGTCAGAATTTACTGATAATTTTTCTAGCTTTTGGTGAAACCTGGGAACATAAGTCTCTCTATAATGTGCAAAAAGGAGAATGTTTAGTACAGGTAGGAAAGAGACTTTTTGTCTGCATTGTGCATGGAAATTCAGAGGTGAGATTGCAATTCATGTTAGACAGTCTTGATCTGGTTTTAAGGTAGGTGTCCCAGGTACCAATAACAATGTTCCTGTTAGTAATATAGGACATATCAGGACCCTAGGTAACTGCTTGAGTGGCAGGTCCAGAATATGCTCTGTTTTACCAGGGTTTATGGCTACACTGGTATGTCTACACAAGCTACAGTCAACATACCTGGGTTTGCAATGTAGTCCTGGGGTCCTCAATATTATGTCTGGACCTCAAGAAGGGCATGGGCAGTATGAATGAGAATGCAAGAGTGATCCTAGGACTCCAGTCTGGGCTGCTTGGCACATCTAGTCCTACCTTACCTAATCAGTTCTGTGCCACTGGAAAAGCCAGTGGCATTAGTGGCATCTTAATCGCTCAACAATAAGCTTCAGTTTACATAATCATGGGGCTCAATTTCAGTGTATCTGTAAAATTAAATGGTCTCTGGTATAGAGGAGGACAGACTAGCTGATCAAGTAATCCTGTGGTGTTCTCGCAGCTCCGTGTAATGAGTGTGCCTGAAAAGGAGGTACAGTGTTATGCCAAAGATCAGATCCCAGCCTGCTGAATGGCTCTGTAGAAATAGGTCATATCAGCTGAACGGAGGGAAGATTATTTTAATAGACATAATTAACTTTTCTTGTGATTATCTTTAGACTTGAAAACGTATTTGATTCTTTCCTAATTACAGCTTTTTCACTGATAGAGCCAAACATGCTGTGTGTCATAATGAAGGTGGTTTTTGGAAGGACTTAGTGTAAGTAATTGGAAGCTAAGATGAGGTAGCCTTCTATCTGCAGGAGGGTTAGAACAGGTTGGTATAATTGGAGTTCAGTGTAATGGGATTACCTACAATTTTTAAACATTGCTTTCATTAAGGAAAATAATAAACATATTTATTAACCATGGTCTCTGCTTGGGACAGTATTTGTTACCATGAAAAAGCTTGGGTAATTAAGTTGGTATATTAAAGATGTTTTGAGCACACTACATCAGTTTCTGTAAAATGCTTGTGTCTACAAAGTTTCCCTAAAACAAAAAGAGCTGCCCCAGCAAAGGTAGTTAGGGAGATATTATATTGCCCAGGTCTAATGGTCACTGTAAATCTTCTTAAGTTTTCAGTTTCCTCAAGGTCAAACAGGAATGTAGCCTTATAGACCCATTTGTCTGAGAGACTTTAACCAGGAAACCCAACAGAAATAGGAAGCCAAGATGATGGTTTTCTATGACAAACAAAATAAAACAAAAAAGGCGCTAGTACAGATAAGTTATGGGTTTTATGTGGGAATTGGTATAGATGGTGGTACACAGGGGGTGAGATTAAATGGTCATAACAGTTCCCTCTAGCTATGAAACTAAGGAAATCTTCATCGTTCTAGTAAATGTTTTCAAAGGCTGTTAAAAGCATTTTATGCATGGCACAGTAGTAGAACTGAAATATCATCTGAGGATGGTTCAGTACATTTTTTTTAATTCCTGCCATTGCAAAACATGGTCCCTATTCAGGAGAGCACTTAAGTGCATACTAAATCAATGAGATTTAAATAAGTGATGAAAGTTAAACACATTCTTATGTGCTTTCCCAGCCAGGGCTCACATTGGAAAGGACTGGCTTTGTCTTCAGGAATGGTTAACCCTTTTAGTTTGTTCTGGAAATTAGAAAGCTTTCTCTAATTATCATCTCTTCTGCACTGTTGTGCTTAGGTTAATACTTCATTTCAACTATCAGTACTGTTTTTAGCTTATTTCACCCTGGCACATCCTTGGTGCTACTTGTTCTTCTTTTGCTGGGTGAAGTTTTTGATGCTTCCTTTAAAAAAAAAAAGGGTATATGCATGGAGATTATTTAGTATGACTTCCTATCATTTGGCATTCCAGATTACTAACCTGATTTCCTTCTGACATGTACTAAAGTAAAACAGGAGTAAGTATTGAAGGGAGCATGGTTACACTGGTATAAAAAATGGTGTAACTCAGAGGAGAACCGGGATCTAGCCCTTCTATGGCAAGTTTTAACTAGATGACTCTTACTTTTAGAGCAAGGTATAGGCATGCCGTTCTCTAGGCACTAGACACTCATAGAGAACAGCCTCCTGTCTTGAAGAGTTAATAAAATGATAAAACCAAGAGATGAAATATTGCAGATAACTAGATTGTTTGATTGAACTCGTAGTACTCCCAAGAAGAAAACTGAGTCTCTGTTCTGTTGAGGCTATGGCTAGAATACGTTGTTCAATTCTGGGCACATCACTAGCAGGAAGAGGTTTACAGATTGGGGTCTGTGTGTTCTGGGAAGATGAATGGCATTTGAAAAATCTCCTCTAAAATGTTTTAAATAATGTGTTTTAAAACCCTGCTTGCACTCAGGATAAACAGGCTGTTAAATTGAAACGTGTTAGCCGATTGTGGGAAATTCTAAGGGGAATCTTAAGGAGCTTCTAGCAGCTTGAGAGGACCCTAAAATTTCTTGTTCTGATAGAGTGCTCTCTTGGAACCAATGAATGCAAAAGATATAATTAAACTCTTATTTACTGTTGCACCGTTAAACAATGAAGCACGGACAGCAAGACTTTCCTGTCAAGTTAGTGCCAGCGATTGCCAGAGTAAAAGCTGCCTGAGAAAGGTTAAAACATGTTTATTAAAGACAGGAGAAGAAAGGCATTTTAAGCATTTCAAATGTAAAGTATTTAATAAGACACTTTTTTTTAAGTGTCTTTTATTTCCTTTCCTTCTGTAGAGCCACTTATAGGGAACCCTCCTGCTTGATTATCATTTACATGTTCTAAAGATGGTCATAACTCTTCATCTCAAGGAAGGGTGGAAAAGAGTTTAGTTAGGCAAAAGAAGTGAGGTTGAAGACAAACATAGGCAAAAGAAAGGAAGCAAAGTAAAGACAGAAAATGTAGCTTGGGTATGTCACTGAAATCTTATACCAGGCCTTTTTGCAGAGCAACACAAGCCCAGCCCAATGAATTATCAGCTCCTCCATGACCTTGGAAACTTCTGCCATCACCTTAGCTGCTTTAGTTGATCTCGAGGGAAGAAATACAAGCAGGAAACTCAAATCACTCACTCTAGGTGGCATTCAGGCCTGAAGCACTGCTAACCCTAAGAAACTCAAACTCCGGAGTCCCGTTTCCCCAAGGTGACAAAAATCAGCACCCCCCCACACCCCCCCCCGCATAATTAAATTGTTTAAAAGCAACAAGCTTGTTTTTTATGCTGCCTTGACTTTAACTTCCCTCTACCACTCTGCCAATCCACATGTATGTGGATTTCAGGGTGAAAAAATCAAGGATTAATAGCTGTGCGCATTAGTGCCTCTACCTGAGTGCTCAGGTGAGACTCCTACCATCTCATAGGAAGACTGTCTCTTATATAGAGGAGAAGTCGTAGGGCAGTAGGAGCCAAGGGGTGAGGGAAGTACCGTTGCCCATTGGGGGCAAGGGAGAAATCCTGGGACACCAGGAGGCAGGGAACTATAGTTGCTGACTTCAGGAGCCACAAGGAACTCCCTACTTGAGAGCACGGAGGCAGAAAGAGATCTTGGAGTCATTATTGACTCCAAGATGAACATGGGCCGACAATGCGAGGTCATGGTTGGCAGGGCTAACCGGACCTTATCGTGCATCCACAGGTGCATCTCGAGTAGAGCCAAGGAGGTGATCCTCCCCCTCTACGCGACGCTGGTCAGGCCACAGCTGGAGTATTGTGTCCAGTTCTGTGCGCCCCATTTCAAGAGGGATGTGGACAACATGGAGAGGGTCCAGAGGAGGGCCACCCGCATGATCCGGGGACAACAGGGCAGACCCTACAGTGAGAGACTGCGGGACCTGAACCTATTCAGCCTCCACAAGAGAAGGCTGAGGGGGGACCTGGTGACCGTCTATAAACTCACTAGGGGGGACCAGAAGGGTTTGGGGGAGACGCTGTTTCCCCTAGCGCCCGCTGGCATAACAAGGAGTAATGGGCACAAGTTGATGGAGAGGAGGTATAGATTGGACATCCGCAAGAACTACTTCACAGTTAGGGCGGCTAGGAGCTGGAACCAACTTCCAAGGGAAGTGGTGCTGGCCCCTACCCTGGGGGTGTTTAAGAAGAGGCTGGATGCCTACCTGGCTGGACTCATTTGAGTCCCGTTTTTGTTTTTGGGGTTTTACTGTTCCCCCGCCCTGGCGGGGGGTCGGGCTAGAAGATCTACTAGGTCCCTTCCGACCCTAAATCTATGAAACTATGAAACTATAAGTCTTTAGGGGCCAGATTAGAGAATGGTGTCCAGAGACTAGAGCAAATTCTACCCTCTGTGTTGTAGAATAAGTAAATAAAGTAGGTATATAAAATATATATATTAAATACAAGTTATTATTCAGTGCAAAAGAAAACACAAGGCAGAGTCTAAGGACATAAGATGAGGAGTTTAGCTATTGGAAATTTTAGCCATTGGAGTTTAGCCATTGGAAATGGTTCAGTTATACAATGTATAAGTCTTTCAGCATATATAGATGTTTACAGGATAAAATTAAAAAGATTGGGAATTAGGGGAAAGACAGACATTTCTCTCTGAGAGGGTCAATAGAAAGCATAGGAGTAGAAGCACTGAGGAGAGAGAAAAGGTAAAAGAACAGAACCTAGAAATGTGAACAGGCAGTAAACAGGCGATGGCTGCGAGCCACTGAAGGGGATGCTGAATGTGCCCCATCCAAGCACTGAAACCAGGAAGAGACAGCTGGAAGGAAAATGCTGTCTGTATTCCTTCCCAGGTAAGGAGGAACACTGAATTGATATCTTCTTTGTAATAATCCAGTTTGTATTTGAAGACTATCTTCAAATCTCCCCTCAAATCTTCTGTAGACTAAATCCCAATTCTTTTAATTCTTTCTCATATGTCATCTTTATTAGACACACTTACCTGCTCCTTCCAATGTGTCCATGCCTTTCTTGAAGTGTCATGTTTCATACCATACACAGTACTCAGGATAAAACCTCACTAATACTGAACAGGATGGTTTACAAATACTAGTCCTGCTAATAGATACTTATATTGAAGCCTTATACTTTAGGATTATTTCAATACTTATATTGAAGCCTTATACTTTAAACTGTCGTATTACAGCCTGTATGGTTGTTGCTTGTTATGTATTTGGACATGTGATTGTTCTGTCTTCAGTGCAATAGTACCTTGTACTTTTTTCATTATTGAATTTCATCCTGTTTATTTCAGACATTTTTTCCAATTTATCAAGGTCATTTTGAATTCTCTGTCCTCTGCAGTGTTTGTTACCCTGCCCAGTTTAGTGTCTTCTGCAGATATACTAAGTGCACATTCAGTTCCATCCTCCAAGCTGTTAATGAAAATATTGAACGATACCAGAGCCAGGATGGACATGTGGGAGCAACACTTAATAATTCATTTTTTTTTTAATTGCTTACTTTTTGAGCACAATTATCCAAGCACTTCTCCACGTACCTTCATTGTAGTATCATCTAGACTGCATTTCTGTAGTTCGCTTAAGAGACTGTCATGGCAGACATTGTAAAAACACTGCTCTTCCTGCATCCACAAAGCCAATCTGTTTTCATAGAAGGGTAGGAAATGTTAGGAAATTGTCATTTGAAGGATAGGGAAATTTAAGATAGTGACAATAAACAGGGAAGTTAATTTTTAATGCAGTTTCAAAACCTCTCTTTATTCTGCATATCCACATAAAGCACTTGCCAGTAAATTCTTGCCTTAAAATTACTTTTATATTTGTGCAAATACAAAGACTGGTATCACTGATTCATTACACATAAATATTTGTTTTTCCCAAAGGATTATAACATTTCCAAAGGATGCCTTATAGTCCTAAAGAGAAAATACATATTATAATACAACTTTGAAAAATGAGGTATGTAATTTATATTTGTCATGCATAACGGCACACATAATTAGGCAACATTCTATCATAGATTAAGCCATTGAAATCCCTGAATGCTGAAGATAATTCTCAGCAGCAATATCCTGTTTTTCACTGTTCTTTCATGTTGACTTTCTGAATTTATCTGTCAACTGTTGCATAAGCCCAGTTTTAATTATTTTATAATTGAACTATTTATTTGAGACCAGCAGATAAAAGTGTAGTTTGAGTCTTTTTTTTCCCTATCGTGACAGGTTATGACATTTTTAGCAAAGTATCTCAAGCACATTCTTAACAGTAGGTGACTATGTATTCCTATTAAGTTGAACGAAACCTTTTCTAGAAATGTTTTTCCATTCAAAATTATTTTTAAAAACCGAAATCTTTTTTTTAACAGTGTTTTTTTAATTGCCTTTTTGGTCAAAGGTTCATCACTTCCAAAAGGGGAGAGAGGAGGAGCGACACCTTCTCTAGGTCTCCAGTATGTAGCCCTGTGGATAACCATAGGCTTAGGGTGTTGGTCAGTGCCTTAGCCAACATATGGAAGTTTGGGGCAGGTGTCTGTCTCCTACTTTCACAAAACCTTTTGTGATCTCTCTTGTTCTCCACTGGAACAAGAATATACCGAGGAACATCTGCGTTATGCAAAATGGAGCTGTTCTTGAGTCAGCCAAACTTGTAGCAGGAAGTTATATGAAGTAACCTAAAGTGAAAAGATGGTTCATGTTGCAACTGTCTGGCTGTGACAGTGGCTAACCACTGCCCACTTATGTGGATCCATAAGTGTATTCAGGTGATGAAGTCCATAATTGTTTTACACTTTGTTCACAGCAGATGCTCAAATTCTTGTGTTGAGTGAGAATCTTTTACATAGCATCTATGGTAGGCTTTCTCTGTGTGCAAAGCAGTCAAAGCTAACTGACAGAATGAGAGGTTTCTTTAGGGTGGAAAGAATCAGCTTTTTACAAGCTTTCATAACTGATAAAAAAAGAGTCTTCAGCCTTATCTAGGTTATGAAAATAGCAGTTTGGGGAACCTGATTTACATTTTTTTTTCATCCTGACATAATTAAAATATGATTCTATGGTACTTGTATTAGCTAGACCAAATAATTAAAATGTTAATGCTATACCTTACCCATGTTTCATGCCTACATCTGATAGGACTATAATATTTCATATTATTGAAGTATGAAAGTTTGATATAGCTGACTAGTCAAGAAGAACGCCTGATTTTATAACACTGAGGCTTCATCTTGTTGTTTGTTTTTTTTTAATTGAGGCACGCTACAAACCAACTAAAAACCCCCGCAACACTTCAATAAAATGAACCAACATTTACTAGTGATCATGAACGCCCAGATTAAAATATAGGAGCTTTATTTGTTTTAAGAAAGATATGGCCTGAAGCAGGTCTCCAGAAGTTGTGGCTCTTTGATTTTTGTCTTCCTTTGGAACTCCTAGCTCTAAGCAAGGTTTTTGAATAGTGTAGCTAAGAGAGAGTTTGGCTGAGAGAACGTCTCCCTTCCTTGATGTGTACTGGAGAAATTGGAGAAGGCATTGGTAGAGGATGTTGTGGGATTAGGGGTGCATTTAATTAAATTCTATTGAAAGTGAGCTCTTCAGGATAGAGATTTTGGGCATGTCCTCACAAGCCCACACATGCAGTTTGCAGGGCCTCAGAGCTGTTTGAGGCACTGCAAACTGTATGCAGCACATGCACCCATGTGCTGCGCTGCTAATTTGTAGTGTAGTGGGGGTTTTTTGACACTGGGAAATCCCAGTTTAAAAAAAAACTGCTGCTGAAAAATTAGTGCGGCACATGGGACAGCAGCATGCGCCTCCAGAAACTGGGGCCTGGCCAGCCAGAACCATGCTTTGGCTGCTGGCCAAGCTCCAAGTGGTTGGATTGCTGCTGCTGCTGCTACTGGTTTTGAGCCAGTTAAGTTATTGTACCTGTTGTCACGTAAAGCGGAGGACTGGATGTGAGGCTGTAGGGGAGGAGGAGGCCTCAGTGGGGCACACTGCAGTGTTGTGCAGAGGCCCCAGCGCCAGGAAGGGTGCATCTTAACACACATACAGTGTAACCCACC
>NW_017729032.1:11242067-11263947 GCF_001723915.1 Gavialis gangeticus | reverse complement strand
CTGCTGCCCTAGGAGGTTCCCAGTAGGGCTGTGCGAAACGGCACCGTTCTGTTTCGCCTTGAGTTTCGAGGTTTTGGGGGAACAGCGTTTCATATCAAATTTCATTTTGATTTGAAACAGCCCTTCCATTTTGCTTCATCAAAACAGTGAGACTGTTTCAATGTTTCAATTGGCTGGGGGGATGGGGAGTCAGCCCAGCTGACTTCCCATCCCTGTGCAAGATTGGGCCAGGGTTAGATCAGGCTGGGGAAATTAACTATTATTGCACTGGGGAAATGAACTCCCCGCCCCGGCCTGATCTAGCACCAGGGATGGGGAGTCAGCCCATCTGGAGTAACTCCCCATCCCCAGCTGGATCTTGTGCCGGGGAAGGGAAGTCAGCCCAGCTAGACTGACTTCCCATCCTCAGCACTATGGTCGAAACATTTCAACTTTCGAAATGTTTTGACTAGCCTCGTTTTGTTTTGAGGCTGTTTCGAAGCCCTTTGATTCATTTTGATTTTACTGTTTCAACCTTGAAATGAGTCAAAACACTGTCAAAACGAAATAGCCGGCATAATTTCACACAGCCCTAGTTCCCAGGACCCCGGTAAGGCTGCTGGGGCCAGCACAGGTGCTGGCCCCAGCCTCCTCTACCCCACCCAGGTCCCCTCGTGCACGGGAGTGCATGTACAGGGTGTTCCCAAGGACAAATAGCAACACAAATGTGTGTTGCAGCTATTTGTTCTGTGGGAAATGTGCGCCCCTGCATTTGCTTGCTCATGGGGACATGACCTTTGCTTCTATTTGGGAAGTTCTTGATGCACTTTTTGAAATACATGATGAATACTATTTTTTTTAATAGGAATCAAAGGCAGCTTACAGAAGTATTCATTTAGGCCCGATCTTCCCCAGGGCTTGGAAGTAATGACAGTATGTATGTGTACTATTTCCTAAAGATATTAACATATCATGGGCAGCAATTTGATATTCTAGCTATGAACAAAAGTTAAATTGCTTTTATTGAAGTTGTGGTACTCCAATATGTAAAAGGATATTACATTTATATTACACTCATGTATTTCTCCTTAATATGCATATGTATTTTCCTGAAACGTTTCCAGGAAGGAAAAAATAAACCTTTATTACATTATATTAAAATGGAAAATGAGTCTGTCACTCTAGCTAGAGTGCTAGAGCAATAGCACCATGTGCTGTCACTCTGCACAGATCTTTTCAAAAGAAGCTTTCAGATGTTTTTGTCTCCGAGTAGAGAATAGCAGGTGACCAATCAACCAAGCAGTACATCTTTCCATCTCCGTGCTCATGCTGGGTGCTGTCATATTAAATACCCTACATCCCCATAAATGCTTAAGACTCTGATTCCTGGAAATCCTTTTTAAATATAGAATTACCCGGTTTCTGAGTCACAACAATTTAAACAAAAAGGAACCCAAATAAATCTGAATAACATTGTTTGACTACCAAACAGTAACATTACATGAAATGAATATAGGCATGGATTTTATCTGAAATGAAAGCTGATTAAGACTCTAAGTCATTAACAGAATGTGTGTGTAAAAGTATTCAAATCCTGTGCAGCTTCTTTACGCAGCCATGCTCCTTGTTAAAATTTGGAACCCCTGTGAAGCGTGCACCGATGATAACCCAGCTAATATGCAACCTCAGGAAATGCTTTTCAATTAAAAAAGAAACTACGCATCCATGAATTCTTTCTGCTTCACTGGAAGATATCACTCTGTGCAAAATGAATGTGCATGTATGAAAAAATACAACCCTACGCATGTTCCCTTGGGCATGTCACTCTCTGTCTGAGAGGATGAGAGAGGACACCAAGCAGCAGCATAACTGGGAGGGGAGGAAGGCAAGCAGGGCACCAGAATGCCCCCTTCCCCCCAAGTCTGTGCAAGGGCAGAGGGGTAACCCTGTGCCCAGCAGTGTATTTGGAGGGCAGGTGGGACAGTGGGGTAGGCAGAATAGTGCTCTCTTCCCCAGAGAGTCTGCCAAAGCAGGTGCAAACCTGTGCCCAACAGCATGGCTTGCGGGGAGAGGGAGGAAGAGTGAATGGAGCATCAGGGGCGCTTCCCAGGGAGCCTGCACTATGCCTGGCAGCAGCAGTGGAAGCTGCCTTCGGTTTATAAAGAGCTGGAGCAAGAAAGACTTCCCTTCCCTTTCTTCCCTGCCCTCCTTCCCAGTCTACAGGGGCTGTCATACCCGCCTCTCACCCCTGCCCCAGGCGCTGAATGAGTTTGTTATGCCTCAGGCATCAACCACACGTACCTGCTCTTAGTCACAGCACTGAGTGCACCCCTGGAAGGCACTCTGGTGCTTGCAGCATACAAATAGGGTGTAGACAAAAACAGAACGCATGCATGGCACTGTGTTAATAATGAAGGGAAACTTGTTAACTGCCGTTAAAGGTCCTGATATTTCTCTGAACCTACTCACGTGGCCACAGCACGCAGCGTGGCTGCTACTGAGGAATTCTTCTAAGGAGTAAAATTCTTTTAATAGCTGGCAATTTAGGAAACTGTATAGCGATGCATCCAATTATAACCACGATGGGAAATTAGAAAGCTGATTTTGAGCTGATTCAAAATGCCCGTTCCGTGAAACACAATGGGATGGAGTTTGCTCCTGGAAAATGTGAGGTAGAATTGCAGCATTCATTGGCATACACGCCAGTCCTTTCACTTTGTTAGAAAATGCTGCAATTAAAAAAAGCCTGAATGACAAGTGAGATACGTGTGAACATTATTGTATGTGTTTGTGTGAGTATGTAGTTTTCTGGGAGATGCGTGTTATGGGTTTTGAATATGAATTGGTTTCCCTGGTAATGGGCTAGGATATCTTTGTTGTGTTCCAGGGTAACATGTTTTACTATTGCCTTGTTTCCCTCAGCTCCTGTTGTTTCATCTGCTAGTCAGCTTGTCATCTTTTGTGTCAGCTCTTTAGGGGTGGAAGTATTTTTTTGTTTGCCCAGTAGCTAGCACCACAATGACACTGATGGTTAGTGGATGGTCATATATGTGCTGCCCGCAGTGCACCTAATTATAGCATATGTTCATGGGTAGATGTTATACTACCTATAGACTTGCACACGAGATGCATATATAAAAGTGTGGATTTAATCACATATTTATAATTTGTCTGCATTTACATAGGGTTAATAGGATATCTATACGCTGTAGTTTTTTCAGCCAAAGACTGTAAAACCAATCAAATTTTAAATACTGTCTTCTGCAACTGCATGGCCAATAAAGAAATAATAAATGCCTTCATCTGGGACTATATATGCAGATTGAAATATGATAAACTCCAACATGCAAGTAGAGACCTGGTCATGGACTAGGGAGAAGCATGGATTTATCATTGCCAATACTTACCAGGTGTACAGGAGATATGACACCTGCTGGATGTGCTTGTCTTCTCCCTACCCCCAAAGCAGTGGGAATGTTATACAAGGAAAATTATGCTATCTTCTAAAATATGGCAGCATGCCTGCTAAATTTTTCAAGCTTCTCATCTTTCTCAAATGGTTTGATGTTAATGTTTGACATGAAGGCAGACATCAAAAAAAAAATGTCCTTCTTACTGTATGTACTGTAATGGATTTTTTTCCATGTGTGTCCATGTATCTTCAGATACAAGTGAGGTCTAAGTCTGCAGTTTCCTTGGGGAATTTTTCTGGTCTCTTACATCAGTAGTAGAAAAAAAAAATAGCAATTGGTGTGGCAGGTAGTTGAAACCTCAACTGAAAGGGTGTTAATAATGGAAAGTGCATATGGGCATTTGTTGATCAATAGGGTACAATACTATATTTTCCCTGAGATGCACAGTAAATGAAGGTAGAGGGTGTTAGGGTGTGTGTGTGTGTGTGTGTGTGTGCGTGTGTGTGAAATCTTAAATAAAAACCCTATGCCACTTCTTTCAGTTGGTGCTTCCTCATTACTTCAGAAATGAACTGTACAAAATAATCACAAAGTAGCTGGCTGTATGATGTACATAATCTATTTCACTTGCTACTCTGCTTATAGATGACCAATCTCTTGATTTTTAATTAAGTTTGTCAGAATCTGACTGCCAATCTGCATGCAATACTACCACCTACTAATCATTAGTAGACAACCAGCTGCCTCTTTAAGAGTTGCTTCTTAGGCTGATAAGTACTGCAGTTCCAGGGAGACATTATATATGCATTCATAAAATATCAGCACAAATAGCAGTTTTGTTGATAGCATCAAAACAAGTGATTAATATTAATTCCCACTCTCAATGTTTTCTCAAAGGTTTCGGAATCAGCAATTTTTATCCTTGGAGACCATAAAGTGGAAGAAAAGAATCTAGATGTTATGTAGCCAGGACTATTCCCAAATGAAAGCTTTTGCATAACCTTTTAACTGGTTTGCACAATAAAAGTAGCTCCATAAATGGTGTCTTCTAGTGTCTTACAATGAGTGACTCAAAATTGTGTTTTGACTGCTTTTTTAAGAGAAGCTTAAGTTTTTTATAAATCACAGAATATTTGACAAGCAGTTCAACTACTGTTGTAAACAGGACAGAGAAAAAGATAAACCTTTTACTTGCTTCATGTTTTTTCAGCCTTATAGCTACCTAATTTCCTTATGTCACAAACTGGTATTAGAGTGTCCCCAGAGACCAAAGATATTTCCTCTCTTTGGCTGCATTCAAGTTGCATTTCTCCCCATCATTCCCCTTTGATTCCTGCTCTGAACATTAGAAACAGCTGCCTCAGAGCAGCAGGGGCATTTCTATACAGGCAGACCTGAGGGAGTCAATTGACTTCATGGCTCATTATTATAATGCACCTGATTTCTCCTAATTTCTCTTTACTCCACAGGTGTTAACCACCCTCTTTCCTTTTTAAAGGTCTTGATGTTCCATTAAGTGGGTTGTCCTTTCTTCTGCAGTGTTGCTGTCTTTTGCAATTCCTGGTAATCGCTTCCATTTTGCATCCCTTAAGGCTGTTCTTCAGTTCTAGCTCAAAACCTTAAGTTTAGTAATATTAAGTTAGGTGAACATCATGGAAATGATTGACAGTGAAGTGTTGGATGCCCTTCAAGATGCTCAGGAAGGCTAGATTTTGTATTACAAATTTGAATAAGAGCTGTACATTTAACTATACTGACTGTAAGACACCAATAACTTTGGACTGTTTTTGCATGTTTTTTAAACTTAATATATAAGCTAGCAAATTAGTACACATTCCATATTAGTAAAGCTTCTCATTTATCTTTAACAGGAGAACAATGTGTTGTGTTGACATACATCCTGTTTCAAAAACCTAGATCTGCCCAGTTCCCACAACACCTTAGTCTTCCCAGCCTTTGACTAGACCTTGTCGGTACAATAGGAGAAGGCTTTATCAGTTTATGGACTCTTTATGCTTGTTTTGCAAAATAATTGAGATCTGCTGTTCCCATAGAAACAAAATACCTGTAATTGTCAACAGTCCTGAAAATCGCTCTTCCCACAGACAATCTGTAAGGTATATGAAGCAGAAAAAATATTCTTTACATAGGAAAGATAGAATTTACAAGAAAAGTAATTTCAGAACTTGGAGGCAGGATACAGATATAAAATAGAATCTCTTGCTTTTTCTGATGAGAAATATTTCCTCAGTGAGCGGTCAGCACGGTTCTCCCAGTCTAGTTTCCCTGTGTGCTGTATCAGCTCTAATAGGTGAGAACCAGAACTTGGCCTCCAGGTGTAAGGGGAGTAGCACAGGGATGGGTGGGCAAATGGGAAATGAGCCTCAGGCTGGCACTAAGGACGGGGGCCCAGAGTGGCGTGGGGGATACCTCATCTTCCTGTCCTATGACAGTTTAGTCACCTAAAGGTGCAGATGGGTGCCAAACTCTCATCTATTTATTTCATAGGAACATATAGCCTGAAGGAAGCATAACGTTCAGGCTCCTCCTGTTGCAATCAACAATGTTGTATCCTATTATTCATAAACTGGTCAAGAATCATCATAAAAATGTTGCAGTTTATGATGGAATGTCAATGGGGGTTGAACACCAAGGTGCTTTGGAAAAATTCAAGTAGGTACCCTAAACACCCTCAAAAATTGGTCATTAGTTGATCCTTTTTTCCGTGTATGATTGTTTTCTGCAGTGTTATTACAGTAGTGATGCCATGGATTGGTATGAACAGTTTGTATACTAAGTAACTGTTTCAGTTGCTGTCATCTCTGAAAGTTGTAATAAATTCAGCATATTAATGACCTCAGCATATTAGTGCTCCTCTGCTCTGACCTTTTGGATTACCATGAGGTTAAATTCCTTCCTGACCCTAAATATGGTGACCAGTCTGACCCTGAGCAGATGGGGCAAGACCCCCTAGCCTGCAACATCTGGCTTTGCTCCTAGTAGGAGACAACACCCCAGTTGAAGTCCTCATCCTTGGCTCTAGCCAACAACCAGTGCCTCTGGGGAGACTTAAAAACACCGTGATACATATAGGAGAAAAAGGGAGGGAGGGAGGGAGGGGGATAGGGCAGGAGCAATCAGCAAAGCCCAGAAGAATGGGTAATACCCATGGTAGAAAATAGTCATAGCCATGCCTAGATTATTCCTGACCAGTGATCTGTCCAACCTCTTATTGAACACCTCCAGTGATGGAGAGTCCACAACTTCCCTAAGCAGTCTCTTCCACTGCCTCACTCTTCTAAGAGTAAAGAAGTTTTTTTCCAGATATCCAGTCTAAATGTACTTTGCAGCAACTTCAAGCCATTAGTCCACACGCTCCTTTTTGTGCTAAGAGGAAAAAATGGTACTTTCCCTCTTTATGGCAGTCCTTCAGGTACTTGAGGACTGCTGTCACGTTCCCTCTTAAGCACTGTATCCGCAATCTGAACATACCTAGCTCCTTCAGCCTCTTCACATGACTTGCCTTCCAAGCCCTTGATCATCTTTGTTGCCCACCTCTGGACCCTCTCTAACTTCTCCACATCCTCTTAAAAATGTGGAACCCAGAACTGAGCATGGTACTCCAGATGAGGCCTAGCCAGTGCCAAGTAGAGGTGCACTATCACCTCCCATGTCTGGCTTCTGTTGCTGCATACCAGAACTGCATTTGCCTTTTGTGTGGATGCATCACACCTCAAATTCATATCGAGTCTATGATCAGCTAAGACTCTGAAGCCCTTATCTGTAGAGCTGCCATCTAGCCAGATGCCCCCCATTTTATATTTGTTTTTGATTATTCCTCCCAAGGTGTAGCACCTTGCATTTGTCCACATTGAACTTCATTCTGTTAGCTCTAGCCCAGCTTTCCAGTCCTTCAGGATCCTGTTGAATTGCATGCACATCCCCCAGTGTGTTCACAATTCTTCCCAGTTTTATATCTTATGCAAGCTTGCTCAAGAAGCTTCTTATGCCAGTGTTGAAATTATTAATAACTATACTCAACAGCATCAGACCAAGGACAGACCCCTGTGGGACTCCACTCAAAACCTCCTGCCATTCTGACATGGACCTATTAATAACTACCCTTTGCTTGTGGTTATTGAGCCAGTTATCTATCTACCTTGTAGTAGTGCTGTCTAGCCCACATTTCTGCATTTGTTTATGAGAAGGTCATGTAAGACCTTGTCAAAAGCTTTGCTGAAGTTCAGTCTTTGTCAAAAAGGAGATCATCTTTGTTTGACATGATTTGTTTTTCATAAATCTATTTTGGCTGCTTGCAATCATCCTTTCCTCCTTCAGATACTTGCAAATGACCTTCCTTGGGATATGCTCCAGTAACTTCCCAGGTATTGAGGTGAAGTTAAGTGGTATGTAGTTCCCTGAGTCCTCCTTCTTGCCTTTTTTGAAGTGTAGCACTAAATTGCCCCTTCTGTAGTCCTCTTGTATCCCATAACTTCATGAAGATCATTGCCAAGGGCTCCGAGAGATCCTCTGCTAGTTCCTTCAGGACCCTTGCATTAAAGTCATCCGGCCCTGCTGACTCAAATTCATTTAGACTCAAAAGCTGTCTGACCATCTTTCATTATTTCTTCCCTCATTTTGCCCTCTTCCATATCCAGATAATCTCTATTAGGGGTCTGGTAGCTTAATTTTTTTGTGAAGACTGAGGCAAGGTAGCTGTTGAGTAGCTCCACCTTCTTTGTATTTTTGGTTAGGAGTTCCTCCTGGCTTGTTAACAGAAGACCCACAACTCCCTTGGTCCTTCTTATGAATAGGAAGATAGTATGTCCCGGGCAAACCGGGACAATCCTGGATCCTGTAGTCCAGTCCCAGTCGGTTGGTCAAAAGTCCTGGCATAGAGTCCAGTGGGGAAATGGAGTGGCCTGGTGCACAAGGCAGGCTGGCTCAGAGTGGCATTATGTACAAGGCACCACGCTACTCCAGTCTGCCTGCCTTGCTCCCATCCAGTACCAGTGGTGCCTGCCCACCTGCCTGCTTGGCACACCATGCTTCTCCACGTTCTCACCAGACTCTGCTCTAGGACTTTGGACCAACTGGCTGGGACCAGACTACAGAAGTCAGGACTGTCCCAGTTTGCCCGGGATGTATGGGCACCCTATTTATAGAATCTCTTCTTGGTGTCCTTAACCCCCTTTGCCAGGTACAACTCATTCTTTATCTTTGCCTTCCTGATTTTGTCTCTGTAGGTTCATGTTGTTTCGTGGTACATATCCTAGACCTGCCCATTCTTCCATTGCCTGTGTGCTTTCCTTTTGCATTTTAGGCATTTTAGAAGCTCCTTGTGCAGCCACATTGATCTCTTACCTTTCTTCTTGTGCTTCCATTGTGTTGGGACAGTTTCTTCTTGGGTGGAGGCTGAATGGTGGGCCATATGTTTAACACCCCCGGATTACAGCCTATTGATGTTATCTAGTCAATGCCATTCCACATTAAGAATGTTGGGTTTTTTAATAGAAATTCCCAAGAAGGCATTTGAAAGAAAGGAAAAACTGTTACATTTTAAGGTCCCACAGGTGAGCGTTTATGATTTGCCAGTGACAAGTTAAGACTGAATGCAAAAGTTTAACTCTATTATTGCTAGGAAGCATTATTCTTATTCTTCCATGCCAGAATTACTTGCCAACCTCACTAGTTTTAGTGACATAGGTCATTTTAGTGTTGTACTATTTTTTTAATGTATTCAATCTCTGCTCTGTAAAGTTATGGCTTTTAGTAATTCGGGGACTTATCCTACGAAGATGTAAATATGGGAGTAGCCCTTGAATTTCTTTGGGATTTCTCACATGAATGAAGTTACTTAAGGCTGCAGTTCTTTGAAAAGTTCAGCCCTTTACTACACTGCTTTTTTCAAGTACATGCAATTTGAGTGATTATATGTTGGAATTTTTTCCCCACTGTCCCTCTTTGTTACATAACTACGTGTTTTGTGTACTTTTCATATAAATAAGTTTCATGAACTATTTAGCACAAGCTCATTGCTGCAAGATTCTGTATGTGTTAAAATAAATATGTTGGAAAGCTGGAATGCTTATCTGAGACGTAGCTTGTGATCATATCATTCATATAGTATTGGGACACACACGCAAAGGTAAAGAGTTAAAGTTCCCTGTTATTTCCTGAAATTGTAAGCACTTATCAATGTGCACTTCTACAATTTAATGTGATAATTTCGTGCTCTACGGCTTCAAATATGAAATAATCCTAACACAAGCCAACTTCTGATTTCAAGATCTGTATGTTGGTAATCGTCGATGATGTAGTTGAAAGCACACAGCTTGATTTAAAATACACTAAGGGCCTTAATGAGAGTTACGTGAGCATATGGAGAGGAGATTAAAGTTTTAAATTAGTGCTTGAAGTGCTGGCAGTTAAAGGAAACTTGTTTTGAATTGTAATGGAGTAAATATGGAAATTGCAAAGGGATTAAAAATACAGAGTTGAAAAAGATGTAATTTTTATAGTTCTTTTTTCTGACTATAAACATACTAAATTAGTTTAAATGAAATTATATAGATGGAACCACTACAACAATGGGTGCCTTGCATCAAAATGTTCCCATTTTGTAAATTGGTTTGTGCTATTGCTCTGTAATAGACTGTTTATCATAGAAAACTATGGCTGGAAAGGACTTAGAAGGTCATTTACTTCATTCCATTCCTGCTTAAGGCAGGAATATCCCTGTCTTAACTATCTCAGCCAAATATTTATCTATCCACCTCTTTAAAAATGCCAGTGATGGAGATTGCACAGGACCTCTGCATAGTCTGTCCAAGCACTAACTACTCTCAGTTCTTCCTGATATCCATTGTAAATCTCCCTTTTTGCCATTGCAAACCACTACTTCCTATCTTGTCCTCTTTCTTATGGCTAAAGAGAATAGTTGACAATCATCCTCTTTACTACCACCCTCTGTATTTGAAGACTATTATCAGACCCCCCTCAGTCTTTTCTTCTCCAGTGTAAGTAATCCTAGTTCTTCCAACTGTTCTTTGAAAGTTATCTTTTTTAGACTTTTAATCACTTTTGCTGCTGTCTGCTGAACTCTTTGTAATTTTTTCATGTCTTGATGTGTGGCACTCAACTAGACACAGTACTCCAGATAAGGCATCACCAATACTGAACAGAGTAGAAAATGACTTCTCTTGATTTGCATGTGCCAATCCTGTTAAAACATCCCATTATGTTGATGGGTTTTTTTGAAATAGTATCCCACTGCTGACTTATTCAACTTGCTATCCACTGTAAACTTTGGGTCTTTTAGTGCAGTATTGCAGTCTAGTATTTGTTCCATCTTACCTGCAGTACTTTGAACCTATCCTTATTGAAGTTCATCTGTTCAATTTTTGACATTTTCTCCGATTCATCAAATTCCCTTCGAATCCTAATTTTATTCTCCAGGGTGTCTGCCACCTTACTAAGCTTGGTATCATCTGCAGTTTTTGACAGTGAACATTCAGTTTCACCCTCCGAGTCATTAATGGATATATTGAACAATACTAGACCCTGGAGAGACACTTCCCAGTTGCGCATTGAGTCAGTGATGGCTATTCTTTGAGCAGCATGATCCAACCATTTATACACCCATCCTTTGGTACTTTAACCTACATTATTTCCTTAGTTTATTAATGAGAATGTCATGGAAGACTGCTGAAAGCCTTCCTAAATTCAAGGTTTATTGCATCAACTATTCTCACCTCTGTCCACTGGGCCCATTACCTTGCGATAGAAGGAAATCAAGTTTGTTAAACATGACTTACTTTTGACATATCCATGTTGGTTGTTCCTGGTCACCGCTAGGTGATTAGAAATAGGTTTCTTGATGGCATGCTTCAGTATCTCTCTGTATATCATTCTACTATATAATTGCATCCACCTGTAACTGCTGAAGCAGAGATTAATTTGTAATATACTGAGTATTCTAGAATAGTTTGTAATTCACTCTTACATAGGTAAAACATTATGAAGATTATTATGGAGTTTGCATAACTGAATCTGAGAAGCAGCTGAGTTTTCATCCAGATTAAAATTGATCACATATCTTTTTTTACATAGATACTCTCTCTGGCATATGAGCTACATATATTTAAGAAAAAAAAGAGGACAAGGCTAATTGTTCAGGCAATAAAACTTAAACCTCTTTTATATCTGAGCCATTCTATATTCACCTATGGCCTAATGCCAAAACAGCATTGGTAGATTACATAACCAATAACAAATTTATGATCAGAGATCAGGGAGATCATCAAGATAAGATATAAATCTTGTATACCACTAGAAATTCGGGAAATTAAACCTCTTAGTGATATACAGAATCTCTTTAGGTCTGGCACACTGAGATAGCAAACCAGTGAAATTTCATAATTCTTCCAACTTTCTGGCTTTTATTGCATCATATCTGACAACTTTGAAATGATAGTCATCACTACAGTACAAAGGTTGTGGGTTTCCAGACTTTGACATACAGAATTGATTTTAGCTCTAGTTGTTTAGTTATTACTGAAGTTAGTCATAGGACCACATGACCAAGTAGATGTTTGCCAAAATTATGCTTCTGTTTAATACATCTTCTTCTTGATTCATTCTAATAACTTATGATAAGAAATTTAAAAAATGCTGAGATATTATGCCCACGTATGGCCATGTTTGTCATCAGAAACAGTTTGCCTTGAATGCTAAGCTAATGAAAAACAATGAAGAAAGTAAATCTAGCATAGATGCAAAATATCATTTTAATGGTACTGGAAATGATCTTAGTCTATATGTATTTCTCATTTATTGGGAGCCTGTGACGTTATTAATATTTTTCATCTGAGGAAGATACTTCTAGAAAATTTTGAACTTAATACATATATTATATTTTATAATATACTTTTATAATACTAATATTTTAAGCTGATAGGCATATCTGTGATCATGTACCAAGATCATTAGGGGTGTGCGAAATGGGCCATATTCGATTTGGATTTGACCCAAATCAGGGACAGCAATTCAATTTGTTGATTTGGATCTCCACCTTCTCTTCTTTAGGCTAAAGAGGCCCAGGTCCCTGAACCTTTTCTCATATGGCTTGCCTTGCAAGTCCCTGATCATATGGGTGGCTCTTCTCTGGACCCTCTCAAGTTTTTCCACGTCCACGTCCTTATTGAAGTGCGGCACCCAGTACTCCAACTGCGGTCTCACCAGTGCTGAGTACAGTGGGAGTATCACTTCCTTAGTTTTACATGAGATGCATTAGTTGATGCACACCAGCGTGTTGTTTGCTCTGCTGGCCACTGCATTGCACTGTCGGCTTATGTTCATGCGATGGTCAATCATTACCCCTAGGTCCCTTTCAGCTGTGGTGCAGGTCAAGCTGTCACCTCTGAGCCTGTATGTATGTTAAGGGTTATTTGCCCCCAGATGGAGCGCCTTACACTTGGAAGTGTTAAACTTCATCTGGTTCCGATCTGCCCAACTCTCAAGACTGTCCAGGTCTCCCTGTATCAGTAACCTATCTTCTGGCATGGCCACACTGTGCCAGAACTTGGTGTTACCCATGAACTTGGCCAGTGAGCTTTTCACTCCCCATCCAAATCAATGATAAAGATGTTGAAAAGCACCAGTCCAAGCACGGACCCCTGAGGGATACCACTGGCCGCTTCACGCCAAGATGATACAGATCCATTCATGAGAACTCTCTGGGTATTAAGCTGTAGCCAATTTCCCACCCACTGGACTGTTGAGAAGCTGAGCCCACAGTCTTCCAGTTCTCCCACAAGGATATCATGGGATACCATATCAAAAGCCTTTTGGAAGTCTTGGTATATAATGTCTACCTTGTCTCCCATGTCCAGGTGGTGAGAGATCTGGTCACAGAAGGAGATGAGATTGGTAAGACAAGACTTACCCACAACAAAGCCATGATAGCTGTTGTTCAGAATCTTACCCTCAATGAGCATATTGAGCATAGATTCTCTAATGAGCTTTTCCAGTATCTTCCCTGGGATAGAGGTTAGGCTGATTGGTCTATAGTTTCCTGGGTCCTCCCTCTTCCCCTTTTTAAAGATGGGCACAATGTCGGCCCTCTTCCAGTCCTCAGGGATCTCCCCTGTGCACTGTGAGTTCTGAAAGAGCTTTGCCAGGGGTTCTGTGATGACCTCAGCAAGCTCCATCAGCACTCTCGTGTGGAGTCCCTCTGGTCCCACTGACTTATAAATGTCTAGCTTTTCTAGTTGGTACTGCACCTGCTCAGCATCCAGAGTTGGGAGGCTGACAGTCCTGGCATGCGCCCTATGAGCCTTGTCTCACTTGACTTTCCCCGTGGTCCAGTAAAAGATCGAAGCAAAGTGGGCATTCAGGAGTTCAGTTATTTCCTGAATGTCAGTTGCCAGCTGTCCTGAGGTGTTAAGCAGGGGTACCACACCTCCATTTGTTTTCCTTCTACTGCCTACATACCTAAAGAAGCACTTCTTATTGTCCTTGACTCCCATGGCTAATCTAAACTCAGTCATTACCTTGGCTTTCCCGATTGTTTCCCTATAAGTGCTGGCCACTAAAGTATAGTCCTCCTTGAGGACTGGCCCTAGCTTCAACTGTGCATTTACCTCTTTTTTTCTTTTTTAAGAGGCCCGCAATGTCCCAATTAAGGCAGGAGGGCTTGCCAGCCTTTCCTCTTCGCAGGAATGGTGTTCTTTTGTGCTTCATGTCCTTGAGCAACAACCACTCTTTGTGCACCTCATTTGCCTTCCTTTCCTGGTCCCTCATCACCTCCCCTACTAATGCTCTGAGCCTGTCGAAGTCAGCATTCTTGAAGTCCAGGACTTTGATCCTGCTGGTTGATTTATCAACCTTGTGGCGGATGGTAAACCTGATAATTTCATGGTCGCAGTTGCCCAGGGTACCCTCAATGTTCAAGCCACACACCAGATCATCTCCCTTGGCCAAGACCAGATCCAGGAGAGCGTTGCCTCTGTTTAACCCTAGCACTTCCTGGGTCAGAAAGAGCTCCTTGATCATAGTCTTTACTTCCCCTTAAGGGATACTGAACTGATTACATACATCCTATAGAACTGGTAGTGTAGGAGTAAGCCATTAATTTGTCATCTGACTTGAAATAATTTAGTAATAGGGAAAATCCTCAATAGGGGAAAGTATGAAAAGTGTGCAAGTTTCATTAAAGTATTCTCAGTGAGCTTTTAAAATGCAAATTCATCACCAAGGGGAGTGCTTTAAAGTGTTCTTTTCTTTAATTCGCTTGATTGATTTTTCTCCCCCACCCTCTACCCCACCATACTCCCCCTGGCCCAGGTAGATTGAAAAGTTAAAAAAAAAAAAAAATTAAAAGACCATTCCCAACTCTTAAAGGATAATCTGATTTCTCTAAAAATGGATACTCTCTTCAAGCCTGACATTCAGCCCTTTAGCTTGGTGTTGGTATATAATAGTTTCTAAGCAATCCCTGTCCAGGGAGGGTAAAACCAAAGGGCCTAAATCTGGAGACACTTACTGCTAGGTCTAGGTCTTGCTGTTGTCAAGCATCCCTGAATTAAAGGAGATTTTGCATAAGGTAGAGGGTGATTTGTGAACTGAGGCCCTATGAGGTGAATTCAGAAGATGAGATGGATGCTGGACATGTCTATACAAGACGCTTTACTCGAGATTAGAGCAAATTACTGTGCAGTAAGTGTCAGCATCTACGTGTATAGGTTCTTACTGTGCAGTAATTTTCTATAATCATGAGTAAATTTGCTACCTGTAAATACACGTAGCAAATTTACTCCTGATTACTTACTGCACAGTAGCGCATGTGTAGATGGCCAACCAGGAGCAAATGTGTTCCTGGTCAGATGAGCAACAGGGGGTGGGAGATTGCTCCCTGCCTCCAGGAGCTGCCTGCTGCTGGTGCATGCTCCACCACCAGAGCCTGGGTAGGGACAATGTTCCCCTGCCCTGGCTGCAGGAAGTACCTAGCCCCCACTTCCTGATTGCAATTGAGAAGCGGGGGCTGGGGGACTCTTATCTTACCTTAAGAATCTGCCATCCCTGGCCCTGCAGTCGTGATCATGGAGTGGGGGATGGGAACTCCGAGTTGCAAGGGCAGGAGAACATTGTCCCCACCCAGGCTTTGGTGGTAAAGGCCACCTTGGTGGCAAGCAGTTCCTGGGGGCATGGAGCAATCTCCCAGCCCCCACCAGGAGACAGCTGTTTCCTAGCCCCGTGCTCCCTTCCAGCGCCTGGGATAATACCCAGGTGGAGCCCAGAGCTCCCCCTGGCTGCTACAGGGGGCCAGTGCAGGACTGGTGGGGGTGGGAGCAGCCTCTTGCCATGAGCAGAAAATCTTCTCCCACTTCCCTGCATGTGTAGAAACCTAGAATAAACCCACCCCAAAGCATTTGCACATGTAGACACGCCCTCTGAGACATGGAGGAGAGATCAAATTGAACTTAATTTTGGGGTGGGGAGGGGCATGACTGAAAAAAGTGAGATGTCAGAGAGACTGTATCAGTAAAGAAAAAAAACAATTCATCCAAGTGGCAAAAATAACTAGATCCTTTGAATAAATCAGACATGTAATGATCAATAAATAGCTAAAGTCAAAGATAATCATAAAACATTTCTCAATCTCTAAAATTGTCCCCTGTCATCTCATCTCGGTATGCAACATCCTGTACCTAGATGGCTATTTCATTAGGTGAAAATTATCTTTGCAATTTTAATGATGTTTGCTGTCTGCTGTTAGATTATCAGAAGGAAGGAGAAATGGGAATGATTTCTAATGGGATAAGAGACCTATGAGAATTTACATTTTATTGAGCTCCCACTCAAGGCTACAGTGGTGCAGAAATCTCCCTGAACTGAAATCCATTGCTTCCTTCTCCCTCTGACGACACGTACTCAGTGCCTCCTTCCTCCTCTGAGGACATGTGCTCAGTGCTATTAACATAGTAGTATTACTTTACCTAATTAATGGTGAAAGCTACCTTACGCTATCCATTTGAAGAGGAAAGTACATCAGAAATTGTAGAGCACTTTTTAGCAATATGTATTATAGGTGGTATCTGAATTAACTTTTGCATTATGTAGGGTTTCACTTTGTGCCACTTGCTTTTCTCTTGGTAACTGAGACGTCATCTACTAAGGACTTTTTTCTGTCCTTTCCATTCTGTTTCTTGGAGCTGAATTCAACTTGATGAAATTTTGCCATATTCTTTTAAGTTTTTTGTTTGGCAGGGGTCACTCTTATTTCTCCCATTCTTTATCAAATATATTTACCCTTTTTTGAAATTGGAAGATTTTCTATTATGATCTATTCTTTGCTGACAGCATGAGAGTGTTTTAACACAAATACTGTGACTAGTTTACAAGAGCCTCCCCTTCCCCTCTCATTCAATCCTTCCTCCAGACAGACATATACGCATCTAAAATTCTTCAGGATTCCTCTTCATCTTTATATATGTAAACTCTTAAACCCGAAATGCAGTTTCATTAAAAATAAAATGTGTGTTGATACCAAAATTGTCTAAAGTATTTATCATGGTCATGAGAAGCTATGGCCCTGCATTTCCATGGTCTATTACTTTTGATATTTTTAGCAGAGCAGTTGCATTATCAATAAAGTCACAAGGATATTAGTTATTTTTGCCACCTACTATTAGAATTGCTGGTAGCGTGAGCACTGATCTGTTCTTTGTATGAGCTTTGGAAAGTGTTGTATGAAGCGCCTATATCTAATGTAAGAGCAGTTTATTATGTAAATGCCAGGAACGGGCATTTCATTACTGTGAATATGAGGTAGTTAGATTTTAATTAGACACTAATCTGCAAATTGCCTACCACAAGCATGGCTTCATTTTAACCATAAATGTTTGTGGAAAGGTTCTGACTAGAGGTCACAGAAACATTTAAAAGATATTTTCTAAAAATTTGTCTTTAATAAACCAAAGTAAAAAGCAATGCCACCCTATAATCCTGTTGCCGTAAGGCACGCTACGATGATGTAGCAATCACACAGCTCTACACATGATTGCTAGCTATGTCACTGCAGTGGCATGCTCCCCACTTATAGCACACTGCTACAGCAACATAGCGGGGAAATTTAAGCATGCACCACCTGTACAGTGCAGTATGGGCTGTACTGCGCCGTGTTTTAGTACTTGCAAAAGGAAGTACTAAAGCACGGTGCAGTAAAAACATCGCTGTGCGGTGATGTGTAGACACGCCCAATTCCCACCATTCCTCTCTCTAATGAATGGTTAGATTTCCAAAGGTTGTCCCTTCCATACGTAGGAAGGCAGGGGTATGTGATCTAGGCCGGGGCTGTCTTTAGATTTGC
Organism: Gavialis gangeticus; assembly: GCF_001723915.1. Lineage (NCBI taxonomy): Eukaryota > Metazoa > Chordata > Crocodylia > Gavialidae > Gavialis > Gavialis gangeticus. The sequence goes on along the minus strand of NW_017729032.1, from coordinate 11,246,184 downwards.
ACTGGCAGTCTCATTGAGACTGAATAGTATGCATACAGCTGAAAGCAAATTTGGCCCCAAATAGGTCCATATGGCTGCCTATACATGTGCTTGGGGGTAGGGGAGAGGATGTTTCAATTAGAACAGTTCCTGGACAGCTGCTCTGATTAAAACTGCTCACTGTCACATGTATTAAGCTCCTGCATGTTTTAAAACAGCTGCAGGATGCTTTATCTAAAGCTCATCCAAGGAGCCATTTAAAAAGGTTTGGGGGCTTCATGCAGTTGATGATGAGGTGATACTTGGCGTTCTAATTAGAACTGGAATGAGCACATGTCTAGGCAGCCTACATGTATATCTGTGTATGTATGCTCCTTTACCAGGGAAAAAATAGTTTTTGTGGTAGAATTGAATGCATGTTCCAGTTCTTGCAAGATGTTATCAATCAGGAGTCTTAATCCTAGCTTTGCAGTGGCAGCATGGTCCTGTGAGTAGTCACTGGCCTTTCCCCTCACTTTGCTATTGATTTGTTTTGGAAAGTGACTCCACATGTGTTTTTCTTGTCACCCTTTATCATCATATCCATGACAGACTGGAAACTCTAAAGGACAAGAACCATGACCAATACCTAGTATAAGAGGCTCTGATTTTTGATCAGGCTTCTATCCATTTTAGAAGTTCAAATGGTAGTAAAAGAGGGAGGGGGTGCAACCATCTGCACACCGCAGTGTGTGAAATCATTAGTTAGAGACTGCAAATTGTATGAACAGATTTGGGCAGGTACCTCAACTAAACGTCTGGGTCCAGATTCTACTCTCAATTATGCTAGTGTAAAGCCAAAGGAACTTAATCTATATTTATGCTGTTGTAAACAACTGGAGAATTTGGCCTTGGATTTCCTAATTACAGGGAAGCAATACCAGCACATTTTTATGACAGTTTGTCATAGTTTTAGAGACTTGATTGTTTTTCATCCTGATTTTTCCAGCCAGGTTTTAGATATGAGGGCAGACACTTGCAATACCAACACAGCGCACCAGGCTTTGTGTGTGCTGCTCCTGTTAATGCTCATGAGAATTGCCTGGCTAACCGCCGTGCCTAGAGTCCTCCAAGAGAGTCTTTTCCCCAAGGATTCTAGCTGTATTCCACCAAGTTTTGGAATATATTAACATGAATTCTGGAGGTCCCTGATCTAAGCTGCCTTTTTTACTTTTGTTGTCACTTGACTTAAAACGCTAGGAGGAGAGATGACAAATTCAAAGCCTGGAGAAGCTTAGGCTGCCTTTGTCTCTTCATGTAGCCAGGAAGTAGAGGAACCTATACAAGAGTTGGTAAAGACAACTCTCCACAGACACATTCCTTAAAGTGAGAAAGCAAAAACTGCAAACAGCCTTCCACCAAAAAGACAACGGCTCAAAGCTCTCAACACACTGTACACACTGTACGCGCGTGCACACATACGTTCCATTATAAGGCTCTCTTTAGCAGGCTAAACATCATAGTAATAAAATGTCACTCTGTTTCAAATGAACAAATAAGTTGGAAAATAATCTACCTCCATTTGCGTTGGTTATATGGGTATACAGAATGAAATGCTCTTCCTAGCTAATAGAGAGAGGGAGTTAGCTGTGTTAGTCTGAATTTAGGCAGAAAGTAGGGCACGGTGGCATCTTATAGGCTCTACTATTCAGAAAGTCATGAGCTTTTGTAGGCCACAGCCTAATTTGTCAGATGCTGTGACAAATAATTATCATAAATGTCCATTCTTTATCAGATACTGTGATGATTACTTGCCATTCATCATAGCATTTAAGTAGGGGGTAGCCTTCAGAAGCTCAAGCCTCTTCTAACAACTTTATCTGTCGGGTCCTTGACACATCATAAATGCATTTAAAATGAGAGCAGTCATTAGTTAAGGCGTGTTAAACCACTGTAAGTGCCCTCTAAACATTTTAAAGATAAGCAAGTCAAAAGGAGGTTTGTCTTGGAAACATTTTACCCATGCCATTCCAAGGTATTACTTTTATGGCCAGGGGAGGTAAAAGTTTAATAGATTCATAGATTGTAAGGCCAAAAGGGACCTTACAAGATCATTGGGTCCAGCCCCCTGCATCAAGCAGGGAAGAGAACTGGGGGGTCAGGCGACCCCAGCAAGGTGACCGTCCAGTCTCCTCTTGAAGATTTCCAGGGTAGGTTATTGCACCACCTCTGGAGGGAGCTTATTCCACAGTCTGGACACCCTGACTGTGAAGAAGTTTTTCCTAATGTTAAGCCTGAATTGATCTTCCAGGAGTTTGTGGCCAGTACTCCTGGTTTTCCCCTCAGGTGCCCTGGTGAACAGTTGCTCACCGAGCCCTTGATGTGCTCCCCTAGTGTAGCGGTAAGCTGCTACAAGGTCCCTTCTCAGCCTTCTTGTCCTTAGGCTGAAGAGTCCCAGAGCCCTCAGCTGCAGGACCCTAGAACCATGGAAAGCATGCTTTTCCCAGCCCTTCAAACAGGTTTTCAGGCTTTTTCCCCTCCCACCCTTTACTCTGGGGGTGCTCCTGCTGGATATAAAGGGAGGGAAGACCCTGTGCTGGAGCCACATGCCATTCCCATCACAGGGGAGGAATAGATTCCAGGCTCCTGTCCGCTCCCCTGTTCACCAGCCTTCTAGTGGCAAGGCAGCCATGAAGGTCTGAAATAACATGAACCTTTGCCTGAGACTGCTTTTAAAACACCCTAATTTTATGATATCACAGTGATGTCTTAATCCTAATTCCAAACTGAAGCATAAATATACTCTAGATTTAGCTCAGATCCTCACCATCACCAACTATCTGTAGTTGCACCTTTTATCCACCCATAATATGTTTATAAATGCTTATTCATGATGGCCATGTAAGAATTAGAAGTGAATCTATTGGTAATAATAAAATGTTACTACATATTTTGCTGTGCTAATTTATTGAGTTCACAGTTGCATAAACCTTATTCCTTATGTCATGGGAAACTGAGGCACAGAGATGAACCTCTAAAACAGAGGCTGTATCTTTGACACCCCTGGTTTATATAATTAGAGTTAGTAAAATCCAGATTTTCTGATTTTGAATCCAGATGAGGTTCCTTTGCTAATAACTTGTTGTATTTAGTGAGTCAAAGGAACTTTGAAGTTGGATTTGACATGAGGAGCAACACGTATTAATATTCTGATTCCATAAAGCACAAAAAAGTCAATTATCAAAATGGTGTCGATTTATTTCACAGCTGCTTAACTGATTTCAGTGAAAAGAGATGTGTGAAATTATTCAAAAGATAGAACTGGCTTTCCTACCACCTTTAAAAAAAAAATAAAAAACTGGCAAACCATTCTGAACAAAGGGACTGCCAAGAATAGAGATGCTTAGATGGTATAACTTGAATTGAATATGAATGAACACTTTTAATTATATTGTAATAAGACCCTTAGATATGATGCTGATGAGCGCTATAGAAAACTCTAAAGCAAACAAAAATCCCTCCAAAACCACCCAAAAAACCCAACAAAAAATGATTATATAACAAAATCCTGTGGGGGTGAAGCTGGCAGTCATAATGGGAGAGATCACCATTATTTGGCTAACTGAACACATACTATTAACTAGCAAGAGCTGGCAGTCCTGAAGTCCCAAATTTTAAACCTGGTTCTTCCATTAGCTTGTTTAATAGCTTTCAGCAACTCATTTGACTTGTATGCCTCAGTTTGCTCATTGATAACATGGGAATAATGTTGATTTACCTTTACAGGGTCCTGTGAGGATGAATCAAATGTGTGTGTAATATCTTCAGAATATTACAAATATTTTATCAATTGTTACTATGATGTATCTGAATGAAGTAAAATTGATAAAGATGTAAACCAGAAAGTATTTTGTATACAATGTAAGAAAATGTTATGTCAGCCCCTGCCCCCAACCCAAACAAACAACATAAATATGGTGCTAAAATCATCAGAGTATTATGAAAAGCAAAATCCCAATTTGGGCCAGTTATTATTTAGAGTTCAGATGAAGGACAGTCTGCAGCACAGGGGTGGGCAATTATTTTGGCTGGAGGGCTGCCACTTTACAACTTTTGGCGAGCTGTCATGGGCCTCATGGGCAGCGCCCCCCCCCCCCCC
>NW_017729032.1:11239506-11241944 GCF_001723915.1 Gavialis gangeticus | reverse complement strand
GGCCCCCAGGGGCCCCCCCCCCCCCCCCCCCGACAGGTGCCATGCCCCCACCATCTTGGGACCAGAAGTTCCACCCCTACCTGCTGACCTTTGCCACCGGCAGTTCCTCCCCTTGCGCCTGAAAGTACTCTTTTTGGGACAGGGAGTTTGCTATCTTTTTTTGAATCAGGGGGAAAAAAAATCATATACTAAAAATGAAACATCTATTATAACATATTTTAATTTTATTTCAAAAAAGATTTTGTCCTGATTTTTTACATATGTTTGCATAGGGTATGTAGCAGTGATTGTATAATAGCTCAAAATAAAGTCTTACTCTTGTATATTGTGTGGGGGGTGTGGGGAGTTGTGAAAGGATGTGGGGTATGTGGATGGGTATGGGGCTTGTGGGGGAATGTGAAGGGGTATGGAGGATGTGAGTGTGTGGAGGAGTGTATGTGGTTTGGGGATGACTGTGGGGGGGTGCGGATGTGGGAGTGTGTGGGTGGGTGTGGTGTTGGTGGGGGGATCTGAGTGGGAGGTATATGGGTGGGTGCCCCCCCGCACCACCAGTGGCAGCAGCAGCAAGCAGCAGGCCCTCAGGGTGCTCATGGGCCATGGCAGGCAGAGCCCCTCTGGCAGCTTGTGCTCCTAGCTGCAGTGCCAGGTGAACTGTTATCTAAATTGCCTTTTGCTCAAATCATGAGTGAGACCTTAATGGGGGGGATAAGGCAAGATACCGTGTTTATTGATTACATAAAATAAGAACATACAAAGACATACACTAAACACACCATTCTCACTAGCACACACACACAGACAAACAGACACAGACAAACACACTTGTCATTCATACAGATAAACACACTCATTATTCACACAGACAAACACACTCTATGGAGATGTTATAGTTACCAGCTTGCTTGCTCAATGTTAGCACTGGGTGGCCAGCCCAGGCTCATTGAGGGTGATGGGAATGGGGGTAAACAGATGTGCCTGTGCTCCCTGTTGTTACAGAGTGTTAATTCCCCACTCTGGCATTGCTGCAACCCACTTTTATAGGGATTTCAAGTCTTTGTCCGATGTTGAGGTACTTTTCCACCTGCATGTCTCTATGTAGATGTTGTTTCTCATCATTCTTTTCGTTATCTCAGCTCAAGGTCGCCCCTGTCGTAAAAGTCAGTCTTCCAGCCTTGAAAGTTGTTTAGGCTAAACTGCAGGACATGCAGAATTCCTCCTTTATCCTGTTGCTTAACCTATCTTCTCTGCACCTGGTCACAGACTGGTTTTTCAGCTATCCGTTAATCAGCTCACTGTCTGGTAACTTACACATTTGGTGCCTTAGCAGGCCTCTTCCTGCTTACACAGGAACACTAAACATCCCATATACTCTGCATTCTCTCACTCAATCATAGTACTAAATTCATAGCTTGATTACATATATAAATACTTACACATAATATATATATGTACTCAACATATTACTGTCAATATAATGTTATGAATACATAATCTAAACATAACCTTATTCTAATATCAAGCCTTCCGAGATAACATGTTCTGGCCTTATATATTGCTTAAACTTTATTCAATCACATACTACAGGACTCCATGCCACCACATGTGGCTCTCAGCAATCTTTCCCGGAGGTGCGTGCCTTTGGGCTGGCTGGGCTGGCTCTGTGTCAGCACATGGGGCTCCTGGCACTGCAGCTGGGAATGCATATCACCAGCCCAGGCTTGTGTAGCTCTGTGTCTCCATGTGGGGTTCCTGGCACTGCAGGCAGGAGCTCCTCTCTTCACTTACCAGCTGTCCAGCTGCACACCATCGTGCTTGGTGGCTTCATATAGAGCTGCAGTGCCAGGAGCCACATGGAGGTGGAGGTACAGAGCCTAACTGGTCTGATGGTGCATGACCTCTGAAAGCCCATGCCTTCCACCAGCTTTCAGAGGGGCAGCTGTGGGCCAGTAATAATTATTTTTTGAAGGGACCCCATGGTCTGGATAGAATGGTTTGGCAGGCCAGATCCTGCACCTGCTCTCACAAATACAGCTGTTCTTTGTTGTTTGTCTGTATCATCCTTGAGCATGCAATATGAGCTTGTTTAGAATGCATGCTGTGTTACATCCTAATACATTACAGCTTTGTACATGTCCTTTCACAGCATCTGATGAAGTGAGGTTTAGGCCGCAAATAGGATATGCAACATTTACAACTGGAAGATGCAGTAGAAGAGGAGAAAGGGGTGGAACATTTTGGCCATGCCATATTTACCCTCTCCCACTTGTGAGAAAAAAAAGCAGCACTTCCTTTAAAAACAAGTCCTGAACAAGCCTAACTTATTTCAAAGAGAGGGGAATGGGGATGGGAAGTGTGTGCATGGAGGTTGTGGGGGGTGTGTGGCTGTGTGTGTGTGTGTGTGTGGGGGGGCAATAAGGTATGTTGCGGTGTATATGTAG
>NW_017729032.1:11199843-11239169 GCF_001723915.1 Gavialis gangeticus | reverse complement strand
TCCCATGGCAAACAGCAGCAGCTGTCTTTAGGGCCTGTGCAGGTGCTGGCATCCTGTGATGGCTAGCACTGCACGGTGGTGGTGAAGAGCACAGCCCCATCAGCTGCCTCTCTCACATCAGGCTCTGCGCAGCCCGTGTGCAGCTCCTTGCTGCTGGGGCAAGCAGTGTGGGCCATGCAGGTCGTGGGAAGCAGAGGACAGGGAAGGCAGCGGATCCAGGCTTTCCCTGGCAGCGCAGAGCTGCACATGCACTGTACCGAGCCCAGTGCGAGAGAGGCGGCCAACAGGGCTGCACTCCTCACTCCCACTGTGCAGCACTGGCTGGAACTGCACATCTGGGCCTGCGCAGGCCACGAGTGCCCCAAGGGCTGCCACTGCTGGCGGCAGAGGCTGTGCAACATGGGGTGAGTGTATGGGGGGGTCTCCACACCCCCCTCCCTCACACCCACACCCTGCCCACCTGAGCTCCGCACTCCAGCTGCCCCCTTGGGCAGGCTCCATGCATCTGCCCAGCTGCAGCCTCTCCTGGCACCTGCCCTCTCCTTGCCTGGTGCTAGGAGCAAGCTGGAGGCTGGGAAAGGTACACAGGTCCCTGGGACGGCAGCAGCAGCCACACCTAGAAGGGAAGGGAGGCCACTTGCAGGCGCCCCCACAGCTCAGGGCCCTAGGCATGTGTCTAGTTTGCCTATGTGTTAATCCGACCCTGAGCACATGCCAGTGTAACTACACCCTTAGTCTCTTCGTGCTGCTACCTACAAAAGCAGATTGTTCTACGGAACAATCCTGATCCCACCTTGTATACTTAGATGGACATTAGGTAGTCAGTTAAAAATGACACCATGCCTCCAGTGGTAAGGGGGAGCCTTTCGTATGTTTTATGACAAAATTCTGCTGATAGCTTCACTGATGAAAAGTTAATTTCAGTGAAGCTGCACCGGAGTAAATGAGATCAAAACTCTGACACCTCTGCCTTGTATCTCAGCTTTTTATGTCCTGCTGTTCTGACTTTGGTGCATATACCATATATTTTTAAGCTGATATGCATCAATTTGATTGTCTTTGAAGTCTTATGCTTTTAACAATAATATAATTGACAACCACGGTGGATTGCTTCTACAACCACGTCTATAATACTCCCAAATAATTTACCTATTACATGTTACCTAAAACAAAGAAAACCTGAAGTTTATGTAGGAAGAGGCTCTCCTGATTACCTGTTATTATGTCAGATTGGATCATTGTACAAATGTAAGTCTAGAACTGTGCTGAAGTTAAAGAATCTATTTCATTTGCTGTTTTTTCAGTATAAGAAAAAGTGTATGTTCAAGCTTCCCAAAATTGCAGCTCAGTTCTGTTACTGACTATATTTTCTCTTCTGCTATTATTTTTCTCTGCTTCTTTTGGTGAGAAGAGGTATGTGTGTCCCTGAGTGAGCTCAGTCCTACGCCATTGATTAAAAAAAAAAGACTAGTTAAGCTCATCTAACAGAATTCATGGCCCCCTGGCATTTAATTATGTGGATCTGCAAACTGTATGCAGGGAACATTAAAAAAAAAAGAATACTGCATTTCTATTGGTTAAAATGAACATGTGTCAATTGAGTTGTATTTCCTTATGTGTTCACAATGCAGTGAACATTATTACCACAAGACGGTAAGAGCAGGCGGCATTAAATTAAGAGTACAGCCACCCCGTAGTTCAGTCTGTATAAAAATTTTTGATAATTTTTCAACCCTTTTGGAGGCTGCTGGTTGACTTGCAAACTATGACCAAAATTATACTTCATGATGAAGACAGAAGCTTAAGAGAAAATGTACTTGTGAACCTCTTCTGTGTTGTGCTAGAGGGCTGAAAATACAGGCATTCAAAGGAGGGAGGGGGAAATGAATTATACATTGGTAAATAATTCAACTTTGTTAAAACACAGGGGAAGCATAGATAGTGTAGACTCTACAACCCATGAGGTCTTGTGTCCGCATTATCAGAAAAAGGGTTCTTTGGATGGGCAAAAAGGAAAAACCCATGATTCTAACCAACTAAAGTGGCCATCTCTTCTTGCTGTATTCCAATGGCGACAAAGTTTGGAAAAAATCCTTCTGAAGAAACACAAAAGTACTTTGAATTGTTTTCAGGTAATGTAGCAATCTACGGTATCTTGGGTAATATTAGAATGGGGTTAAGGTTGCATATAGCCAGTGAGTGCAGGTGTTTGTGTCTATAGTATGTTATGAGTGAACATTGTTTGTCAATGATAGTTTGCACTGATGACTAGGACATTTGCTGTGAATAAATCATTTTCAGATTAGCAAGTATATGGACAAAACCAATAAAACAAATTTAATGGACACAATGTATTTTACTGGCTTTTAAGGATTATTCTCTATGCTTATAAGATATCAGTAAATGTTCTAAATTACACTGTTAAAAATGGTCTCCTGTATGACAGGACATCTTGTTTCAGCACTCTGCTGATGAGAAAAGGGAGAAAAGGACGTTTTAAAATGCGTATACATTTGGGGATTGTGTGTTACTTAAATTCTGCAATGTTGATTTGGAAAGAAATGGAAGTATGAATATATTTCTTGCATTATCATTTCTACATATAAACTACACTTAATGAATCTTGTGAATTGCACAGAGATATGGGACCACACAATTTTACTTGCAATTCATTAGGAAAGTCTTAACACTTTGAGGCCCCTCTCCAAATGATATGGAAAGGATTAATTTTAAAACGAGTGAAAGATGAAGTACGTGTTTGTAGTTCACTTTAATGTGACTTATATATGAAATACTTGGCATAGCTTCCATGGACTTTAGTGGGGAAGTCTTTCATTTATAGTCTTTAAAATAAAATATCATCTGACACATAATGTGAAAAATAAATAGAAGATACAATGTTACTCTAGGTATGTCTGCATTCAGAATGTTTTTGTAGATAGTAGGCATACAATCTGGAGAATATGATGCTGAGAAATTCAGTATAGTTATAGTTTCAGCTAAGTAACATTGCCTAACTTAGCAATTAATGATGTGTTTCTATCCATGTACCTTACTTGCAGGTGGGCAATTATATTTTGTGACTATAATGAAATTTGGGTGAAAAGGGATTCAGATGTATAGACTACTTTACATTTCAGAATGCAAAACTTAATTGTGCAAAAGAGTTTTAAAACTGCTTTAATGAGGGATGCTTATAGTTCTGATAGTTGTGCTTCAGATTATAATAGTGAATAATCTATTAAAAACATTACATTCTCAGAGATTGATCACATTTGAAAAAATGATATTATATATGCCATGTGGGCTCTGATATTTACTTGAAAAATTGCTTATGCCCATATTTAAAGTAACCATTTTACCAAATATACTGCTCTGTGCTTCTGTTTGACAATTTAAGCAGGAGAGTGAATGCAAATCTTTTCACTTGAGAATCTTTATCCGTTTATTGTTGTTCCTTCCTTCCCTATCAACAAATACTCCCACTAATTCTAGTTATGAGCTGTATCAAAGCCTGTTTTATGTGATAGAATTATATTTTATCTCATGGATTAGGTTTAAGTGTTCCACAAAGCATAAATTGTTTTATATCAGATTATGATAAATCAAGTATTTAATTCTCTAAGTTTACCATTGTTACTGAACGTTAGCAGAGGGAAACGTGTTTGAAGGATGACAACTGTATTATGTAAGTGTAAAATGGAGAGATCTTAAAAGCAGAGAAGTCCATACACTGAATTTGTAGATTTGCAGTGCCAATATCTTTCACTTGCTATTATCAGAAGCAACTTGTAAACATATTAGAATACATTATAGTAGGGTGCAACAGCATCTTACTGTCCCATTCATATTTAATTGTAACTGCATTGTGATATGCATCATTATTAACTGCATCATTAACAGGATATGCCTGATCATTGGGATATGCCTGATCTCATTTGTATTTTATGAACTTTTTTAGCTTTACATAACAAATACTGGATCTATATTTAGTTCAGAAGATAGACAGATAAATAGCCCTGGAATTGATCTGATCTGATTGCTTTTTCATGTGCCATTGCGCATTGTCTAACCTTAAATTAGGATGGAAAGTCAATAATTACATTTATTGAATTATGTCGAATTCGGTGCAAATTGAGCAAGGAGGGAAAAGACATCTCCAACATGTGTTCCCTTCATGTCAGACCCATAGTAAAGATTCTAATCAGTAATGAACAAACTCATTTTACCTCATTTTAATCTTAAAAGTAAGTTTAATGCAACCTGTAACCTACTTTAGCACATGTAGTGCTTGGAGAGTTTGTGGAAAATTTTAAAAAAGAGCAAGAAAATGGGGAAGAAAATATCCAATGCATTGCCCTTTAGACTTCCATTGTTTCTGGTTGTTTCATAGAAGGCTCAGTTATAGTTCTATATTCAGAGCCATTGGGGCAGGGAGGAGGGGTTGGGGAGGTTAGTCTATTAGCAAGAGCTGTCAAACAAAGCAGTCTGGGTACATAGGGAGAAGTTCAAGTTCACAAACTGGCTGACTGGATCCTGGAAAGGAACTACACTGAAAAATATGTGGGAGTTTTGGTGGACAAGCAGCAGAACAATAGTAGGCAACCATCAATCCTCTGGATCGTGGTATAAGAGGTCTAGTCAGGGACTTGATGAATCCATTTATATGAAGTCCTGCGACCATCGCACCAAGATCTTCGACACATATGCCTAGGCAAGAGTAAGGCGGAGTGGAGGCTGTCAAAGCCCTACCATCCCCCCTTTAGACCATGGAGACAGAATCCAAAGGCCAGACCGAGTCCAGATGTTCACTGCCACGAGGGTTGCGGCTTCTGTCAGACAGCAAGTGGTAAGAACTACTGCTAACTACCTAAAGTTTCAGCGAGGATGCATTTCTATCAGGATGATGTCTTTTAGCCTTTCTTTAACCAAGCAGTACCTACACGGCAGTGGGGGTGAGGGTTTTGAAGCACCCTATACTCTCCTGACTCTGGAGGGTGCAACATCGTGGTATTTTATAGGACCTACCCTGCCAGAAGTAGCACCACCACACTGCCACCAGGCCCTCCAGATGGATGCAGTTTGTGGTAAAACCCAGAACCAACAGAATAGGGACCCACAGCATAATGTGGCAAAAAGGGGTAAAAGTGGCCCTTGGACATATTAACAGGGTAATAAAGTATATTGGCATGTGGCATGGGTGAGGCCAATGTGGGAAAAAGTGGGTACAGTTCTACAGTCTGTGCTTAAAACAGCTTGGGAAATTGGAAAGGGTGTAGAATAAAGTTGGAATATGGTTTTCAGGGTAGAAAACATCTCTCACAAGGGATAAACTTAACCGTTAATCTGTTTAGTTTATCAAAAATGGAAGTCACGTTGTGAAGGTGTTGATGCATTTGTAATAGGTAGAAGATACTAGATATTAAGGGATCTTCTGTCTAGTAGAGAAGGACGTTACAGAAACCAATAGCTGGATGCTGAAACCAGGTAGAAACGTTAGCAGTGAGGGCAATTAGCCATGGAAATAAAGAACTAAATGAGACACTTTTCCTGACGACCTCAGACCAAGCCTGGATATCTTCCTGGAAGACATTAGGCAATGAAATACAGCATTTAGGCTCAGTGCAAAGATAACTAGGTGAGATGTAATGGATAGATTAAACTAAGTGACCTTATGGTCCCTCCTAGCTTTACATTCTGGGGTTCTGTTCCCTAATCTTTTCACATAACTGATCTGTGACATCCTCCTGAAATCCTCTGCATGTCCAGATGTCAAGTCATTATGGGTATTAGACTACCGATTCGTCATGAAATATGTGAAGGCCAGTTTTCTCCAACAGAATCTGCTACAACCTGGCCCTTTTGTCTCTGTAGTGTCCAGGAGCTAGGCATCCAGGAGCCAGTGGAAACAGACTCATGCAATATAGCTGATACTATCTCTTTGTTCTAAAATCTCTTCTAAGGCTGCAGGAGGCCTGTTTGTCCAACTCTGAGATCCCAGTGGGAGCAACATGTGTTTGCCCTGAATCTGGAGGTTGGTAGGATGCAGATTTCTGGTCTCGGTTACGTATCCCTTGTTCCAGTATTCCCGAAGTTGCACAGTCAGACTTCTGTTTCAGTGAGTTGGTCCCATTTATGGTTAGGGGCCCAGGGGCCCTAGACACCCCAGAAACATAATTGATACTTTAAACCTAAGGGCACTGGATACTCTTAAAGGATGTCTACCCTGCTTCCAATGTGCTCTCCAGGTGGGGAGCTCCTGAGCGACCCTACTCCTGCTGGCATGCCCCAAACCCAGAGATGTGCCATTCAAGGGACATCTTGAATTCAAGAAAGGCCTTCATAGATTCATAGATTTATAGATGCTAGGGTCAGATGGGACCTCAACAGATCATCAAGTCCGACCCCCTGCCTAGGCAGGAAAAAGTGCTGGGGTCAGATGACCCCAGCCAGATGCCTCTCCAGTCTTCTCTTAAAGACCCCCAAGGTAGGGGACAGCACCACCTTCCTCGGAAGCCCATGCCAAATTTTGGCCACCCTTACCATGAAGTTTTTCCTGATATCCAGCCTAAATCTGCTGTCTGTCAGTTTGTGACCATTGTTCCTTGTTACCCCAAGAGGTGCCCTGGTGAATAGAGCATCTCCAATCCCTTGCTGCGTCCCCCTAATGAATTTGTAGTCAGCCACAAGATCACCTCTTGAACCATTTTTTATTGAATGCCAGGTTTCTTTCATATATAGCTTATAGCTTTGGCTTACTGAAAAAATACATTCTATATTTTAAAATATTTTTACCACTCACTCTTACCACTATGATTAAGTGTACAAAAGGCCTTCTTTTGCACCTTGGAGAGTTCCACAAGTTTTGAGCAATTAAGCGGAGACCTGGGAGCTAGAATCTTGCAAGATGGTGTTTTTGGTAGAATTCAAATTATTTATAAGCAGTTTTCCTTTTGTAGTATTTAATATGTGATCACTTGCATGCAACATACTGTGCAAGCCATCATGTACCAAGAATCTACCTTGTTTGGATTCGTCTGTGTGGAAGTCAATGTTTGAAAACTGCCTGAAATATTGGCTCTTGTCTTCCATATATCGCTATTTGTAGAACTGCAGTGCGGCTTGCAGATTGTATTTTTCACATTTAGTAAAGACCTGAACTGTATACAAAATTGATTTTATTCTACTTTGGATGGAATAGCAAACTTTGATATAAAACTGTTCCAGCACATAAATATTCATGTTTAGCATAAACACTTGAGGGACACAGATGATCCACCCTACCTCACTCCTCCCCTCCTCTCTTTTGTCTTTGTCATCTTCCTTTCTCTATTGTCTAAGGGTTTTTTTTCCCAGGTCCTAAAGTGAAGAATTTCAAAAGCAAAGAGCCAAAAACAATAACATCTTTTCTACTATACTGTCCATAATTGCCCCTTCAAAAAAACAATGGCCCGCTGGAGGTAGCACTGTTACTCCATGAATACTGGTTTATTGTGTTGCATTTTGTTACCCAAGGTAGTGACCTGTATTCCCAGACTAAGGCTCACTTCTAGATCTGGCTAGACAAACACAACAAGCATTTTTTCCACACTATGTTAGATACTGATAGACATTGCAGCTTCCAGGGGAAGACAAAGATTATAGTGGTGCCTTCTGCCTTTTCAGGATTTGGAGAAATCCAAGAAAACATGGCTGGAAAAGATAGCTTGGTCTTGGGTGAGTGAAGAGCTCTGGTGAGACTCAGCATCAATGGCGTTTGTACAACCAGAATTTAATAATTAAACATCCATTTTAAAAACTAGCTTCAGAGCAAAACTGCAGATACAAATTTAACGCAAGTGCACGGATGTAAATAGAAAGACAGTGCTGGTATGATTTGAATTAGACACTGTCCATTTACAGTCCTGTTACCAGGAGAGCTGAGCTCCATAGCAAATTTGGTTGGGAGTATCAAATGTCAAACTAATAAGTAAAATCTTGCACCGCAAAGTACTTGCATTAAAAGAGTTGGAGAAGGACCTTTCTAGCTCATTCACAAAGGGGGCATGCTTATATTTAACTTCCATAATGACATTATTTGTGTCCAATTAAAATAGAATTAGCCTTTCAAACATAGGGGAGAGAGATGTGGTTGTATAATGAGTATATTTAAATACTGTTGAAAGACAAATCTTCATGGATAAGACGCTTCGTTGGGAGCGGTGACAGAAGGAGACTTACCAGAAAAAAAGAAAGCAAATAGTATCATCTGTTTTGGGAGACAAGGTTTTGCAGTGCATAAAACGGTGGCAAGTATAATAGGGGAGGTGACATTGGTGAGATTCCAGAAAGGCAGCACAGGAGTGGGAGGTAATTCCATAATTTGAAACAAAGGAAGGAGTTATGTTGGAAATGGCCAAAATGAACATATGTACGATATGCAAAGGTTATTACTCCTGATGAGGACAGTGTTTATAGAGTATGTTTAAAAACTAGGGGGAGGAAAAAAATTAGACTGGCAATTAGGGGTGTGAAGAAGCATTTGCCACACCCGGTCTAGGTTTATGCAGCTTATTTTAAGTAATCTAAACCTAGACAGGGGGCATGCCTACGCATGCAGTTAGCATGTAGCAATAAACTCTAGCACCGTTTGTACCAGAATTTATTGCTCCTGGGAAGAGCTTTTGCACGTGTACTCGAGACCACAGCATGTTGAGCCAGAGCAGCCCTGGCTGGCTGCTCCAGCCCAGCTCAGCTTGCTGCAGAGGGACTGGCTGGGATGCTATGGTGCGAGACTAGCCAGCAGGCATCCCACACACTGTAGCACCCTTGGGCACCAGCCAACCCCGCCACGTGTGTATTACCACACATAACTACTCTACCATAGGATAGTACTTGTGTCAGGCAGTACTATCCAATAGCAGACTTAATTAGCTTACTTCAGCCTAATAGCACCGCACACATAGATGGTGACGCTTTACTGTGGAGCTAATTAGTCAGCTCAGCAGTAAAGCATCTCATGCGGATGTGTCTAGGAAGTAGTGTGTGTAGCCATTCACTGCTGCTGGGAGTGGGACGAGGAGCCCAAGATGTTCACTACATGAGGCTAACCCCTTCCTAGATTGGGTTAACCCTTTTTTCATCCTGCAGCTCCTGAGGTGAACTTACATTGATCAGGTGCACCATTTTTGGCAGATTGAAGCCCTCTGAATGTCTGTGCACCTGGGCATTTAGCTCAATCTAACCCGGGTTAGGTCGACCTAAATGTAATGCTCATACACGCCCTAGTTCAGGTTTCAAACCATCACAGGAGTAAAATTCTGGGCCAGTCTTTCCTATCAGATAGCAGAGTCAAGGATACCTAATTTGTTTCAATCAAATTTGTTCAATACATTTATAGAATGGACTGTATGGCAGCTTGGGAGAAGCTTATGATACGAGTTTCAGGATAAGAGTTTCAGGTACTCAATTTATCGGTATCCCCAAGAGGAGACTGAAAGGAGACTGTATCTCTGTGTGGTAGCTTGCATGTGAGAGTGGTTTCAGGTGAACAGGAGTTTCCCGACCACTTTGATGTGTGGCAGAAGTGGAAGATTTAAGAGCTGAAGTACTTAGTCTCAGGGTGAGATGTGATCTCTTGATGGTAAGAGGAGGCTAAGGTTTGAAGCTGTTCCCTATAGTTTGGTGTTTGATATGAGTGTTGTTTTAAGGGCATGTTTAATATAGACTATATGTGGTTCTGTGTATCTGGTGTGCAAATAAGGAAGTTTGGACCATGCAGTTGTGATGGTCCTTCCTTCTCCCTTCCCCCTGCTCATCCCTATCCCCATTGAGTTTCCAATATATTTACATGACTTGTTTTTGTTGTAAAGTAATTAATCTTATGACTGTAAGTAATTAATCTTATAGGGCGTCTGCTATAGGGACCAGAAAGTAGTTGTTCCCTTCTTTATTACATATACCTTGCCACTTTAGGGAACATTTTTTCCTGTCTTCCTGCCTGGTCCTAGCCAATGCTAATGGGCCTAGTTGTCCAGCTCCATATCACACTCTAGTAATTTCATTTTGCACTGTTTGGACTGTGAATGCCAGAGAGTTGCATGTGTAGCAAATGCCTCTGTGCAAATAACATTACCTATCAGAGATTTTTGTGATCCCAAAGTGGTTGTGTGAACTTAGGTGGTTCAGGTATGCTATGGACTTCTTGTTGTAAGGATTTGTATATGAGGTTAGTGTTCTTCGACACAGTACCGAGCGTCGTACAAATCTCTCTCCCATTTTTGTTCAGTGTTAATCTGTATCAGATGAAATGTGCCTGTCAATTAGGCTTCAGCCAGCATTTAGGCAAAATTAATAATCATTATTTCAAGACTCCTACACACATTCTGTTTGGAGGTGGGGGTGATGTCCCTGGCTGTACATGTGGGAGTCTGAAAGGTTTCTTTTGAAACTTCACACGTAGGAGTTACAGCAGTGAGTTGCTGAAAGGTTAGAGGAGAGAACTCCTTGCTAGTGTGGGGATAATGGGAATAATAAAATACAGGTGCCGCTGTTTATCATTCTGACTCGGTAATACCGTCTTTGGTTTATGCTGTAACAAGCAGTGAGCAAACAATGTGCCACCTTGTGGTTTCTAGAGCCACGGCACTTAGTTTCAGAGGAAGCCCATGACCAAGTACTAGCTGCGTGGTGTTCAATGCGTGGAGGTCTGGCTGGTGTGACTTAATGAGTTGCAGATATTTTAGCTGTGAAATGAATTTTGGTGCAGACTCTTGCTAAGGGAGGAGGATATTAAAGGGCAGAGGAATTGCAGTGAAGCATAGGAGCTGACGGTTTTAGAGACACTGTGGTTTCCCCTGCACCAGGTTATTTGATCTTTAAAGCAATCTGCTATAATTCTTCTTCTGCTCACCTAGATTTAACGATTTACAAATCAGTGTTGTATGCTATTCTTATTTGTGTGTCTCATCAGAGTCCATAATTTAAGAAAGCAATACATTGACTCCTTCTCTCTCTTTCTACAGATGGAAGCTTTTACCACTGCATAAGTTGAAGCTCACAGCTTATTCAGTAAAAGCCATAAGTCAGGGGGGTCAAAAATACAGCCCATAGGCTAGATTCAGTCTGCAGAACTGTTTCACCCAGTGCATGGGCAAATGAAGATGGGACCCACTACTAAATTCCTGGGTATGAGCCTCACTGGGGATACACCTCAGTGGTGGGGTCAGTAACTGCTATATTAGCCCCTGCTCCGCTGGGCTGGATCCGATCTGTGAGGTTCCTTATGGCCCAGCTTTGACCCCAGATGCCAGATAAGTTTGATGCTGCTGGTATAAAGATCTGTAAAATGGGGTACATCTTTTTACTGAGCCAGCATCAATATTGCCAGTTGTATTTTTTTTTCATTGTAAATGGGGCAAACACCAGCTAGTATCTTTCCAGCTTTTGCCTTGATTAGAGAGGAAAAGAATGTGAGAAGAAAATAGTTATTTCTCCTTAGGGGCTGTGTGTATGGCACCATTTGTCCCAATTTATTCAAGGGAGTTTTTCTTTGTTTAGTGGAAACTTCTAGGCAAAATCCTGGGGCTAATCTTTACTCGCATTGTTAAAATAATTTCAGTAATCAAAAACACAGGGTTATAAGAAACACTTAGCTTGTTCCATTGCAGCTACAAATGGACAAGCAGTGTTGCAAATAAAAAGGCATTGGTATGAACAGGAAACTATGATGCATCAATTGATCAAAAAGAACCTTTCCATATTAATTCTGCCAAATATATGTTTAGCTTGCCTAGAAGAATCCTAAGCAATATTTCTTCTCTGGTCACATCCCTTTGAAAATGTTTAAATATGATCCTGGTGGTTCTTATAAATGCTGTATACTAGACAGGCCATCTGCTGCTTTTTGGGTGGAGGCAAGTGGCTTTTCATACCATGGTGCCACCTACTGGCTGCAAGGAGTTTTGCAGACTCCAGTGGAAGGTGCTTAGAGGTATTCTAGGTCCAGCGAAGTTTGTGCACAGCCTCATGTTTTGCTCACACCAAGCTCTGGCTCGGACTGCTGTAACAGTGTCTGGATGCCAGGGAACAATCTGGCTCTAGTATCGTTCTTGAAATAGTGTGATCAAGGTAGTGTGATCATACCTGTGCTAGGGGCAGAAAATGTTGGATTTTTTGATCAGAAAAAAACAGGATCCCTGTTAATGATGAGGTTTTCTTAATTTTCTGTCTGCATAAAAATCCCACTTATCTAGGTTAAGTGGTAAGGTAGACCGATGTTTCAAGAGGATATATTCTAGACCTCCTTCCAGTTCAGCTGAAGTCAGTCTCTAGGGCATCTGTACACGTGCCTATGCCTGCTCCGACACGTTCTAATTAGAACGGGTTGGAGAAGATTCAATCAATCTAATTAGAATGCTCCAGCAGCCTCGGTGTCACGTGTATTCAATGTCCCCGTGTTTCAAAATGGCAGCAAGGGCAGTTTACTAAAGCTCGTAAGACAAGCTTTAGTTAAAGCACCCCCACTACCGTTGTGAAGCATGAGGATAGTGACATCTGAGATACTGCTGTGCTTTAATTACAGCAGCTCTTGGAGCCACTTTGATTAAAGTGCTGCCCCCCAGCCCCGCTTCCGGAGCACATGTAAAAGTGCCTCTTGGGTAAATACTAGTTTTGCTGGTAGCTAGAACCTCTGGTTTGGAAAAGGGGTAGGTTCTTTTAAAAGCTAGGTTAAAATGTAGCCGTGTCCTTGAATTTCATAATTTTAAAACCATTTTGTTTTTATTTTCAAGTCTTTTTTTCATAGCATGGTATGGTTGGAAGGAATTTCAACCATCCTCTGCCCTAGTGTCGTATGCTAACTAACTTTCTCTCTGCCTTAACAATCCCTGACAGATGTCTATCCAGCTTCCTCCTGAACATCTCAAGGAAAGTAATTCCATAAATTCCCTGTACTGCTTGTTTCATTGTCCCAATACTTTTAGAGTTAAGAAGTTTTTCCTGAGATTTGATTTCAATTTGTTTTGTTGTAATTTAAACCCCTTCCCTCCTGCCTTGCTCAGGGATACCATTTTCTCTCTGTTATCTGCATGGCAGCTTTTCAGATATTTGAAAACAGTTTTCATATGCCGCTCCCCACCCTTCCTGTCTTCCTTTTTTCCAGACTAAATGTAATCCATTAACCTTTCTTCTAATGTCTGGAAAGCTGATCTTTGTTGTCCAGGTCTGGATCCTTTCTAACTTTTCTGCAACCTTTCTTAAAATGTATTGCCCCAAACTGTACACGGTACTAGGACATTAATACTCCAGTCCTGAGACTGGTGCACCTCCTGTTTTTTGTACACAATGTTTCTGTTAGCTCAACCCAAAATTGTATTTACCTGTCTTACAATGGTTTCTCAATGCCAACTTAAATTGTACTTGCAAACCACTGTAACCCTTGGATGATTCTCATCAGGGCTAGTACCTAAATCAGTGATTCTCAAATTTGTTAGACTCAAGGCACCTTTAGTTTGACCAATGACACCCTGCAGGAAATGCCAACTATTACTTTTCACTCATTTTTTGACTATGGAAAAATGATAGAGCAATTCTTCCATTTCAGAGAACTCAGAAAAACCAGAAGTGATGTAACCAAAAGTGTTTTAACACTGAATTTCTATTTGCAAGCTCTGGGATTATCTTGTGAATCATATTTGCACGCTGAATAGTGCTAATGTTATGTGGCACCCTGTAGCACACTTGAAAGGATCTCAAGGCACCACCGGGTACCATGACACCGTGGCTGAGAATCATTGACCTAAGCAGTTATCCCCCGTTCTGTATTTTTGTACATCTAGACTTGTTTTCCTATGAGTAGAGCTTTGCATTTGTGTTTCGCTGAATTTAATTGTATTGTTTACAATCCAGTTCTCCAGTTTATCAAGATTCCTTTTGAATTTCAACCTTTCCCAGTTTCTCTTGGCAAATTTGATCAATGTACTCTTTCTTTATCCAAATCATTAATAATAATAATAATATTCAACATTTTTCCTGGGAAGTATAGTTCAGAAATTTATGGCAGAACGACTCTGGCAGGAATTGTAGTCTTCAGATTTCCTTGGTTTTCTTTTCTTTTCCCCCCCATATCAAGCAAGTGTTTAGGTCTCTGCTTGCTGGCTCAGCAAACTCACCAAAGACTCAATTCTATTCAACTGTACTTGAGGTAATCCCTTCAAACCGGGCTCAAAGGCATTCAAGGGAACCTTTATGCATGTTCTGTGGCTTTTGCACAGTGCATAGTCTTTAGTTTTGCATTATTGGTAGCAACAATTTTGCTTTAAAAAGTATAGACTTTTTGGGGGTGATGTTTTAAAGAAAGCTTATTATTCTGTGTTTTCAAAGTGAGCCAAACTATTGTGTAAGATTTGGCCAAGTCAGACAAAACCACAACTGGATCTTGCTTTTTCTCAAGTCATAGTCTCCCTTCAACTTGGCATTAAAATGACTTTTTTATAACTTGACACTGTTCATCCATATGACACCTTTATCTGACTCATTTTTACTAGATTATTCTTGCATATGGTTTTAATCAAATACCACTTCATTATATCTAATCAAGATATTATTTTGATATTATTTTAGATTTTTATCTTGGAAAAAGAACTTTTAATGTTGTTTGGCCCACATTTTTTAAGCAAAGGCGAACTCTCTTGACTAGTATAGTCAGTGTTGAATGAGTTTAGAGGATTTTCTGGATATACGCCCTAGTGGTTGGAGGGCCTAGCATCTTAGTAGTTATAGTTCAGTTCTACTAATAAGGAGTTATAACCTATCACAGAAAAGTTGGTGGAACATTTAGATCTGTTCATTTGACCATTTTCCTTTTCCCTTATGACTAAGGGTCTACCCAACTTGAGGCAGTGGCTGGCCGATTTTGCAGGCAGATGGAGGGGCAGGGTGCTATTTTGGGGGGCTGATCATGGCAGGAGACATCCCACACCTCTGATTGGCCCTAGTGGTCCTATCCCCTGCTGCTGATTGATGGAGAGGGCTGTCCAGCATACTCCCCTGCCCTTTGCTACGACAGGTAGACCTGTCAGCCAGTCAGTGGTGAGGGGCAGGGGTAACATCCGTCTTTCCTGTGCTGGCATCCCCCGTCATGCTGGGCTGCATGGCCAGAAGGACAGCTGGATCCCACTGGGGAGTCAGCATTTTATTTTTACTAATTCTTTTTTTTTTACCCCTGCAAATTTCACAGAGAAATTTCCATGAAACCCACACAGTTATGATTGGCGTAGGTCCTTACTTATGACCTTATCCCTACTTATGATCTTGCAATAATGATATAGTAATGCTTTTCTGGGTTAGGTCATTTCTTGACTATAGGTTAATCAAGACTGAGCCAGGGGAAGAAAGTTCTCAGATGAAGGATCTCAGTTACCAGTTTCTTCCAAGAGGAGATCTGGTTTATTTTATAGATTGACATTGGACAGTGTTATGTGTTTTGTCTAATTGATTTGGCACAAATATATTGGGTTTTTTACATCCTGTTCTTTTGCCTTTTGTCTCCCAAATTTTTTTTGTTCTTATATCTAGGTACCTATTCCTTTGTCTGGAGTGGTTTGATTGATAATTATTGGGTTTCTTCTCATGCCAGATTTTTAAAAAATGGCTATTAGGCCTGTTTTTACTCCCTTACTTAATTTGTATTCCTGGCTTTGATTGAATAGTGCTTAGAGCTAACAGCAAACACCTGCCAGCCCATCCCAAGTGCCAAAACAAGAGACAGTCTTTCCAAATGCCTCATCTTAAAACTTTAATATTTTAAAATCGGCAACAGTGTACAAGTGACTGAAGTTGACTTCCTGCCCCACAGTACCTAATGGCAACATGACATTGACCTCAGGAGGCCAGGATTGTATCTCCATACCTATTTCAACACCAATATAGTGGTATTTCTAGTGATAGGATTCTGGAAGTATTTAACATTGGTCTGGTGGGTTATTCATACCCATGTGTTATCTGCATAGAGTGGCAAAAGTATCTGTTATCACAATGACAATCTGAATGCCTCTGACCTTACACAGTTGATATGGAAAGATTTATGAAGATCCAGAAGTGTTTGGTATGGGTGCGTGTTATCAGAAATTGTATACCCCTACCATTTTAATGGTGCCTCCAGAATGGTATGCTGGGAGAAGAAAAGTGTGTGGGAAATCCCTTCTTTAATGATGATTAAAATACAGTTTTCCCCACATAAAATTGTATACCATAGATAAAAGTATTTGGGCTGAAAGTATTTGAGTTAGTCATAAAGGTTGGGGTTGGTTGGGTGGATGGTGAAACTGCATTTTGATTCTTTTGTGATTGAACAGGCTAACTCAACAGGAGCCAGGATCCATCTATTGAAATTTTTAGACTCCTTGGGCATCTATACACATACTCTGGGGTGGAGGGGGCGGGGGGCTTTAATTAGAGTAGCTCTGAGGGGCATTCTAATTAAAGCACCCACAGCATCACATCTATTCAAGCATCCCATGCCTCAAAATGGCAGCAGGGGCACTTTAACTAAAGCTTATTTGACAAGCTTTAGTTAAAGTGCTCCTACTATCATTTTGAAACATGGGGACGCTGAATACACATGGTGCAGAGGCTGCTAGAGCGCACTAAGTAGCCTGCTCCAGCAGACTCAATCGAGGCTGCTCTGATGCATGCTAATTAGCACGTGTCAGAGCAGAGGTCCATCATGTGTATAGGTGCCCCCAGGGCATAGACAGAAGTGACATTTCACTTCTGTCTGAGACATTTCACTTCTTCTGAGATGGCCTCTGAAAGCTCTCTGCAGCCAAAGCTTAACACACATGTATGGCTACAAAGCACTTTTAAAATAGATGATCAAGTGAAAAATTAAATGGCTTCAAATCAGGTATTAGATTCAGGTGCTCTGCTTGTGCTCCCTCAAGGGTGAATTGTTCATGCAAGCACCAGCCCTGCCCCACCCCGGGGTTGCAGGGAGCAAGGGGGAAGGTAGCAGAGGGAGCAGCATGGAGCTGCTG
The DNA here is from genome assembly GCF_001723915.1 of Gavialis gangeticus. Lineage (NCBI taxonomy): Eukaryota > Metazoa > Chordata > Crocodylia > Gavialidae > Gavialis > Gavialis gangeticus. Next base: position 11,222,154 of record NW_017729032.1, on the reverse strand, counting down.
ACATACCTGGCCTGAGCTGGAGCAGGGTAGTGGAATGGGAGCCCCCTTGCCTTGTGGCCCCTGCCAGCTATCCTGGCTGGTACTAGGGGGAGCTGGGTTGGTGGGGGCTCCATTTCACCGTGGCTCTCTCCCAGGTAAGTATATTCCAGCTAATTAATCTATTCCACACTAAAGCGCATGCATAGATGCTGGGGTGTGTGAAATGGGCAATATTCAATCTGGATTTAGATTCGGCCCAAATCGGGGACAGTGATTCAATTCATTGATTCGGATCGTGTCCCTGATTTGATTCAGCCAAATCCAAATCTGAAGATTCGATGCTGATTCGGAGAATCAGCAATTTGGCCATAGACAGTGCTTTACATGCTTTTTCTACATACCTCGAGGTACCAGGGGCGGCTCCTGAATGCTGCAATGCTGGGGCACATGCAGCATCCCACAGGAGCGCAGGGGGGCCCTCATGTGCTCGGTGGTGAACCCAGAGGTGGACCAGAAGTACTTCCGGCCCACTTCTGGGTCCGCTTGGGAGTGCACTGAGGGGACCCTGCATGCTCCCCTGGCTCGGCAGTTGACTGCGGGTGATCCCAGGTGCCCCCCAAGCCCAGGAGGCACCACTTGCCAAGCCGGGTGAGGGTGCAGGGGGGGCCCCCCTGCGCACTCTCCGGTGGACCTGGAAGTGGACAAGAAGTGCTTCTGTTCCACTTCTGTGCCTGCTACTGAGTGCGCTGGGGAGTCCCCCGTGCTGCTGTGGGACACCCAATGCGCCCCAGAATCGCAGCATTCACGAGCCGCCTGGTACCTTGAGGTACGTGGAAAAACATTTAAAGCTGTCTCTGTGGCCAAATCTCCGAATCTTTCTGAATGTCTCCAAATTGATTCAGAGGTTTTTGATTCAATTCGGAGAGATTAAAGAGTCTCCTGATTTGATTCGGAAATTCAGCTACCAAATTGAGCCAAATCTCTGCCGAATTGAACCAGGGACCGAAGCTTCGCACAGCCCTGATAGATGCACCCCTTGTGACCTACTTTTCCAGTGTTAGCAAGTAAGTGTAATAATGTAAATGATTAAGTTTCAGTATTTTTGAGGGTGTTAAGTTAAGGCGGTGTGATTTGCTACCCAAGCACTCTGAAATCTTGCCACATTCATTCTGGCCTGAGAAGTACAATTCAGATGAGGTACAATTGTCAGTTGCATGTATTAACCTTTGTTTTCTATTAATAGTGAATATGTTTGAGGTTTTTTTAAACTGTTAAAAGCCAACTCAATTATTTTGGAGGACATTTTCAAAATCCTCTATTAATTTCAAACTCTTAAATTTCTAAAGCTTTTTTTCCCTCTCCTAATATTTTGCCCTTCCTTTACATTTTGGGAAGCAACTTGAAGAAATAGTATCACTAGTACAGGTGTGAAACAATGAAAGCTACTTGGTGGTTTTGCTTGCCTTTTTAAAATCTGTTTGTTCTTTGTTCTGTCTCAGAGTTTAGTTTGCACAGTGACCTTTTTAAGGATGCAGTTACTAAAAAATATGATTAATAATGAATGTGGTTTGCTGCATTTGGGTTTTTTTAAACTCTTATCTTGTTCTCTGCAACTATAGAATATTTATCAAAGAGCAAGAACATCCAGTAATTCTATGCAGAATTAAATTACTCTAGATCAGGTAACCTAACGCGGATGTTATACTGAAATGCTTCATTTGAAACTCATGAAGTTGCATTTTGCACAATACATTCTGCATTGTGAATAACCTTAATTATTCTTGGACTCCATAACACCGTGTGTGTGTGTATGTGTGCGTGTGCACGTGTGTGCGCGCACGCATGTGCGCATAAACCATATAACATAACCATATAACAGATTCCTTTCCATTTTCATTCCTCCCAAATTGTTGTAGAAGTCACAGTCTTTCTGTTAGGGGCATTTCCTCACTTTGCTGGTTTCTCTCACTGGTTCATTTTCATTTCATAGTTTCATAGTTTCTAGGGTCGGAAGGGACCTGAGTAGATCATCTAGTCCGACCCCTGCCATGGCAGGAAAGAGTACTGGGGTCAAACGACCCCAGCAAGGTGTTCATCTAGCCTTTGTATTGCTTCTCTCTAATGCTGTATTATTACAGGCTCTGTTAGGGTTAGGGTGCAGACAGACTTAACATTGAAACATTTCAAACTGTAATGGGGTTTGAAGCATTTAAAAAATGGAGCATTTCAGTTAGGGTCAAATATACAGCCCCCGTCATGCTTCCCAGCTGGAGGACTTCAAAGTCACTGTAGCTGCAAATCAGCAGGATGCTGTCCCGCCAGGACTGTGCTGGGGGCTGTAGCAACCTGCAGCTGGGCTCCCTCTGCCCCAGCAGGGAGTGGAATGTGCAGGGGGAGCCCGGGATCATATGTGTAAGTATGATCCTGGACTCCCCTTGTACCAGGAAGTGCAGCCACCCAAGAGGTTTAATATAGCATATTTTTTAGAAGCGTTCTATTCAGCGATTGACTCTGAAGAAAATCTTTCTTCCAAGAGTCTCTCTTGTCAATATGAAGACTCTAAGGTGTGCGGTTCTTGTTTTTAATTCTGATGGGAAGTATGGAGCAGTGGATCATCTTATTTACATCAGGTAGTGGTTTGGTTTGTATAGATCCATGGCTAGGGGATTTCTATGCATCCACCATAATATCACATCACAAGACTATATTATACCCATGAAGTTTTGGTGGTCACACATAATGCTTCATTCTTAGGATGGAGCAGGTGAAGAGGAAGGAAGAAAAGATACACAAAGTATCTTAAAGAAAGAGGGACATGGGGCACAACTTCATTTAAAATGCTTCCAAAGCATGATTGTACACTTTGCCATTTTAAACTATTCTCACTAAATGATTTACCTGTGTTGGAATGGTTATTTTTTATTATAGAAAGAAAAATGACTTAAAAAGTAAGTTATATTTAACTATTTTATAGCCGTTCTTTTAAAAACATGTATAGGAAACTAAATGGAATTGTTTTTGTTGTTTGTTTTTTCAAAAAACGTGTACTATTACATCAGGTTAATATAAATACATTGTATGCTTCAGAGGAATCTGCTGCAACTGATAATTTGGAGTATGCAGGGTTAAAAGATGGTTCTAGCATTGAGTATTAACTATTGATGAAAAAAAACAAAAGAAGTCTATAAAAAATGGCATACAGTTTCAAGTTTTGTTTTGCATAAAGTATTGTTGGCATGATATAAAGGGGAAAACCTTTAAAGAAACCTTACTAAGGGCACAGGAACAAACCGTCCTGATGTGCAGGAAGACTAGCAAGTATGGCAGAAGACCAGCTTGGTTTAGCAGGGAACTCTTCAATGAGCTAAAATGCACACAGGAAGCTTACAAGTGGAAATGTGGGCAAACAAGTAGGGATGAGTATAAGAATACTGCTCAGGTATGCAGGGATGCAGTCAGGAAGGCCAAAGTGCAGCTGGAGTTGCAGCTAGCAAGGGATGTGAAAAGTAACAAAAAGGGTTTCTATAAGTATGTCAGCAACAACAGAAAAATCATGTGTGGGTACCTTATTAAAAGGGGAAGGCAACCTAGTGACAGGTGATGCTCAGAAAGTAGTAATCAATGGTTCGATGTCTAGTTGGCAGCCAGTATCAAGTGGAGTGCCCCCGGGGCCAGTCCTGGCCCGGCTTTGTTCAATATCTTTATCAATGACCTGGAAGATGGCATGGAGTGCACCCTCAGCAAATCTGCAGATGACACCAAAGTGTGGGGAATAGTAGATACGCTGGAGGGTAGGAGTAGGATTCGGAGAGACCTAGAGAAATAGGAAGATTGGACTAAAAGAAATCCTATTAGGTACAATAAGGACAAGTACAAAGTCCTGCACTTAGGACAGAACAAGCCCATGCACTGCTACAGGCTGGGGACCGACTGGCTCAGCAGCAGCTCTGCAGAAAAGGACCTGAGGGTTACAGTGAGCAATAAGCCGAATATGAGCCGGCAGTGTGCCCTTGTTGTGAAGGAGGCTAATAGCATACTGGGCTGCATTACTAGAAGCATTCGCAACACATTGGGGGAAGTGACAGATACCCTCTATTCAGTACTAGTGAGGCCACATCTGGAGTATTTTTTCTGGGATGATCTAGTTGGGGATGGTCCTGCTTTGACTAGTTGACCTCTTGAGGTCCCTTTCAACCCTAATTCCTAATTTTCTATGATTCTGTGAAAGCTAAAGCCTTGTACTGTAAGGTTATATCCTGCAGGAGATCAGATTTTTTTCCATTTGGATTTTATAGTCACTGACTGTGGGATCAAAAATAACAATCAGTGCATTATGTAAGTACAGACTGAACACTTCTGTTTCAAATACTATTTTGCATGACACCATGTTGAAGAATAAGATGATTGTTAGGGATTATCAGTGTACATGTCAGAGGGCTGCAGAGTCCCCTGCTTATTTTCTTTGTTTATTTTGAGTAGTATTTTTTTTTGAGGCATTAACCTTAATTTTAAGCAGTGAGGTCATTTTTTTTCCTCATCTGGAAACTTTGCATTCTTTGCTCTTAGGTATTAACTAGTAGGGATTTTATCACCCTAGGATGCTTTGCAAGCAGTACTAGAGGTTGCAAAATATTGACTGTTCTTGAAATTATTATTTTTTTCTCTTTTTGCAGTATTTGGGATTTTTTTGAGACTCTCTGGGCATGACTATACAAGACATTTGCTGTGGAGCTGAATAGTTAGCTCCACAGTAAAGCATTAGTGCCTACACGTGCGGTGCTATTAGGCTGGAGTACACTAATTAACTCCACTGTAGGATTGTAGGATAATACTGCCCAGCACAAGTACTATCCTATGGGGGCATTATTTACTCCACTGTGACACGTGTAGATGCTGAGCAGGACTGTCTAGGCAACAAGGGTGCTACAGCGCGGGGCTGCCTGCCTGCTAGCCCTACACTGTAGCACCCTCATGCCCCAGCCAGCTCCTCTGCAGCACATTAAGCCACGGGCAGCTCTGGGCTGGTAGGCTGACCCCCTCGGATCTCCTGCCAGCTAGGGCTGGTTCGACTCAGCTCATTGTGCTGTGGTCCCAGGTGCACATGTAAACACTGTGCCTGGGAACTGTGGCATGAACTTTGCCAGAATTTATTGCATCAAATTACTTTCTCATATAGACGTGCCCACTGGGTGCATCTACCCGTGCACTTTACTGTGTAGTAGATCAATTCAGTCTGCAGTAAAGTGTCACAGTCTACATGTGTATTAGAGGTCAGCAAACTGATTAACTCTGCTGTAAGATAGTACTGTCAGAGACAGTACTGTCTTACAGGGGAGCCATTAAATGTGATCAAATGAACCTGTAGATGGTGACCACCGGGTGCAAATTGCACCCAGTCAGCCCAGCCATCTGGGAGCCAGGCCCCTGGCTCCTGCCAGCCACTACACCACCCACTACCACTACCTGGAGCCTGGAGCTGACCCCCTGTGCTCCCTGCCAGCCCGGGGCTGCTCCATTCCAGCTCAAATTACTGCTGTCCTGGGCGTACATGTAGATGCAGTGACCAGGAGCAGTTAACTTCAGCACAAACTGTTCCAGAGTTTATTGCTTTGTCCTAATCGCATGTGTAGATGCACCCACTGTTTTTAGCTTGAAAGTTAAAATCATAGAAAGTTAGGCCTGATAGAGCTGGCTTAAGAAACTGCTTTTCTGTTCTGTGAAACTTTTTTTTTCAAGATTTCAGAAAAAATGTTCCTAGTTTGTATTAGGATGAAACAGAGACATTTCAGAGGTGGTTTGTGATTGATTAATCAATTTTTAACAGGAAAAAGTGAAAATGAGAGACCCACTTCAGAAAATCATGGGCTTCTCAGTCCTCTCATCTGGGATCTGATTGAACCACATTGAAGGCCTTGCTCTGTCATTCTTCCACTTTCCAGCTGGCTTCCCTAGCTGCTAGACAGTTTTGAAGGGGAACTCCTTGCCTCTCCTGTAGGAATGGTGTCATTTTATATAAGATTAATTTATCCATTGGAATAGGTCTTTTATATCTCCTCTGGCTGGCCTGACCAGAGGAATATTTGTTCTGTAGCTCAACCTTTTCTGGTTCTGACTAGAAATTATGTCCTGCAGCTGAATTATATTACCCATTTAATAATACAATAATGAGTCATTTAAAATGACCCATTTGGTACTTTTAGTTTTGATGATTTAACTTCTAAAAACAAATAAGCAAACGTTGAACCTGGCCATCTCTACCACTTGCTTATATTTGTGAAGGACTACATTTACCACTTTGAATACCCAGGGTGAGATCCTTGCACCAGCTTTGCCTGCTTTCTACCCCATAAAAGGGCTACAGGAGCACAGTGATTCCAAACCCAGCAGCTCCAGCCAGACAGGAAGATTGCAATTATTCAGGAATGGGGGAAGATGCTCTATGGGAACCTTCTGAAGACACGCCTTGGTACAAAGAGCGTGCCTGAAACCAGCTGGTTGTAGAATGGGTGTGATGGGAAGAGACAGGTGGTATCAGATGTGGTGCGGTTGCAGGCAGAGCTTAAGATGCTCCGTGCAGCCCATGGGCAATTGGGCTAGCTACTGTAACTTGGCCAGGCTCCCAGAGATATCTAAATTATGACAGGGGAAATGGAAAATTCCAGGATTAGAAAAGACAGCTAGATTAAAGCTATTTAGCTCACTTCTGCTTCAGGTGCAAATTACCTGCTATGTCTGTATCTCTAGGGACTTGCCTACAGCGGGAGAAATAGCTGAGAACAGGAATGATACCATAGTATTCAGAGGTGGTTGCTGAAGTGAACAAACTTATGCCACACTAATAATGTTTTTGTGTTGTTTTGCTTAATTCACTTTAGACAGGGCTTTATGAAGGCAACTCTTTGTCCAAAGTGTATATAGTTTGATCCCTCAAACCTGGGGGCCACGGAAAGGAGTAACCCTCCCTACCCTCCCTTCTTCCCCCTATGCCCTTAGAACATGCCTGGGTAAAAAAAAAAAAAAGGAGGGCCAAGGGTGAAGGGTGTTACCAATCTCCTTCCACTGCAGCAGTAATGACTTAATCAGGTTTATATATGATGCTCACTCAGGTAATTCCTGAAGTTCAGGTCCATGCTTATTTTCACAATAGCTTCATTGTCTAAGGAAGCCCATGAGTTGCACTTCTGATTCTTAGTTCCCACCCACCTTTGTAATGCATGTTACTGCAGTGCATTTGCTCAATTTAGATCATCAGTAAACATTTATTCGCTTGTCAGTAAGTTTAATGAAAACAATGAAGTAACAACACAATACAATGAAATGCGATAGTATCACGAGGAATATTCATGAGCGGATACGTATTCATGAAGCCACTGTCTACCAATTACAGTTGAAGAGATGTAACATCAGATAGTGACTTTCATATGCTATTGATGTGGATTGCTTTGGTTATCAGTGTGGGATAAACAGTTCCATAAAAAGTATGGTTAAAAGCAAGTTACTTGAAGTAGCAAATTGGGTATTGTGTAATGGCATTGCATATTCTAAGGCATCCTACTTAAAAAAAAGTCATTGTACAGAGTCCTAAAACCATTTGAACAGTCAGTACTTCATATTATAAAACATGGTTTTAGCTCCTACTAGTGCTTATTTTGTTAATACTCTTGAATGCATGAATCTGGCTGATATCCTGCCTAGTAATCGGTTTACATAATATTGATAAGATACTATGCATGGGACTAATACAGGCAGTGGGTGAAATCCAGACTCCATTAAAGTCTATGGCAAAATTCTGATACTGATTGCTCCTAAAAGACTGGCCTTCTCACTCAGCTACACTCACCTCCCTTTAACTTCTACCTGCACTGTAATCCAGTAGGCTAGCTTCGACATGAGGGCTGGAGAATGCCCTATCCCGGGGCTGCCCAACCTCTGGCCGATGGGCTAAATGCAGCCTGCGGAGCCATGGTATCTGGCCTGTGTGGCTCCCCACAGGTGAGGACATTTGGCAGTGAGGGAGTGGTGGCAGCTAATACCTCCACCCTTCCCCACTACCGAAGTCCCAGCCCCTCAACACCAAGCCCCATACAGCCAGGTTGGGGCTCAGCCATGCTGCCCTCTCCCCCTTGCAGCTGGACTGGGGCTGGGCCATGCCCTCTCCTACCCCCCATCAACTGGATCAGGGCCAAAACCCCCTTCTCTTCCCCTGCAGCTGGATCTGGCTGGGCCATGCTCCTCCCCTGTTTGGGGTCAGGTCAAGTCCCCTCTACCCCCCCATGGGGCTGGATTGGGGCTGAGACAAGCCCTCTTTTCCCCTGTGGGGCCAGGCTGCCCTCCCTCCCTTGACGTGGCCAGATGGGGTCCAGCCATGACTGCTCTGGTGCTGGGTCAGGACCACCGGCCAGGTCCAGTGTGTGGACAGACCGGGCACTTCCCACTGGCCAAAAAAGTTGAGCAGTACTGCCCTAGCCTATAGTATGGTGCTTAAGGCACTTTCCTGGAAAGTGGGAAATGTAAATCTAAAGCCCCTGAGGCTGAGGAGAGCTTAGAACCCAAATCTTTTTTCCTGGATATGCTCCCTAACCACTACACTAGTGGACAGTACTAGCATGATGCCACATGATGTCAGCATCAGACAGTCATGCTGACTTTTTTTTCTGTACAAGAAATTAGGAACTAATGCAAAGTTTGTGTTTCTCAGAGTAAAAACCCTCCAACTCTCTGTCTCCCTCCAAGGTCAAAGCAGAGCTTAGGTCAAGGCACCTGTCTAGGTAGCTATTCTGGGTTGCTTTTGAACCTGTGTGGTTGTCAAAGTCTAGTCACCTAGGGATCTCTTCACGTCAAAATGGAGGTGCATAGGAAATACAGAGATCTTAGTGTTTTTGTGGCTGCTGCATATGATTGTGGGGGTAACTTAGACTAGGGGCAGGTGGAAACTGCTGGAAAATGTGTTGGAAAATGTGGTATGTGTCCGTGCACTCTAGGCCCCTAGCAGGAGAGCAGCAGAGTCATCTCAAAGGTGATCTCTCCAGCTAGGAAGAAATCCTTTGCTTTGCCCGCTCCCCTGGCATTGCTTTGCCCGCTCCTGTCTCGAGCTGATGCTACATGGGCATCAGGTAGAAGTAGCTGCAGGGAAGATGCAGCCTCCAGTGACCTAGGTGAGGGGAGGGGAGAGGACATGCCCCCTGCTTCTGCCCCTGCTTCTGCCCCTGCCTGCCCCCACAGGTGAACTGTGGGTTCAGCTGCCGCCCTGGGACTGCAGCTGGTCCCAGCACATCCACCACTGCCCTGTAAACAGCATCTCTGTTCCCCACTGCTGTTGAATTTTCAGTAGGAAGGGAACATGGTGCTATTGAAAATGTGGTGGGGGGGAAGAGCTATCACCGTGGTTCCTTCAGGGCTCGGGCAGCTCTTCTCTGCCTTCCAGGATCTGAACTGTTCCTGGGTCCCATGGTCACATGCAGGTGTATTAGCCATAGGGACAGGGATTTCCCGATGGCTGTTAGAGTATGGGCAAGAGCCTGTGCTGTAGCAGTTGCGAGAGAATGGGCACAGGGCAAGGGACAACAGCATCATCACAGGGTCAGATAAACTGGAGCTCTGATTATCCTGCAACTAGGACATAGCCCCTGCTGTCTCATCTCATTAATCAGCTTAGCAACTGGCAGGCAAGGCACAACCCCTGGGTCCCCGGACACAGCCACCCCTGGCCAGTGCTGCTGATCAACTGATTGGTGGGACCAGGCAGGAGTCAGCTGGTAGATCTGGGACCAGGAAGAAGGCAGCAGCTCTGGTTGCTCTGACAGCTCACTGCTGGGTGGGCTGCTGTGGAGGATAGGAGGGAGAGTTGAGGACTCTGGGATACTGGGGATCCTTGGGACCCTGCCTGTCTGCATAAGCATAGATGCATTTCATGTGATGCTAGAAAACTTCCTAGAGTGGGGAAGTTTGAAAGAGCTAGCAATTTGTGGGAGAAGCACTAGGTTTCTTCCACCACAAGCAGCTTGAACACCTGTACTCTTGCTTTGTTTGCTAGGAAAATGGCTCTTTTGCCTGGTGCAAATGTAAGGTCTTTCCATGGCATTAGACTTCTAAAAGTCATCTAAGTAGTGTTTAGATTTTTTAAGAGGTGGAGTAGACTCTGGGCTGTAGTGTTGGCTTTGATCTTTACAGTGCTAGCTAAAGCGGACTAGCTTCTTTCAGCGAGAAATACTTTGCCTGTCATGTTTATTTTTCATATGCTTAAAAAAATGTGATCGTTAGTAATCCAATTACTGACAATGCCTAAGTGGCTTTAGCTGAAAAAAAAATATCATTCCTGGACAAGTCTATAAAAGCCCGGTGTCACTCTCTTTGAAGTCAATGACGTTTTTGCAATTTCTCTCTTGATAGCTATTGTAGTATCTGATTCTGGATTTGGGAAACTGAGGTTGTATTATGTCATTTTTATGACAGTGGTACTAAATAACAGAAACAGTAAAATAAGTCATAGCCTGAAGCAGTCCTATAAAAAGAACTCCTAACATTTATTATGCCTACCAATGTAACAATACACAAGTGGCCAAAAAATTACACAATGAAAATCATTGCCTTTGGGGGTTGCAAAATTACAGTAAGATGGTAAGGAAACGGACTCCAAACAGATTTTCTATAAGGGAAGGGAAGAGAAGTTAAATAGCAGGGAAAGAGCTGTTTTAATTACTGTATTTACTCATAATTTAATATGACCTGGACTGTAAGACTACCCCCAATTATTAGATTCTATACACGGAAAGTTTATAGATTTGTTATAATGTGCCCTTGCTTGTGTCTCCCCCCCTGCCACCTCTGTTTCATCTGTCCCTCCACAGCCTTGCCCCCCTTTCTCCTCTGCCTCTGCTGTCCCTCCTTCCCCTCCCTGACCAGCCTCTGCTCCCCACCTCTTACTCTTCTTTGCAATCCCCAAAGGCAATGATTTTCATTGTGTAAATTTTTGGCCACTTGTTTACAGTGACATTGATAGACAAAATAAATGTTAGCTTCACCTGTCATTCTAGCATGGGGCACTGGGCATAACCCCAGCCCAGTCCCCATAGCAGCCACGCAGGCCGTGCACTGCTGCTACAGGGCTAGGCTGGGGCTGTGCTCAGGAGCCTGCTGGCATGGAGCAAAGGCAAGTGGGGTGGAAGAAAGGCAGGTAGGGGAGCAGTGGCTGGGGGGGAGGAGAAGATAGGGGGAAGAGGCTGCAGAGGGGGATGGCAGGGTGCAGTGGTGTTTGGGGAATTGTGGGGGGCAGGCAGCAGCTGTGGCTACGGCCCTGACACTGCCCTCACCTGAGATTCTGAGATGAGGGACATTTTCCCTTATGTTAAATGGGAAGGAAAAAAAAACCCATCTTAGTATCAAGTAAATACAGTATTACTATGTTGCAGAACGTACACTGAATAGTATGTGCTATCATTAGGGCAGAGAACACCTCCTCTCATTATGGTGGTCTGTTACTTCCTATTATGAGTCCCCTTTTCCCAGTTGCTTATAACTTTGTTGAAGGTCACTTCTTTAAGCTCAAATTTTCCATACTCTTTAACTGTCTCTGGCTACTTTCCACCCCCCTAAAATGTCAGCCAAACCAGTTCAGTCATTAATGAGGATGAAAGTTGGGAAAAATACATTGTGATTCAACGTTTAGAAAGAAATCTGGATATCTTTTTTGGGAAAATTCTACTGTCCCTGTGTTTTGGAACAAAAAAAATCAAAATTTGGCAGAGAATTGTCTATTGTCAAGGACATGTCTTATAGATTGATAGACTGTGAGGCTGGAAGAGACCTTGGAAGACCATCGGGTCTGGCCCCCTGCACCAGGCAGGAAAGAGAACTAGGGGGTCAGGCGACCCCAGCAAGGTGACCGTCTAGTCTCCTCTTGAAGATTTCCAGGGTAGGGGATTGCACCACCTCTGGAGGGAGCTTATTCCACAGTCTGGACACCCTGACTGTGAAGATATTTTTCCTAATGTTGAGTCTGAAATGGTCTTCTAGGAGTTTGTGGCCATTACTCATGGTTATCTGGAGTACCAACCCATGAAAATCCACCAAGAGTTGGTCAAGCTGTAAGTCCCCATTTGCTCATGTTTCATAGGGGCTTGCTAGAACTTAACAGCTAAAATCTCCACCCTTCTTGAGTGTGATCAGGCCTCTCCTAGCCCCTAGGGCCTCCTGGATGGCACATGCCATCACCACTGAGTGACCATGCTTTCAGCCCAGAGCTGTAACCAGACATTGCCCATTCTGGTTGCTGTGGGCAGAGGTAGGGGTGGGCAGACACTGGAGCTTGTCTCTGTGTTCACAGTGTTAGCATCATGTCCGATTGAAGTGAAGAGAGTAAAAAGAGTGAGATGAAGGGTGTTGTGGCAAGGAGCCAGGGCAGTAGGTCGAGTCAAAGGGCCTGGGATATAGGCACAGTGACTGGAGACCAGGAGAGTGATAGAGTCTGCAACAGTAGCTGAAATCTGGAAGCAAGGAAAAAAACAGGGATGGAGCAGGAATGGGGGAGGAGGGGGACTGTGGATGTGTGAAGGGAATGATGTTGGGTACGAGTGAAGAGTGAGACTGGAAGGTGAGGAGATGCAGACTGCGCAATAGAGAAGAATGTAGGGAAGGATGCGAGTGGGTTACTTATGCAGCCTCCATTCAATCTCTAGGTATTATAATGCACGCACAGAATCATTGTTTATGCGACCGTATATTATTTTTGCCCCATTGAACCCCTGCCTCATTCAGTGCATGGAATGCATGGAGCTCACTTAATGGGTATTTTATTTTCTCCCCATTCAGTGAATGACCCAATGTCGTTACAACTGCACAGTGTTCAAACTCTACTGAAAAGACAAAATTAGTAATATCTTTTTTTCCTGTGGCACTCAGCACTATAGTATCAGAGTGCTTCACAGACATAGATTTATTTTCACAACAATGCTGTGAGGTGAATGGGTACCGTCTCTGTTTTACAGATGATGCACGGAGATTCAACTCAAAATTATCCACTGAATTTGAGGCACCAGTGATTGAACTGTTCAGAGTACTTAAGATTATATAATACTTCAGATGGTCTAAGATCACTTTCTATTGATTGAAATTTGCAGATTTGTGTTCCCAGTACTGCTGCAAACTCAGGCACCCAGAATATGAGGCTGAAACACTCTATTCAAATAACTTACCTACCATGACACAGGAGCTCTGTGGCAAAGGCAGTATCCAACTAGATCCCCAGTTCCATAAGCATATCCCCACCCCCCTCTCAATATTCGGTTTCCTTGCATCTTTCTACATATACCTTTATCAAATGGGGCAAATCTCCTAGACCCCGCCATCTGCATTATCGATCCTAGATTTCTTGTCCTCTTTGGACTGAATAATGTGCTTTGCCCTATAAAATTAATCTGTATGACTGTATGATGTTCTGTATGGGTAAGTGACTTAAATGATGATTCTAAAATGCTTAATCAGATGGTGAATACAACAGCTGCTAAACGTATCTCCTTACAGGATCAGTAACATTCTTCTCAAAGTCACCCTGAGGAGTTGGGGGGAGCTAATATCACAGGATAACTCAATGTTTAATTACCAGAGAAAGCTGGGTTTATTCTTTTTGTCCTTAACATCAATAACCATAGAAGTGCAAAAGGCCTTGTAAAATATGGAAATAGCTAAAATCAAAAGGACTTGGAGAAGTTAATGAGTTCCAGTATTAGAAGTGGAAACGTAATTTTGTTGGCTACTGAAGACACAAAAAATAAGTATTTGATCAGTGACTGCGTGTGACTTTCACCGCAGGGGGTCCACTTGCATAAGACAGCACTATTTCCATACAGAAGGGTTTTAGGACTTGGTCCCATAACATCACAGCCCTTCTGAATTAACTACCTTAGGTCTGTACCTTCTGCACTAGATAAATGCCAGACATTTTAAGAATGTGAATTTACTTAATGCTTGAGGCTAAGTTCAGTGTGAGCCTTGGCTGCCCATGACTCTTGTGACATGCTCAAATTAAAGATTTAAGGTGCAATTGTGGTCATTTTACTAACCTTTCTGCTAACTGATTCCACAAGGTTAATTGCAAATAATTTCATTACATTTCAGCAGGCCTATACAAATGTCACAGCACTGGTCATGCTTCCTCTGCTGGACACTCATCAGCTTGTTGCATTTTGTTCCCAGTACTACATTAGCAACCCTTTATGCTGGACATAAGGAAGAATTTCTTTACTGTCCGAACCCCCAAGGTCTGGAATAGCCTGCCATCAGAGGTGGTTCAAGCACTTACATTGAACACCTTCAAGAAAAAATTGGATGCTTATCTTGCTGGGATCCTATGACCCCAGCTGACTTCCTGCCCTTCAGGCGGGGGGCTGGACTTGATGATCATCTGAGGTCCCTTCCAGCTCTAATGTCTATGAAATCTCTGAAATCTATATCTGAGTAGAGTGCAGGCACATTGCCTGGATTTCGAAGTGTACTCCTGTGATAGAGGGTGGTGTTAGACATTACCTTGCCTACACGTGAAATGCTCTGAAGATGGGAGTGTTTATGCGTCGAGACAGAAAAAGACAAACTAAGTGCCCTCTGAGCGTTTCATGTGTTAGGCAGCCTATACTACAGTCATGTTAGTCTATTCCATGAGGTCAAAACCAGGTCCTCCAGTATCCCAGGATGCACCATTCTTAGCCACCCACTCCCATGACCAAGCTATCATCCAGAACTCTACTGTCCCAGACTGATAGTGACAGATGGGTAGCCATGGGTGAGTGGGAAACTACAGCTGGGGGAGCTCCTGGTGAGCTGTTGTGGGGCCAAGGGACAGGGACTGCACTGAGTGTGGAGCTGCTTGAGAGCCAGACAGCGAGCTAACCCTGGGGAAGACCTGGCAGCTCCTGGCTATCCCCCTGCTCCCAGCCATCTAGAAGCAAGTCAGAGTTGTGCATGTTAAAGATAGTATTAATTCTTCATGTGCAACTGCTCACAGGACATATTCATTTTCATACCACCTAACATGCCTTAGTGTTAGCACATGCAAATTGTAATGTGTAACAACACAACACAGAGGTTCTTTTTCTAGCATCTGGTTTTGACAGTTGATACCCTGTTGTCTGGGTTTTAAAACTAGTACTGGCTTCACCAAGCATCCCAGGTGTTTAGATGCATGCTTTCCTAGAGCTTCAATCTTGTGTCCTCTCTGACTCACAACTTCTGGGACATGATAACTGAAGATGAGACACAGACTTTCCAAACAGTGTTTATAAAAACAAGCGTTCATTAACATTGGTTTACTTCCGACAGCACAGGAAATAGACAAATGAAGCACTGCATTTGCCCTTCAAGTTTTGGTCCCTTGTTCTCTAAGGAATTCAGGATGCTTCATTCCCCTTCCGTCTTCCCCCCACCCCTTTTCCTGAGTTGGTCTTTATTATGCCTGTGGTCACTGGCCTACTGGTGTGGGTGACTGGGGAGTGGCTGGGGAGAAAACCTATCTTTTTTGTAACTTTTTAGTCTCCTTTGGTGAGTCACCACTTAGCCTTCCCCTTCTATATGACCACTTACCTGGATGTATCTAGGTAAACTGATTTTATGGGAGGTAGCCCACTTATTGGCCTAGGGTGCTTCCAGATGAATACATGATCCATAAGGTCTGAAGACTCCACTTGGGTCAAAACCTTCTTGAATTTCAGAAAAGCTGGAGGTAAAAAGAGTCAAAGTAAATTCTTAGTTTGACATGGATTCACAGGACAGGCTTCTATCCCTGCTCTAGGTGGGGCTTTGTGAGAGATGGGGCAGGAGGCGGACATGGAAACATGAAGCTGGGAGGTGGAGAGTTAATGGGATGGGGATGGGTAATGACATGGGAAGTGGAAAGGAAATGGGGATGGGGGACGGGTGGTGAAATGAAGCAAATCAGCCACTGAAGGATAAAAAAAAATAAAAAGAAATAAACGGGAAGTAAACTAAAGAAGGTCTCATGTTTTAATGAATTGGGATTTGGGATTGGGATGTGGGGGGTGCTGGCTGTGCTTGTTGGGGTGGCTGGGAGGTGGGAGCATTGAAGGAAAGCGCTTTTGGGGAAGCTACTGCCTCTACTCTGGGAAGGAAGCTCTGGGTCATAGGGACGTGATCCAGCCCCCTACTTTGTTTCCCTCACTCCCCTAGACTATTTCTGGACCCACTTGGACTCTGGGACCTGGCTAGCTGGCATGTGCTCTGCAGGCTGTTTGCAAGGGGTCGTATCTCTAGGGGTGGGAAGGTCGCACCCCTGGAGCAGCAAGGGGAGTTGGTTTGGCGCCAGAACCACCTCCTGGATGGTAGACTTTAGGGGGTGGAAAGTTTGTCCACCTAGAAGAGGAGGGTGGGAGAGGAGACACTGCATCCTGGGATGCTGGAGGACTGCAACTTGAGCAGCTCATCTATGGCAAGTGGCCCCATATTAATGGAACATGAGCTGTGTAACACAGATCAGAAATAAACCTGCCCTGAAGTGGCTTAACTGTAAGCTGCCTAAACTGTGCTTAAAATTTTGTTTCAGGTGTTAATGTGTGGACCTGGGGTTAAGAGCTCTAGGAGCCATTGAAATTAATGTGTAACAAGGCCTGCATACAATAATTTTTTTCACTTGTGGCATATAACTTAAATGTGAGATGGAGCTGGGAAATATCCCCTCTATAGCTTGGTTAGTGTACCTTTACCTGCACTGTGTAACTCCTGCTTCTTTAGCATTAGGCCTTTGTTGACAAGAAATTGCCAGCCATGACAAAATGGTGTTTTATATTGACTATGTTGACACTTGTCGCTCCTGAGTAATTTTGTTCTCTTGTCACTGCAATGATGCTTGCATGTTTCTGCTCTGGGCTGATGAAGATAGGGTATATTGTCTCATATGCACCTTTGACTCACTTGTGCTCTGTTGCAACCACCTATATTTTCTCCTGTTGAGATAACAGAGCTTCTCCTTCCCTCAGGAGTGCTACACAGTAATTTACCAAGCTAGATCACTTAAATGCCAAGCTAATTTAGTGTGGAATTGCTGGGAGAACGTAGTTTTGAAAGCAGACTAAGTTCGAAAGTAAACAAGTTTTAAAACATACGTACTTACTTAATTTGCAGAAAGACATTGCCAGTCATTGCAATCCATGTTATTGCTGTGCAAAAGAAAGTAGATGAAGGATACATTGTTCTCAGTGCTCGGCTGTATATAGAGATACTGTAGTGACTACCCCTTTAGTATAGACACTCCCCAAGTTAACTGTCTCAGATACCACCACTGGTCAAGTTATGGCAGCACAGAACTCAGCTCAGGCAAAAAAAGTCACTTGAGAAGCTGGTATCTAGTTTACACAAAGGTCTATGCTGTTACAGCTAGTCCGATACCAGTGTCCAAGCGAACTTGCTTAATGCTCGTTTGGTGTATTACACTGGATGCAATGGAGACCTGCCCTCATTGACTCAATAGTTCAAGTTCCACTGAAAGTTCCACTGAGACTTTGATATTCTGGTGTCCTTTGGAAAATGAGACTTACAGCTTTCAGATTAAGCCCTAATTGCCGCGCACATGTAGATGGTGATGCTTTACTGCGCAGCAAATTAGTCTGCTCTGCAGTAAAGCATCACCAACTAATTATTTGGTAGATGTCTACATAGTCCAACTCCCAGCTTATATATGCATGTGTATGTATCCGGGGCATGTTTACATGAGACGCTTTACTGCACAGCAGAATACCTGTAGTCAGGTGGCTCAGGGAAGTGGAAAGTGTGGGTTCCTTCGCATTTGACAAAATCGTGGTTGAGAGCCTGGATTCATCATGGGTGACTGTGCCAAGCCTGTCAGCTATTCGTGTAAAACTGGATTCCACTTTAGGGAGTTTTCATAGGTTCATAGAAAAGTAGGGCCCTCAGGAAGTCATCTAGTCCAGCCCTCTTAGGGCAGAATTATCCCTGACTAACCCATCCCAGCCACGTGTCTGTCTAACCTTCTCTTGAAAACTTCCATGGATGGAGATTTCACAACTTGACAGCTTGACCATCTTCATCATCATCATCATGTGGTCCTTTTAATCTCCAACCTAATTTTACCGTGCTGCAACTCGAGGCCCTTGCTCCCAGTTTTGTCTCCTACAGCCATGGACGAAAACCCATTTCCATCCTCTGTAATTACCCATCAAGTATTTGAAGACCGTTACCAAATTCCCCCTAAGTCTTCTCATCAGGAAATAGTTCTTTCAACTTTGCCTCATAAGTCTTGCCTCCCAGGCCTCTGATCCATGTTTGTGACCCTATACTGAGCTCTTTCTAAACTGTCTACATTTTTCTTGAAGTGTGGGGCCTAAAACTGGACACAGGGCTTCAGGTGAGGCCTCATCAGTGCTGAATGTTGACCCAGAATGCTGTTTGCTTTTTTTGCAGCAAGAGTTCATATTCACTATTGGCTCATATTCAGCTTCTAGTCTGCTGTAACAGGTCCTTTTCTGCAATAGATATTGAGTGTTGTCAGTGAACTTGCAGGTCTTTGTGAAGCTTTTAGGTTTTTATATGACAGCATTTAGAACTCACTAAACTGTTCAACCGGTGTATTGGTTGATACCACAGACACCAAATGAAGCTTGTTTTGAATCTAAAAAGCAGTTATCCATGCAAGACCCGACACATTTTATGGTAGGTAATTGGGACTAGTTAGGTGTAAGGACTCCCATTAATTAAATCTGTTCACCAGAAAAGGGTTTGAAGTTGGTTAAAAAGCATCACAACATAATAAACATATACATCTCATATACTGATGCTACCGCTGTGCTAGTTCTACCCCTTTTGTGCTGTACGTGGATCACTTTTCAGGAGTATTTTTCCATATAGCCACAGGTATCTTCAAAACCATCATGCAGCTAGTACAGGGGAAAAATAATGCACCCAGAAGTGCACATTCATTGCATATACCCTGTAGACAAAATAACTTGTCAGTAAACTTTTGAAAATCTAATCCATCATCACAGCCTGCCTAATGACTGTCAGCAGGAAAAAATAATGATTTCCCTTCGAAAAAAGAAAAATTACTGAAATTGGATATAAATGAATGTCCTGCTTTGCCTCATTGAATGGTCTTGGTTATTTAATATGAGGCTGATACAGTCTTTCTAAATAGCTTCTTTAGTGTTCTCACATTCATTCAGCAGTTTGGCATCTGCACAATATGAATTTTCCAGACTAAAATTGGTGCAGGTTTCACTACTTTCATATAGCTAGCCAAGTTCCATAATAGGGTTTTTTCCTCCGGACAAAAGGGTGGGTTATACATTCTCAATAGCACCATATTTACTCAAATACAAGACAACCCTGATTATAACATGACCCACCTGTAATTAGATTCTATATATGGATAATTTTATAAATTTGTTACAGTTTTCCAGATATGGTAACTATTAGAGGTTTGCCTGGAGTTTATCCCCCTCCCACTACTACAGAAGGGAAAATATATCTGGGGGGTAGCCCCTTTGCTCTCTGCCATTCTCCCCACAAATTCTTCCCCTTTCCGCCTCTTCACCCACTCCTTACTGTCAAACCCTGCTCTCCCTGAGCACATGGAAGTGAGAAGCAAATTGAAAAAGCTGACTTTGAAATAAACATAGCTGTAGTAATTTGCATATAGAACCTATAGATTTCATTCATTCAAAGTAGATGCATTTTACCTATTTTGAAACCACTGCAAGTTTTAGCACTGGTACTCCATAAACATACTTTTAAGTAGTACTTTTGTACACACACACTCACATGTGTGCGTGTGTGTGTGTGTGTGTATACACACACACATATATGTACACTGATATATACATATATATAGTATAGCTTAGCGTGTGTGTGTGTGTGTGTATAAATAGTGTGTATACACTTCCCACCCCTTATATACAATACAAACTATGCATTATATTAGTCCAAAGCCAAAAAAGGCTCATGATTTACCATACAGTTCATTGGGCTAGGCATTTTGTTTCTAACTGCCCCAGTTGTGGGCAGCTTTCTGTAATTAATTATTTTTATATATGCATTGCAAACAAGCATCAAGGTCCAAGCAGCTTCAGCATTATTAAGAGAAACGGAATATTATTTCTACATTTTATTCTCAAGTGCTGTGAAGTATGATTATAACTAAATAAAACCAGCTGCTATGACAGGTTTGATTTTCTCAGAGGAATAATAATAGGATAAGGAACTTTATTTTTCTAAGTCATCACTTCAAATCTAGCCAATTCCATGTGGATCAGAAGTGAATCTGAGCATTTTTCATTGCCTGATGTGTAACAAGTTCTATATCCCCATCAATTTTCTAATGGACAAATAGCCACAGCACAAAACCACCACTTCACATGTACTTGCTAGTATCCTTGCAAAGATTAAATACCTCCATTGAAAACAGTGTACTATATCAATACTGAAGCACACTGGTAGGAAAGAAAAGTCTAATCATCTTTTCCATGTCCCTTGGTTTTTTGTGTCCATTTATTGAACAAAAATGACAAAATTGATAGAGAGTTGTTTTCAACCTTCCAAAATAGCAACAATCCTTTAATAACTAAAATTACGTGCTCTTTTTTTTCTAGAGAAAAGGAGGAGAGGAGATGAGTAATGTTTCATACATAGTACTTTGCTCTTCTGTTGACACCTTATATGGAACTACAGATTTTCTCCACCAAGTTGGGCAGGGGTGAGAAGCATGGGGAGCAGGGGAAATAAAGCACTTCTTGTTGAGTCCGTATGTGGGCTATATGGTGGAGATAAAGCTTCACATTTCCCATTCTAATTAAAGAAAAAACATGCTTAGATTTTTCAGGAAAGGATAATGAAAACCTCTACTCATCGAAGTACCTTGTTGAAAGGTGCATCTAATATACTCCCAAGTAAGGTCTTCTAAGATTTCATGGTATGTAGCCAAAGAACATCAACGGCAGAGACTTATCAAGAAAGGGAAAAAATGCTCAGCTTTATGTGGATTGAAAAAAATCCTTTTTTAGCATTTTGTTGAAAGCTTCTATAAAGTTTGTAAAAGAGTTCCCATCCCATCCCCCCACCCCTTTGAATACTGTATGTGAGGAGAAGGGTAGGGGTGTGGGATGAAAAGCAGAAAAGACCATTAACCTTTTTATTCAGTACCCCTTACACTGGAATAGAGGTATCAAGATTATCTATAGATGAGCCACCTGAAAGAAAGGAGGGCTGGGAACATGAGGGAGAAGGTTAACATCTCTGTAAATGCTCTTTTGTTCTATGTTTCAGAATTTAGGCGTTTAGCGTTTACTCTTCCTAACTTCTTCTCTGATCTGGGAGCTGTCTGTTAGGAGCAGAGGAGCATTGCCTTCTCTGCAGGCCAGGGATTTTCTCATTACAGGCCTCCTTTAAAATGTGCTGCACTGATTCCATGTAATCAGCCTAATACTAAATGAAATTGGGAGCAGTAATACTGTCACTGTGTGTCTCCTTTTCTCTTGGTTTTTGAAATCACTGTCTCTCCTAAGAGCTTTTTCTAGAATAGTCCAGCTTTTGGGGCCTGATATAAGGCCTTTTTTAACATAATTGCATATTTAGGAATTGGTGTGTTGCCCAAGAAGTGGACTTGCAAATTAAACATTAGTGATGTTAGATGAGTAGCAAACTTCCTCTCTGAAAATAGCATTGTCTTTAAAAGTAAAGGAGCGAGCAAAAATAATTTGGGAATCTTTTGGCACATGTATGAGTAAAGTTATCTTTTTGTCTATGTTTACTGAATTGCAGAGTTGTTATCTCGTGGTGGTTAAAACCAGCTGCTTCAGAGGTTTGATGCAAGAAATTGCAATCTAGAATTACCTACCCATCCTCCCCCCCACCCGCTGAAAACCCATCAGTTTAGGGGTTTGCTTATGTATTGAAGCACGATGCTCATAAATGCAATATGCCCAACCTTTTTACAAATTCTGCTATTTCTCGATATCTAGTGGCAGTGAATAAATACCACAGATTATTTATGCTTTATATAAGAGCACTTTTATTGGTTTTAATGTTTCCTTTTTTATTTCACTGCCTCCTTTCTTTTGTTTGGGGAAAGGTTCAATGATTCGTGCAGGTTTTAAAGGAAAAGAAAAGAGTAAGCCATTCTGCAGTATGCAGAGGAATTAATTGGGCACCTAAATCCTGGAAAGAGGTAGGATTTCAAAAATATCATTCTCCTCACTGGTTCTTTTCATCTGGTTTATACATTTTCCCTCCTGGCTTAGTATATTAGGTATTGAGTCTTATCCTAGGGGCCTGCCTCTCCCAGTCGCTGCATATGCACCTGGAACAACAGAGGCACTGGGC
>NW_017729032.1:11186525-11194843 GCF_001723915.1 Gavialis gangeticus | reverse complement strand
GTTCAATGATTCGTGCAGGTTTTAAAGGAAAAGAAAAGAGTAAGCCATTCTGCAGTATGCAGAGGAATTAATTGGGCACCTAAATCCTGGAAAGAGGTAGGATTTCAAAAATATCATTCTCCTCACTGGTTCTTTTCATCTGGTTTATACATTTTCCCTCCTGGCTTAGTATATTAGGTATTGAGTCTTATCCTAGGGGCCTGCCTCTCCCAGTCGCTGCATATGCACCTGGAACAACAGAGGCACTGGGCTCAAGTTGGTGAATCCCATTCCTGGAGCTACACACCAAAATTTAGGCATAGTAACGCTGAGTGTCATTATACCTTGAGTTCATTTTCTACAGCTGGGCCTAAAAGACGGTGCTTTTTTCCTCCTCTCACATGGTTATTTGACAAGTCAGAGAGAGTTTTGTACTTTTTGGAGGAAAAAGCACTTATTAAATACCTGCTTTCTTTAATGGCTGGTAAAGTTCCTCACAGTCTGTAGTCACTATACTTAGAACTGTAGATAATTCAGTAGCCCCATTTCAAAAATCATTGCTTCTGAGAGATGAAGATTGTGAATCTTGGTGTATTCTGCTCTTGCATTGACTATATTGAAATTATGCTGTATTTGCACTAATTATCACTGGCAGAATTTGGTCCTCCTTTCAGAGTTTTAGCAGGACGGCTCTGCACCCTGAGCAGTCATGGTGCACAGGACAGCGCCAGCTGCTGTGATGCTGACAGCGGCAGAGCAGCCAGGCGTCACTGTGGTGCCTGCTATTTTTGTTTCCTCCTTCTCTCTTCCCTTCCCCGCTGCCTCTATTGGATTAAAGGAATCTTTTTTTGGATAGTGCTTGAGAAAAGATGTCAGTCACTGCATTGTTCTTGTATTTAATTTGCTTTGGAAATGTGCTGGGAATTTCTCTGGGGGAAAGCATAGCGGGAAATCCAATATAGTCAAATAAATAAAAAAAGACAGGTGATAATTTTTGCAGTTTTGGGCAGGGGCAACCTTGTCACTATTGAGCTATAGGGAAAACCAAGATTAGCTTTTAGAGCTTTAGCTGCTCTTCCAGTTTGCGTACTTAGGCTCTGAATTGTGCAAGTCATGTTTGAAAATGGAACTTAGGCATTAAAACAAAAAAATATTTACTTTTCATTTACTGTGACCAAATTACTGTTTTGCTTAATAATCCTTTTACTGCTATTCTACTTTGTGCTGGTAGGTCTGAAATAACTAACAGATAGTAAGGGTGCTGTTACAGGTTTTCCATTTAAACTATTCCAACTCTGCAATGTTAGGCGCTGTTAAAGTTTGCACAGTTTCAGAGCAGTCTTAGGTTAAAGCTTTCAGGCTTTGACCTGCATAGCTGTGATTTTCCTAAAGGGCCTGGTGAGCAGTGGCACACTGAGGAGCCATGTCTCCTCTGGGAGTGGCACCCCAGGGGGTTAAGTGCAGTGAGGGCATGGCACCTGGGGCAGCATGGCTCCCTGGGCTCCACGTTCTCACTGCCTGGTGGCTCCGCTCCCTGCATGGAGCTGCAGGGAGTTAACTGCAGCTGCAGCATGGACCCTGAAGAAGCATGTCTCCCCAGGCTCCATGCTCAGTGCTCGGCAGCCCTTTCCCCCCCTCCCTCTCCAGGAACACAGGAGGCTGGAGAGGGCAGCGCACCCTCTCCTTTCCCCCAATTCTCCTGGCTAGGGGAGAGCCACTCGGATGTGGGGCAAAGGCTTAGCCATCTGAGAGGAGGACCGTGTACCTGGCCCCCAGCTCAGAGGTGCAGATTGGGTCTTCTGAGGTCTTTGGACCCAGCAGTGTGGTGCCGTGTGGGCTGGGAGCATAACCATTGGGGACAGGTGGAGGTGTTGACTTGAGGCCAGTATCATTCCCTGGGCAATCGAGCTTCGGAGAGTCAGAAGTTTGTCAGGAGCTGAGGGCCTGGGGACAATGCATCCTGGGATGCTGGGTGACTGTCAGTTAGTTGTTTTATCTCTGTGAAGTAGACTAACAATACCCTAGCTTGAGCTAGGTAGAGCAGCTCAGCATAACTGAGTGGCGTAACTTTACAACTCTTAGCACTTAGCACAGGTTAACACTCTAATGCATAGAGAGGATAGAGAGTTGGAGGACTGTTGACACAGAAATACTGAAACACCGAGAGAGAGAGTGCTGAGCGTAGTGTTAAAGTAATCCAACTCCTAATTCTATACATCAGACTCCAGATTTCCCCATGATTTTGGTATCTCATAGTCATGCTAGACTTGAATATATATCAAAAGTACTTTGATGAAATGAAAAGTACCATTCATCCTTATCAAAACTGCTAATTGTGGATCTTTGGTCATCTCCAAGTTCAGAATGTGTGTGTCCACATGTGCACGGGTGTAAATAATTAAGGCCTTTGGTATATGAGGTGTCAGTGGGTGGGCTTCTATTTTTGACATGTAAGTAGGTATTTAGTTTGGGGCTTTTTCTTTTTAGTTTGGGAAATGGTTGGTTTTGGTTCTGGTAGGGGGAGCTGTGTGAACAGTAGCAGAATTTACTTCTCTGACTTTGTCTCTAATGAAAGTCCATTCTTGTGGCAGGGTCGTTTCCTAGGGCCCTGTGTAGATGAAATGAGGGGCATCTGTGCACGGCACTTTAAAGTGGGTTAAATGCACCTCTTCAATGGTGTTGGTGTTTGCACACGTAGGTGGCGTATTGCACAGTAATTCTAGCCGCTGTAGCAAATTCAGCTGTGTAATGCACCTTAAATGACTTGGGGCGCAGCGAACTAAAACTCTGAGTTTTAGTTTGCTGTCCTACAGCCGCGGAGCGAAGCACCAGGCTCCGTGCAGCTCAGGGGCTCTGCAAGAAGCCCATGCAGGCAGCCTGGCAGCAGCCCAGGAAGGCAGGCTCTGCCCAAGATCTTTATTTTTTTTTTGGCCCTCTGAAGCCTGCCTGACTGCCTGAACTGCATGGGGGCCCAGTGCTTCCCTCCATGGCTGCGGTGCCTCCCAGAACCACCCGAGTTGGGTGCTTGTAGATGGGTGCCACCTGGGCGGGGGCCCACCGCTGCCACAGAGGGAAGCACTAGCCTCCCCCTGGAGCCCAGAGACGACTCCACCCTCCCCTCCCTGCCACTGGAGAGGCAGGTAAGTTTGGGTGTGTGCACGACATGGGGGTTTAAAGGGCCCTACATTGAAGCGGTGTTTTTAAAAACCTACTGCTTCAATTTAGAGCCCCTGTTTTGTCTACACATGCCCTAGGAAGCCAGCATGGATGTTGGGCTGAGGCTCCTGAGATATTTGATAATGCTGGTGTGTATACATGTGTACACATAAGATACCTTTGAATCAAGTTATCAAGACACCTTTGAATCAAGGAATCTAGAATAGATTCCACAGAAGATCTCTTCTCCTCGGTTGGGAGGTTGACCTGCCAGGCTCTGGGCGGTTGCTATTGCTCAGCAGAGTGATGTATGAGTCAAAATGAGAATCTGATGTGAAATATGGAGCTGCTATCCATCTCCTGCAAACATGCAATATACTCAGAGTCACTGGGTACCATGAGACTATTAGTAGTAGTGTCTGCAGGAATGCAGTGCAAATGTTTAACTTTGCTCAGTTTTATACCTGACCAATGATTGATCTAGCTTTTAGGATTGCCCTATAATTGTCATGGATAGCAACAAAATGGGTTTTGTGTTTGAAACACAATATATCAAAGTATTGTGTGGAGAAATACTTAAATTTAATGTATCTAGGTATATATATATCATGTAGAAACACTGTTAGCATCTTACATAGCTGGTGTGTACCTCCAGATATACATGTAATAACCCATTTGAAACATTGCAAAATTTATAGCACAGAAAATGAAAGAACCTCTTGAAGAATATGTTATATGGGTGCAATATAAAGAGTTTAGGTAAAAGTATTTATTTTGAAGTATTAATATTCTGTATTTTTATGGCTCTAGCAATTGAAGGCAGAATAGAAAACAAATTCACAGATGGAATAAATGGAGCTATAAAGATTATGTGATAGCACTAGACTTAAGAACAGACTTTTATGGTGGATTATTAATGATTGATAGTTATTTTTCTTTTAGAAAGTAACATTCCCTTGCTTTAAATTTTAATGCTTTCCCTAATATAACTGACAGTCTCTAAGCTCTCTGCTCTCTTCCACATGATACTTTTTTTTTTGCTTTGTGAGCTAGTTACACTCAAGGCACTTCAGAATAAAAACAAATTGTTCTTAATGGGCCACAGCCTATGTCCTAGCTTAGAAATTATTGCAGTTTCTTATAAATTAATACAATATATTGTCATATCTCTTAAGAAGACTGATTGGTTTGAAACTGTTCTTCCATTCATATTTAGATGCTGTGCTGTGTTTTAGGTTATGCTCAGGTGAAGGGATTATAAGACTCAAGTCGATAGCTGATAACAAAGAAAATGTTTATAGCACTTTGTCTTAACTGATTGGATCACATATTTTTGTAACTCAGGTCATGAATTGTTGTTCTGTGTTTGCACATTTCTTTGCCTATCTGGAAGTAGACACTAACACCCAGATATACAAAGGGACATAAGAACGGGGAAGCTCAGTCTCATCAAGACTCAATTTTTGTGTGTCCACCTCCAGCAGTGTAATTCCCAAAGTGTAGCTAGTTGCCCGAGTTCTCTGTGTAGTAAATCGGGAGAGTTGACACACACAAGTGATGTAGAGCGGATGAGATCCTGTACTTAGCAGTGTGAAAGTCTGAGAAATAGTGTGGTATCTGCAATCCCACCTGTCTTCTGCAGTCAGGCATTGATCCATTCCTCTGCGTGATGTGGCTATGTGCAGCTGAGATACACAGTCTGAAAGCACTTCCCCCCAGCCCCATTCACCTTATATATATGAGCCCGGATGTCAGAGCATTTGCTCAGGAAGGGAGACCTGAATTCTGTGCCCTCTGCTCAAGCCCATTGCTCTCCCATCCCCAAGGCAGGGGTGGCAACCTATAGCCTGGTGCCATTTTCTCTGGCCCGCAACCAGAGGCACTTCTGCAGCATTTTTATGGGAAAACATTGCCTGAGCTATGGGTAGTGATGGCTTTGGCTTCAGCTCTGGCTCAGGTAGTATGGGTCAGGTTGGAAGTGGCCTGCACTTGAAGCTAAGCTCTGTTAAAGCTGCACCCTGCTGACCCCAGCCCTAGGAGAGTGCACAAACACCACGCTATAGGCAGGGCTGGGTTAGAGAAACGTTATCTCAAAGGGCCGCAGCATGCCAGCCAGAAGGAGCTTGACTCTAGAGCTCTGTAAGCAGGGGGTGGAGTGGATGGGACTCCAAGGTTATGGTCCCTGCTCCTTGGACTGCTTCTGTATTTTGCATTAAAGGGTCAGTGCATAAAATACAGAAACAATAGACCCTGCTTAGGAATCTGCTCATAGGCAAGTGCCCTCATTATCAGCTGTGTGGTCAGACTCCCTCTTGCTGGCTTGTGCTCTTTTTCTTATATGTGTTTCTTCATAGTCCTGTGGAAAGAGGAGTAGTGGAAAGTGTTCTCCTCCAAGCCTTCCCTTATAGCCTGGTGGCTTGGGTTCTCTCTTGCGCAGGGGACGTTTTGGGTTGAACTTTGCCAGGTGGAGGAGGGTATAGAAGCCAGGCCTCCTATTCCCTGGGTGAGAGCTCTAACCTCTCAGATGACGTGTAAATCACTTGGCATTATTCCTGCCCTGTGTTTTTGAGAGAAAATGGTCACTGTTTCTGTGTTTGAGCCTATTTCAGTGTTGCCAGTATTTACTAGATATATTCTGAGCATGCCTGTCTACCAAGGGACTTACATGTAGGGATACAATCATAGGGTTGGAAGGGACTTCAGGAGGTCTTCTCGTCCAACCCTCTGCTCAAAGCAGGATCAGCCCCAACTTGATGATTCCAGGCAGGGCTTTGTGTAGCTGGATCGTAAAAACCTCCAAGGATGGAGCTTCCACCACCTGTCTGGGTAACCTGTTCCAGTGTTTTACTACCCTCCTCATGAGAACTTTTTCCCTAATATCTAACCTAAATTTCCCTCGCTGCAAGTTGGCACCATTGCTCCTTGTTCTGTCATTTGTCACCACTGAGACCAATCTCGCTTCATCCTTCTTGCAACCACCCTTCAGGTAGTTGAAGGCTGCTATAAAATCCCCCAAAACACGTCTTCTCTTCTCCATGTACAGGAATCATAGGTGGGCTTAGGTGTGGGATAGGTACTGAGATGCTTGGGTCAGCCAAGGTGGTGGTGATTCTTGGCATGTGTGGTACCACAATTTTTGGCACCTGTTTTCTCCAATAATGTTAATTAAGCATCTACTGATCTTCAGACACATAAGCAGTTAGGTGGAGTTTTTGTGGAGTACTCATCTGTATTTAGGTGCCTGAAGGGCAATTTAAGTGGAAATTAGTCACCTAATTGTTTCCTTGAATATGATTCAAAGGTGTTTCTGTTTTGGATCAGGGAAAAGTCTTCAGGAGAGCACCAAAACTTCTTAAAAGGCTTGACTTAGCTGACTAGTTAAAGAACCAAATATGAGTTGCTGAATTACAGACTGAAGGAACATCGTCATCGTAGCAAGCCTGCGTGCATTACAAATGATTAGTAAGGACAATAATAAATGATTAACAGCAGCACTAGGCTGCATCACTAGAAAAGAAAGCAAAATCAAGACAATCTCAGGAAAATCTTTCAAATAGGAAGATCTATTTAACTGAGCAATAGCTTTCCAAGAAGGGCCTTTGGGGTTGTACATCATTTATAAAAATCTTAGCACATAATCCTTTTCATTGCTCATTTTTCAACATCTAATTTCTGGATCAGTCTTGTGCATTTTGACATCTCCTTTATGAATATAGACTATAGTGCTAAATGAGAAATCGAAAGATGGCTGCTGCTGCTTCAGTTCAGTCTTCTAGCTTTCTTTTGACTTTGAAGTGATCTTCTGGGTCTGTTCTCCATCTCACATTAGAAAGCCAAGTGTCAATGACTGGCAGCAAGAAGACAAAAACCAGACTTTTTCCATGACTAAATGTAATTTGGCTATTGGATGACATATTGCATCTCCATTTCCTTTTGTAAACTAATTTGCTTGCTGAATTATCTGATTATAGAAACAGGATTGCTGTTCTGAGCAGATAAGCAGCTGATCCGAAAGAAGTCACATTTAGTTGATTGAGTTTGCTTGCATGGGTGTTAGCACAACAGTAAGAGCTATTCTAAGAGTCTGAGTAAAGTGTGCGTTGTCTCCTCTCCTGCGGTTCCACTGTCAGGGCATCTCTTAGGGACAAAACAGAGTAAGGTGGCACTGACCTGTCTGAAATGTCCGAGCAGCCTTTATAACAGGTTACATTGCATGACACTCAGGCTGCCTGTTAAATATGATTGCATCTTTTTTCTGATTTTGGGGTATTCACATTTTTCTTTGGACACAGGGGGCGCATCGTTCATAGATAGATTCAGAGATTGAAAGTCCAGAAGGGACCTTGGAAGACCATCGGGTCCAGCCCCCTGTACCAAGCAGGAAAGAGAACTGGGGGTCAGGCGATCCCAGCAAGGTGACTGTCTAGTCTCCTCTTGAAGACTTCTAGAGAGGTGATTGCACCACCTCTGGAGGGAGCTTATTTCACAGTCTGGATGCCATGACTGTGAAGTTTTTCCTAATATTGAGCCTGAGTCAATCTTCCAGGAGTTTGTGGCCATTACTCCTGGTTTTTCCCTTGGGTGCCCTGGTGAACTGTTGGTTACTGAGCTCCTGATGTACTCCCTTCTCAGCTGCCTTTTCCTCAGGCTGAAGTGTCCCAGATCCCTCAGACTTTCCTTGCATGGTTTGCCATGTGAGACTGTGATCATACGGGGGGCTCTTCTTTGGACTCTCTCAAGCTTGGACCTTTTAGAAGTACTAAAAGATGTCACAGTAACAACTGGTACTGCATCGTGTGCACCACGCAGTTATTCTTAGGCACTACATTGCTGTAGCGACGCGCTATAAGAGCAGAATGCATTGCTACGGCGATGTAGCATCACGTGTATATGCACCCAGGGAGAGCCCCAAGGGATGACGAGGTCGAACGGTCGTAAACCACCATGAGACCGTTTCAGGCTGGACATAAGGAAGAATTTCTTTACTGTCCAAGTCCCCAAGGTCTGGAACAGCCTGCCATCGGAGGTGGTTCAAGCACCTACATTGAACACCTTCAAGAGCAAATTGGATGCTTATCTTGCCAGGATCCTATGACCCCAGCTGACTTCCTGCCCTTTGGGTGGGGGGCTGGACTCGATCTTCCAAGGTCCCTTCCAGCCCTAATGTCTATGAAATCTATGAA
>NW_017729032.1:11181956-11186454 GCF_001723915.1 Gavialis gangeticus | reverse complement strand
TCCTGCCCTTTGGGTGTGGGGCTGGACTCGATGATCTTCCGAGGTCCCTTCCAGCCCTAATGTCTATGAAATCTATGAAATCTATGAAACCCCAAATTTTGACAAAAGCAGAAATGTTTTTTTTTGGGGGGGGGGGGAATAATAAAAGAAAAATACAGGGTTCAGTTAAAAAATATTGACAATTTTTGACCAACTCTGTTCTGTATAGCCCCCATAATGGTTTCTAAGAGACTTCTCTCTTATTATTTTATACATGTGGATAGAAGGGTGGTGCTGTTGCTTATTGTAGTAACAGGAGAGAAAACAGACTTCATCACTCCTGTTTTGCTTTCTAGGGGATTTTTACTTAATAGAATCCTCATTGAGATTAGATTTCCAGACAGGAAAGCAGTCAGGGGCAGATTTGGCAGGGAGGGTTGCACTGGTGCACTTGGACCATCCCTTGCCCCTTTGATTCCTGCTCCACACAAAGCTTAAAGCCAACTGCCTGGCAGCTGCAGGAGCACTTCTAGTCAGGCAGTGCTGAGGGACTCACTTGACTTCATGGCTCATTGTCATCTACCTGATCCCTTCTAAACTCTTCATTACACAGGTGTTAACGACCCTCTTTTCTTTGTTTAGGGGTCTTGATGTTCCACCAATCCAGCTAGCCTTTGTTCTGTCATTCTGCTGTCTGTTAGCTGCTCTTGGGAATGAAGCTCCTATATCACTGTCCAGAAGATTGTTTTTAATTCATTCCAGTTAATTTA
Source organism: Gavialis gangeticus (assembly GCF_001723915.1). Lineage (NCBI taxonomy): Eukaryota > Metazoa > Chordata > Crocodylia > Gavialidae > Gavialis > Gavialis gangeticus. Next base: position 11,185,705 of record NW_017729032.1, on the reverse strand, counting down.
TATTTTGCATCAATCTTAAATGGAATAATACACTCTTAGGCCCCTAGCATAATAAAGCGTCAAGTTTGTTTTTAACTGCAGAAAAATCTGTTGTTTTGATATGTGATGATGCACCTCACCATCTGCACCCCTCTTTTGAAAATTCTGGATCTGCCTATGAAGTGGAGGAATATATGCAAAAAAAGTTGCGCTGACTTTTCATGTAGGAATGTGATGGAATCCAGTCAAGTTTTGCTCGCTTAAGAAGTGAGAAGGGTGGGATTAAAGTTGCGAGGGCTGCTAAGCATGGGTGGGAGGCTACACGAACGGTGTTCTCAAGATGAGCTGAAATGCCATATCCAAAATAACAGTATTTTCTCTTTAAGCAGCTGTGTGTGGTGGTTGGAGGTGGTGGAACTATTTAATCATCCTTTGTTTCCATAATAAACCCACAAGGTTTTTCCAGTCTTTTCACTTTCCTCCTGTTAACTGAATTCTTAATACAACTTTTTATTCACTTCCTGACTGTGTGTGCACACATGAGCATGTCAGGTTGTCCTGATTTAAAAAAAACTGCAAACACATGAAATTACCCCTCACAGTGAGTGGCCAATTTATCCCTTCCTGAGTTAGGGGCTAACTTTGCCATGCTTTGAAATGGCAGCCTTTCTGTGCATAGCCTGCTTGTCTCCCACACTTCAGATGCATGGCTTGCTCATTTGTATGCAGCAGCTATAACTGTGATTTTCTCAAGACATATGCATGAGCTTTGTCCTCCCCATTCATGTGTCCATAGCCTGTATCTTTCCCCACCGTTGCCTCCAACCTTCCTCTCTCAACATTGCATGGGATCTGCAACTCAGTCAGAGGCATTCTCATTTGAACCCCACTAGTACGGGAAAGCTCCTTGTATACAATCCCTTCATATAATTTTTTACATTCTTAAAACCAGGAGACTTGTTGACATCCTTCAATTTGATGACCTCCCGTAGAACACAGGCCGTAGAATTTCATCCAGGGATTTCTACATCAAACACTAGTATTAGTCATTCAGGAGATGTTCTACTTTAGGGGAAGAGGATGGAAAACTTCTAGGCTTGATTAAAAAATTTAGAATAGGAGAGAACTTGCATATATCTCTTTGCAACAGTAGCTGCACTATTACAAAAAAAAAAGTATTGCACCATTTTGTATCTGAACTTGGTTGACTTCAGCAAGAAATAACGAAGCCAACAGTGCTACTAGATGATACTAGATTGGATACCCATTAAATAAATTGACATGGATCATATACTCTTTTCCTAATTTTCCAGGAAAAATAAGCTAATGAGTAAAGTCCCCTTGCATAAAAGTCACCAAGGGTGTATCCTTTAATTTTCTTGCCTCGTGGCATGTAAGAGCAAAATTAATCAACCTACCCCAAGGGAGTTGTTACACATTACAGTTCATATGTGCTAAATCTGTGCAATGTCATGCAGTATTAAAGTTAGTATGAGGCATGAGCACTCACACGGCAAGGTTTACAGTGAGCGCTGATGATTTCTGACCTGAAAAACTAGATGGCCACTGAGCATGTGTTCCAGCTATAATGTTGGGCTCAGTCTTGCCACCGGCTACATTTCCTGGTCGCCTCTGCTGCTCTTTCTGGCCAGGCTGTCAATCAGGAGCCCCCAGCTCAAGGGTATCCACCCTTCTGTTACAGTGTCTTCAACCCCCTGCTTCTAGTGTCTGGGCAATTAACTGAGCTCCACAAACACATGGGGACTGTAGCAGAGCAGACTAGGAAGGAGGAGCATGCAGAGGCAAATGTTACTGGGTCTCCTCCAGCCCTGCCTGCCTGTGCTACCACCTTGCCCCTGCAGAGGCTTTGCCAAGTGCATGCATTTGCATTGGGTCTTGCACTGGGTGCTTGGGCTAAGGGGCAATCCAAGCAGGTAGAAGGACTGATGTATCAGTAGAGGCTGCAGAGCCCTGATATGTATGATGCATGTACATGGAGACGCATGCACTGCACAGCCCCACCACTGGGATGCTGCCCCCCGACACCTCACTGGCCCTCACTACTCCAGCCCAGCTCCAGGCTCCGACTTCCAGCAGCTGCCTGGTCAGCACATCCCCTTGCTGTGCCTCCCTGGGGAGTTATCCACACTATTTCTCCACCCTACCACTGTGCCACCCTACCCTACCACCTCCCTGGGCAGTAGAGTTCTGGTAGGTGGACAGATCATCCGTGAGAGTTGGGGAGCTGGGAGCAGTGCACCCTGGGATACTGGACTACAAGATGTTGCTTGTATTATCTCTGTGGTGTGGTCAGATGGTAATACAGCTTACTTAACACTGTCTGAGAATACTCCTCGCATGAAAAGATGTAAATTTACAATGGTACGAGCACACCTGGCACACGTTTCCCTACTTGAATGCATGGATGCTTGGATTTTAATTGTGTTTAACATGCGCAAAGTGTAACATGCAACAGGGCTCTAAGAGGTTTACAGATGGTGCCTTTAAAAATATGATGTTATGATATTTCTGTTGGGTGTTATTTTGAGCCACCTGGCTTGTTTGGAACCACAGCTCCACTTTGGCAAACGCTAGGTTGATTCATATCCTTTTCTGAACACACAAAGGGGGATTTCAGGTTTCTCTTAGTAAGAGATTACTTTTGGGTCACTGAAATTGCTCAAATGCCAATCCTGTGGGTTTCTCTGCGATATGTTATTCCTTTTTTTTTATTCTAGGTTTTAAAAGACCATTTAATAATCAGAAGGATCTTGCTGCAACTGAAGCCTCAATAGCATATTTTATGAACCTTATTCTCTTACTATACTCCACAGGTCCACCCTCTGTATTACACAGTCCTTTGTACTTACTGCTTATGACTGAGCAATAAGAAGAAAGCATTAGAGCTGTGCTGAATTACCTTATGATAATGCTACATGCTTAAAATAAATAGCTTCCCCAGAGAAGAAAAGAGTATTTTACCCTGCGCTAACTGATTTGAGCCAGGTACTTACTAGGGCTGTGCGGAGCAGGTAGTGTTCGATTCGACAGCCATGTCGAATATTAAACCAGGTCCCGCTTCTATTTGCCGTCCGCTGCGGGTCCAAGCAGGTCCGCTTCAACTCGAGGTCGAAGCTCAGTCGAATATTTGATCTGCTTCAACTTCCCCATAGGCTATAATGGAGAATGTCAAAGCAGGCTATAACTTTGGCATTTCTTGTCTGATCTTGATGAACCATGCAGGAATGGTAGCTCCTGAGGAGCCCACAAAGCGTGCCAAGTTTCAACAAGTTAGGTGCAGGGTGTTCAGAGAAACAGCACCCCAAATTCTTGAGAGAAAACCTCCTGTGACTTCTGTGTGGAAAGCCACAGGGAGCTCAGAACCACAGGTTTGCTCGCCCCTGAGGAGCCCACAAAGCCTGCCAACTTTCATCATGATAGGTGCAGGGGTTTGGGGGAAACTGCACCTTAGGCTGCTGACAGACAAAACTTGTGCTACAGATGGTGTGAGGAGGGCGGCGTTCGCTCCGTCTGCACCTGGTGCTTGGGGAGCCCGGCAGTGGGAGGTTCAACTTGAGGAACACCAGCTGCTCCCCCAAACCAGGACCCAAGCAGGTGCGGTGGGGTGTCATGCTGAACACCCTCTCGCTTGGCACACTGGTTGGTGGACTGGACACGTATTCCTGGGCAACTGCAGCCAGATCCGGCCACATCAGGCTGCGGGTTGCCCAGTAGGCCAAGGGGTTGCAGTCCAGGGGCTCCACAGGCTC
>NW_017729032.1:11180270-11180643 GCF_001723915.1 Gavialis gangeticus | reverse complement strand
CCATTGTTGGTGACCATGAAGCCATGGGTGAGCTCAGCCTGCCCAAGCCCAGCCACCCTTGCACTGTGCGGTTCATGGCCCACCTTATCTCTGCTGATGTGTGGGACTTATCCATCACCTTGGCGTGAAGGAGAGCCCACCAACAGCCTGACTGGCCACACCAGTGCCCTGTGAGGGAGAGGTACACATGATCTCCACCCCAGCTGCTCCAGATGTCCAAGGTGAAGTGCAGCTCCTCCCTCAAGTGCTCCCTGCATGCTTCGTATAGGGAGGGCACCACTGTCCTGCTGAAGACGGTGCATGTAGACACCTGGTAGGATGGAGCCAGCAGTGCCAGGAGCTGCCTGAACCCTGGCTGCTCAACAAAGGTGAA
>NW_017729032.1:11172917-11179422 GCF_001723915.1 Gavialis gangeticus | reverse complement strand
ACTAAATTCCTATATATAGAATAGTTCCTAGGCTACTACTAACCCTATCCAATATAAGCGTGAACTAATATGAAAAGTAGTTATGAAATAAAAGCGCCAAGTTCTCAGAAATCCCTGTTGCTAGCGTTGCAAGCAGGGAATCTGTTGAAGATCAGGGCTTCCAGCTGTCGTGGTCTGACGTAGAGATGCTGGAGAACACCAGCAGCTCAGAAACGGACCCCAAGGCAGAAAGCAGGGAGCTGAAAAAATGCTGCATTTTCTCTGGCCCTCCCCCAGAGCACTGGGATTGGAAGGAACCTCAGAAAATGCTGACAAGTCACTGGCCAGCCACACGTCAGTCATGAAAGCACTCCCTCCCCTTCTCCCCCTCCTTCCCCTTACTTTCCTTTTTTTTCCCCCCCACAGGGAATCCAGTATAGGCAAGTTGAATATTCGACCCTTGTCGAATATTTGACCCGCGCTGTTAATATTCAACTTCCGGTATTCGATTCGACAGCTATTTGACCAACTGCTATTTGACTCGACTTTCACTTTTCAAGGTCGAATATGTTGAACATTTGTTGAATCGAATATTAAGTCGAAGCTTTGCACAGCCCTAGTACTTACTATCTGAATTTTATTTTAGGCACAGCAGCTAAAGGCAGAGTGTTCTAATGGGCATCACGACTAAAACAAAGTGCCTGGCTTGGCTAATTTTCATTTTGTATTTGCTACCTGGGTTGCAAGCTTTGGGATGTTCTTTCAGAAAGCCTGACTATGCTATGCTGCCCTGTTTATTTATGTTGCATTGCATCTGTCTTAGCACAATGTGGAAGAACTAACCATGATGTCAATAACACTGCTAATTAATTTGTACCATGAATATCAAATTGGAATGTGTTTTATATAATTAGGTTATTCTCAGGAAAGAAACCCATTCTGACTGAATTTCTTGTCCAAAATTCAAGCACTGGCCATAGTAAATAACATTGTTTTTCTAATTGAACACTGGAACAAAGGTAGTTCAAGGTACAGGAATGAGTTTGGGATGACTCTTTGCATTTAGCATTCTCTGTATGTAAAGATACAGCTTACATGTAACAATGTAGTGACAACATGGGGGGAAAAGAGCATTGTGCCTGGTTCTGTTGTTCTCACCAGGCAAAACTAGTCAAGGAACAACTGAAAATTCTTGCAGGCAAACTAAGGAAGTATGGGCTGAATGAATGGACTGTAAGGTGGATAGAAAATTGGCTGGAGCATTGGGCTCAGAGGTTGGTAATCAATAACTTGATGACTAGTTGGCAGCTGGTATCAAGTGGAGTGCCCCAGGGATTGGTTCTGGGGCCGGTTTTGTTCAATGTCTTCATCAAGGATCTGGAAGTTGGCATAGAGTTCACACTCAGCAAGTTTGCAGATGACACCAAGCTGGCAGGGGTAGTAGATATGCTGGATGGTAGGGCTAGGATTCAGAGCGACCTTGAACAATTGGAGGATTAGGCCAAAATAAATCTCATGAGGTTTAACAAGGACAAGTGCAAAGTCCTGCACTTAAGATGGAACAATCCCAGGCACCGGGACACTCTGGGGGCTGACTGGTTGGGCAGCAGCTCTGCAGAAAAGGACTTGGGGGTTACAGTGGTCAATAAGGTAAGTATAAGCCAACAGTGTGCCCTTGTTATAAAGAAGGCTAAGGGCATACTAGGTTGCATCAGTAGGAGTGCTGCCAGCAGGCCAAGAGAAGTGATTATTCCCCTCTATTCAGCATTGGTGAGGCCACATCTGGAGTAGTGTCCAGTTTTGGGGCCCCCACTAGAAAGGATGCGGGCAAATTGGAGAGACTTCAGCGGAGAGCAGCAAAAATGGTGAGGAGGCCAGGACACATGACCTGAGGAGAGGCTGAGGGAACTAGGCTTCTTAAGTTTGGAGAAGAGAAGACTGAGAGGGGATTTAATAGCAGCCTTCAACTATCTGAAGGGTGGTTTGCAAGAGGATGGAGCTCAGTGGTGGCAGATGACAGAACAAGGAGCAATGGTGTCAAGTTGCAGCAAGGGATGTTTAGATTAGATATTAGGAAGAATTTCTCAGGAGGAGGGTAGTAAAGCACTGAACGGGTTACCCAGAGAGGTGGTAGAAGCTCCATCCTTGGAGGTTTTCAAGACCTGGCTAGACAAAGCTTTGCTGGGATGATGTAGTTGAGGTTGGACTAGATGATCTCCAGAGGTCCCTTCCAACCCTCATTTTCTATGATTCTATGATTCTAAAATGAGGCATCATAATCAAGAGTGTTAATGGATCCCAAGTTTGGAGGCTTGTTTAAACTAGGTCTAGAACATTCAGAATTTGGAAAAACGGTGTGCACTGTTATTTTTTCTATACGAGCAGTAGCATGTAGTAATTAAGCTGTTTGGGATGAGACTGGGAAGGAGGGCATCTTTTTATGCATATAGTTAGAGTGACTATTGCCATGAGATCCTTGATTCCTTATTGGCATCAAAGCATTTCCACAAGGTGCATTGTGTTTGCAGACTTCTCACTTTTTCCCCTAAAATCCAGGCCAAGGTGTTCAGGAAGTCAGAGCAGTTTCATGCTTATGCCTATTTCAGCAGTTTTCTGTTGCATGAAGAAATTCATTGTCCCTTATGGATCACATTGCTGTAACAAATATTATTTACACGTGTTGACAGCTGAAAAGCTGTGCCAGTACTACCTGTCTGCTAAAGCTATCTGAAAAACCATTAACTTTTACTTTCAGAGGCTGCTTGCTATTACTTATTAAAGAGACTGGTTTTGCAATTATTTTAATTTGAGTTTTCATTTTACTGGAATCCTCATTCAGTTAATGCATCATTCATAGTAACATAATTAAAATGTAAAGTTGTAATAATTCTATTGGAAGATTTTTTTATCATTACTGTACTTGAAAGAAAGCCTTTCTACTCCTGGAGGCGCAAAATGAATGACAGCTGTTTGAATCTTACAGTAGACTGTGTCTGTAATAGATGAGTGATTATATGGCATGCAACATTGCTAGAGGAACTAGTTATTAAATTCTTTTAAAATTCTACTGTCAGTTTAATAGAGGATCACAAGTGAAACAGAACAATTTTTAAATTTTCTTAATTAAAAGAAAATGTTCTTTAGGTAGAGCAGGGTTGTTCAACCCCTGGCCTGAGAAGCCATGTCATCCAGCCTGTGGGGTTCTCCATAAGTCTGGAAATTTGGCAGCGGGGGAACAATGGCAATTAACATTGCCCCTACTCCCCTGCCACCAAATTTCCAAGTACCACACAGGTAGATTGGTCTGGGCCAGGCAGGCTCTGTGCAGAAGGATTGGGTCCTGGCCAAGCTGGCCCAGTGCAAAGGAATTGGGTCCAAAAATTGAGTCCAGTCTGCAAACTGACCTGGTACTGCTCATTTGGAGTGAAAAGGTTGAGCCCTGCTGATGTAGACTACCATCAGTGTCTGAAAGCTCACTATTGAAAAACTCTCTCAATTGTTGCTCTAGTTGCTTCTTATCTTAAGTATAGGAAGTGGGAAAGAAATCATATTTACTACTGATGTGGAATTATAGTTATTAGCTAATGTAGGTTTCTTAATAGGAACTAGAGTATCTGGTTGTGAGATATTAAGTCATCACAAATAATTTTAGATATATTTGAAAGACTGCCTGTGGCTCAGAGATTTGCCCCTCTTAGTTAGTGAAAGTCACTAGCTGTGCTAATGGAGAGGCAAAGCAAACCACCTACTTCCCATAGTCTAGTTATAGTAGGAATAGTCTAGATAAGCATCTGGTTGAGGAGGGTAGAGGAAGGGGAGCATCTATCCATGCATGTTTAGCACCATTGATCAAGCTAAAAATACAGTACAAATACAATTTGGTACATGGGCAACTGGTACCTCCTGAGTCGGGGGGGGGCACTTGCTCCCCCAGTGGCCAGTCAGTGACTGGGTGGGTCCCCCATAGCCAATCCCACCAACTGGGGGGGGGGGTTCCCCCACAGCTGATTGCACTGGCCAGTGGCATGCATTTCCGAGCCCCCCCCCGGTCAGCGCGATCAGCTGTGGAGGGACTATGGGGATCGCTTCTCCTGGTGTCCCTACTCCCCAGACGGCGTTGTTGGGGGGCACCAGTGCTCTCGCCTGCCCCCCCTGCCCATCACCTAACCAGGGAACGCTGGCTGTCAGGGGGTGCACCAGCGCTTTCAGGGGGTGTACATGTACCCCTGTGTACTCCCTATGTGTTGGGACTGATTTGGTATAACCAGGAAGCCAAGCAACTCAGAAGCACATGTCACTTTCTCTCCTTTTACAGTTCCTCCTTCTCTCCAATTTTTAAAAGACTCGGAGGAAAAGATGATTTGAAGAAAATCATAGTTGGCTTATTTCGGATAAGGAGTAAGGAAGTAAACTCTGAAATTGTAAAATCCTGGTAGAAAACCCATGGCTAGCAGCCCCCCGGCTGGCTGTACGTCTGGCGTTTTCCTCAGCCCTCTGAATGCATCCCTACATGTGCAAGGTCTTGTGGCTGTATCTGTTCTGTCAGGGTATCGCATCGTTCTCTCACACCTAGACAAGACCTTGGACAACTCCACTTTCCTAGGTCATCTGACAGGACTCTACCCGTTTTCCTTCTCTTCCAAAGTTTGAACAGTGGGCAAAAAACCTGATTAAAATGAAAGATTTTCAACAGTAAAAACAGTGGAGAAAAAGGAGGGTTTCACATACATCTGCCATCATACACAGCTATCTTATGTAAAAGTTAGGCAAGTCTAACTTCTGTGACCAGAGAATAAAGTTAGGATACCTGTGAAGACAGGGTGGAAGACTTACCCAATGGTTGAATCCTTGGTTCCTGGCTTTCCTAACTTTATGCTCCCTAACCCAAGGAAGTTTTGTTTGCTTCACACCTTTGAATTTTGCGGTTGTGAAGAAGGAACAAGCACCCAGGCAAAGTGATTTTTTTTTCCAGTTTTTTGAGAGGGGATGCTTTTGAATTCTTTAAAATTACTTCCCTCTACCCACCTGTTTTGCTGCCAACCGCACCTGGCAAAAGGGTTACAGTAAATATTTTCTGCCATAAATTGAATGATCTAAGAATAAAAACTTTGCTTCTCATCCTCCACACAGTAAAACTATTATTTTCACATATACTTTTAACATCCCCAAAAGAGAACAGAGCTGGGCTCTGTGAGCTACAATGGGCTGTGCTATTGCCAAACTAAGTAACGTGGAGAATGGAGTACAAAGCCAGAATGTGGATGACCTGGGAGAAAGATTGAATGGAGAGGTCTTGCATTGGTAGGGGAGGGACTAAAGGTCAAATAGACTATTGGTATCTGTAATTTGTAGGATTGCAGCATTTTAATTCTGGACAAATTTAAGCACTATAACTAGAATATGCTCTGTCTCCCCTGTGGGAGTGTAGTGTATTTATACACTATCCACAGGCTTTACTGACCTGGAGTCCACATGATCAAATGTGGGGATGTCCCTGACTGGCAAGGAAATGCATTAGATTATCTAATAAGTCTTTTAATCACTAAATTCTATATTCTGTGATATATAGGGACAGGAAACTGATAAATTTAATGATGTATTCTGCACCACAGACCAGCTTGATTTGACATGATTGACTTTGACTTAATCATTCTCATTAAGAGCTTTCTTTTTTTAGCCATCAACACAACTATCCTCCATTTCTCTTATAGTGTTTGGGTTTTTAAATTATTGTCATTATGTTTATTTAGCCTTAGGGCATGTAGCCAGTTCTCCGCTAATGGGCACATGTACGTTGTGCTTCCTGCAGCTTTTGGTCTTCATAGAAATCAACAGAAGTGCCCTGAGAGACCAATGACCTTGAGCAGCAGGGAGATGTTGCATGCGTTTTCTGCATGCATGAAATTGTTCTGTGCCACTGTTTTCTGTATGTCACCTTTAAAACCAGAGGCCTCTTACCTTTGGGAGGTCACAAAGGATTCTGTGACTTACAATAAGTGCAAAGGGCTCTTGTGAAGGCCTTTAGGAAAACTTCTGGGTTGGCGGTCCAAGCCATGAAATCTGTCAACCCAGATGTTTTTTGGCCACACTAGAGTAGTCAGTCTAGTGTTTTTCTGCACCTCCTTTTTTCCGATGCACACATAGGGAGGCTGGATTAGAACCCCAGTCCTCCACCAAAACCATAGTTCTTTGAGGGCTCTAGCTTAAAGGAAACTAAGACCTAAAGAGATCAAATGATTTCCCAGGCACCTGGAAAATGTATGGCGGAGCAAAGAATAGGGCCTGGATTATTGGCCCCTTACACCAATGCTCATTTACAAACCAACTTTATGGTCGCTTTTTGCATTTTGGACAGTTGTATTATGAACTTCTTTTCCTTTAGAAAAAAATGCATTTGTAGGAGGGGACCAGGAGGGGAGTGTAATTGGCTGACTGGATTGGTGTCATCTTAATTACTGCTCTTGTTGTTCTTCTGTCAAAATATTTTTAGAAGCTGCAGAACCAAAAAAAAAAAAAAAAAAAAAAA
>NW_017729032.1:11171867-11172668 GCF_001723915.1 Gavialis gangeticus | reverse complement strand
AAAAAAAAAAAAAAAAAAAAGGCTGCAAATATTTCTTCTTAAGCTGTGGTGCCGCATTTATTGAGCTTCCTGCATTTGGCATTTTTACGGTTACATAACATTGCACTCTTGGTTGGAGGGAAAAATCTGTTACTACATCTAAATCATCTCCCAGGCTCTTAGTTTCCCTTTCAGAGCTCTGTTAATAATTTTTGTTTTCCCATATGCACTTTTTGTATCCCATATGCATATTTTTGCCCTAAGCAAACTCTTTTCTGCATTTTATTTTTGGTGTATGTAAGCACTGCTGCAACCCAGCTATAGTTGTCTGCACTGGTCAGTGATCAATTGAATGTATTATTCACTCCATCTTTACCGCCTTAACATCTTTAAAACAAAATTAGTGATCATTCCCCTGCTGCTAGTATTGGGTCAAACCCAGTTCATTATAATGTATTGTACAATATACACTACTGCACTGCACGCCAGTTGTTTTTTATTGAATCAGCAGGATACTTGGGCACATGTACTTGAACAGCGTGATAATCCAAGTTCTGCCAGAAATATGTCATCCAATATTTAATACAATGAATAAATTACAGTTGATGAAATTGGATTATCTCTAATTAGCAGATCTGTTTTGCTCAGTGATCTAGTAGCCAGCAGTATGGGCACATTTATGTATTCTGGAGTCCTTACTTCAAATATGCAATGACAAATTCCAACTTTCGGTGGGATGGGAGATGACGGGACACAGATTCATTTAAATAGTGCCGTAATGTAGACGAGCAAACAAAACAAAACAAAACAGCCCCCCCCCCC
>NW_017729032.1:11165784-11171396 GCF_001723915.1 Gavialis gangeticus | reverse complement strand
CCCCCCCCCCCCCCCCCAGTTTTTGCAAAAGTTTAGCAATGTCACAGAGGCTGACAATATGTACTAAACAAGGTGTTCATTAAGGGAACCACAGGCTTTTTAAACATAGCCTTTGCAGTCTGTAATATAAGAAGTTATCTCAGATATATTGTATTACTGTTCATTAGTAACAATTACATATGAGAGGCATTTGCAATTGGAGGGCTGAGGTGCAGCTGTGAAGCTAAAATCCCACAAAATCCTTTAAATTGCAGAGCTTATGTTTTTAATATATGTCAACTCTCTTAATACCACTCCTGAGAATGCATTTGTTTTTAGCTATGTTAACTCTAGACCAGCCTCTAAATGCTTTTGGCAATAAGGTATAAATGATGGACTTAACAAGGGAAATTATGCAGGCTAGAAAGCTGAAGCAGCACAGCAAACCCCATAGGAAGTTGGGTAATTTGCCATGTAGCACCATACTAGCAGATGACAGAAAAAAGGCAACCAAAACAGGCGTCAAATTCTAATCTGGTGCAGCTAGTTGGAAAATCCTCAGTAAATGCGAAGCTGGAAGAATTAGATCAGAATTTGGCCGGGGTTGTGGTTTTCCATTTGTAAAAGCATCCCTTACTAAAGCGATGCCTCTGAAATAGATGCTGGCAGTGTCCTAGCGCAAAGGCAGCCCCTCTGGGAATGATGCAATAACAATCTGGATTTTCTTTCTGAAGACCTGGGGTTTAGGGGAGACATTACCCTTGAGCAGGGGTGCTCAGCCTCTGGCCCGTGGCCTGAGAAACCATGTTATCTGGCTCGCAGGGCTCCCCACAGGTCAGGAAATTTGGCAGCGAGGGGGTGATGGCAGTTAATACCTCCACCCTTCCCTGCTACCAAATCCCCAACAGCAAGCCCCAGACTGGGGCTGGGTCATGTCTCCTCCTCCCTTTGTAGCTAGATTGGGACTTGCCTATGCCCTCTTCTCTCCCCACAGCTGGATCAGAGCCTCTTCCTGCCTTTGTAGCTGGACTGAGGCCAGGCCATGCCCTGTCCTCTCCCCTCTGTGGCTGGATGGGGGCTGGGTCTGGCCCCCTCCCCTGTTCTGGGCCACGTCAAGCCCTCTCCGCAGCCTCCGCCACAGGACTCGGCTGGGGCTAAGTTGATCCTCCTTTCCACTCCACAGGAGCAGGCTGCTCCCTAACCCGTGCACCCCCCCAACACAGGACCATATGGGGTTTGGCTGCCACCGCCCTAGTACCAGATCAGGACCACAGGCAAGATTTGGCCCGTGGATGGACCGGGCACTAGCCACCCAACCTGCTGGCTAAAAACTTTGAGCACCAGTTCCTTTAGCACTAGGCAAAAGCAAATGTTTGGACAGCTTGCACACTTTTTACTTTCCATGCCAAGTAACAACTGGAAAGAATAATTTTGGCTCTGAGTATATTTTTTGTGGGTATGCCAGTGGCTAGCCTGAAGATCCATATGGGCCAGGTTTTAAATGACAGCTTTCATTTTTACACTGGCAATTTAGCAGTAAGAGTCTATCTAAATGAAGATGTTATTGGCTTAGTGGCTTAAACTGAACCTGCAAAACTACAGAGGTACCTCTAGAGAGAGGGCCATAAAGGCATAGAATTTATGTTTTAAACTGGCTTTGAACATTTGGTGTGAAAACAGGTTGAATAAAATTGTTCATGTGAACTGTCAGAGGGGTATTAGGATTGTGGAGTGTGGTCCTTTCAGGGAAATGCAAAATACAGAATGAAGGTCTTCTCAGCTGCCAGTTTGTGCAGCAGGATATGGCACAACCTACATGACAAGCGACAAACAGGTGTATGATAGGCTTTAAATCTGACATGCAAACCACTACTTTCTTTTCCTTTTGCAATGTGTTCGGTACCAGTAAGGGCAGGTTAAAGTAAATAGAGTAGTAGACAACAATTACTTTCCTTATGGGACGTGAATTTTGGAAGGAACGTGTCTGCTAGAGACCATATTTTCTTACATACAGTGTACACCTTCCCCCTAAAGTGAGCCTCCCCACCCAGTTGGGTTTCATGTATTAAGTGGAGAATCAGTTTTCTTTACTGGAAAAGAAACCTGCCTGGAGACACTACATGCCATGCAGCTGCCAAGACATGTGGAGCCCTATGTTAACCTTGTGATATGGAAACAACCCTTTATTTACTGGAACTTATAAAAAATGACTTATGGTAAAGAAATGGCAGTCTTGCCCTTGCAAGGGTTTGGGGCCTACCTTGTGTGACACAGAGTTAGTCTTCCTAAGTGTCCAGGAGGTGGCATCTCAGGAGACAGTCTGAATGAGGCAGGAGGCTGCAACAACTTTCTGGCACACCAGAAAGTTCCTTTTGCTTGCTCACTTATCCACACTTCCTGGACACTCAGTGTTTCCAGGAGGACTTAGTTTATGTCTCACAGTGAGCCATGGCTCTGGAAAGAATCTGCCTTCCAAAAACAAGGTGTGTGTTTCATTTGGGGGGTGTGGTATACAAGAAATAACAATTGTTTCATCTTCTGGCATGGCTATAATCTTGTGTGAATTTGTGAATAAATTAATGCCAGTGTGCTTTGTAGTACAGGCACCTTGAACCAGCAATACATGTTTGACCCTAACAGTGCTATTGATTAAAAGCTTAGAGTATATTTTGAATGAAGGAGACATAGTTTCATAGTTTGTAGGGTCGGAAGGGACCTGAGCAGATTTTCAAGTCGACCCCCACAAGTCAGACCTTGAAAGCTACATTCATTCAAGGAGATTTTCATAAACTGGGTTATAGATACTTTCTTGTTCTCTTGCTCCAGCCCAGCCATCTTCATGTAGTTACGTATATCCTCAGTAGGAAGATGTTCACTTCATTGGTAGTCGAGCACCCTAGACAGCTTTAGAGTGAGCTGAGGAAGAGATAGGAATGCTGGTTCCACAGTTAACTTGGGATGCTTGGATCAGTCCCTTACTCTGCCACTGATTTCCCATGTGATCTTGATTAAGTCATGTTGCTTCAGTTCCCCAGCTGTAAAATGGGCATACTAGAACTTTCCCTACTCTGCAGGATGTTGTGAGGCAGTTGGACAGTAAAGTAACAGGGGTCATATAACTAATAGGGATAGATAGCATTTGTCACTGAAAAGAAAAACAGAGTTACTCCAAAATAAGTCCAGTGGAACACCTTTTTGGGGTATCATTTCATTAAGGAAATCAATTACAGTGACTGTTCAGGAAACAGATCCAGGAATGGGGTAAGGAGGATGCAGCTTCCCCCACCCCAAACACACACTTCATCAGTACTGCACATGCATAGTCAGTTCTGAGCTCACTGCCTGGTCTGTGTGGGCTTCTGCTGGATCTCTGCATGGGCAGCCAGCTGTGAGCTTACCAGCTGATTGGGGTGGGGTCTGGCTGGAGCCCTGGCTTTAATGTGGCTCCAGAGCCCAGAGAGTGACCACTGCTGCTGCTTGCACTTCTCCTCTCTTGCCCTCACCACTGAATTCAGCAGCAGGTAAAAAGAAAGGACAAGTGGAAGCAGCAGTGCACACCACTGGGTTAAGCATAGACAGTCAAAAAGCCTGAGGCTGAATCGATTCAATTTTTACAGGTTAGTCTAAACTACATAGATTGAACCAATAAGCTAGTGATCAGACATTCACTTTTGGTTCTGGAAATGCAGCCACATGCCTGCAGTGGCTTAGGCCAGAACCCAGGGGGTGCTAGAGCATGCCTCCCTGCTGAGCTGGGGCGGACACCCAGGGCCAAGCTAGCCTGCCCACCCTGCGATGGGGGGTTTGCAGGGGAGTTGAAAAGCATCCTGGGATGCTGGGGGACCGATTTAATTTGAATCTGGAGGAGATCTGGGGCAGAAGTTCAATAAGCCATTTTAACCTAAATTAGTGGAGTCTGATACCGCATCCATCCAGGTTTAGCTTAAACCAGTTTGGGCCATTTTGAAAGCAATTTATGTGCACTGAACTTCTGTTGTGTTGCAAATTTGAATGAATTTCCTACCCCTGTACTGGCTTATGTGTAATTTCTGTTCCTAGCCATGGAAGCCGGGGCTTTGGCCAGACCCCGTGCTGAGAGCTCGTGTCCAGCAAAGGGGAGAACAGTTGGATCTGACTGTCACATTTGTCTCAGGATATTGTGCCTGTATTACTTTACAGTATTGGTGTCGTCTTTGTATACAATACACTGTATATATTCTACTCTGACTATGGGAAAGGGAGTTTGTTTTTTTCCTCTTGCTTTTCCTTTCTCTGAACAAAGTTGGCAGCTGAGAACACAAGTGACTGCTCTTTAATCTCTGACAAAGAATCGTGTGTCTCCTTTTTTTAAATTTTATTTTATTTTACTCGCTTTTTCCACACACGCTTCTGTTCTCTCGGCTCTGTCAGGACAGAGAGTACTTTTGCGATTATTACTTATGAAGTGCCAGCCTAAGACAAATCCAAGTAAGCTAGCTTGGGTTCTGGAATCGCCATAGCCACATTAGCATAGCACTCTGCCCAGGCTAATTGACCTGTTTAACACTGCTAATGCAGAGCCTATACACATTGCCGCAGTGTCACGCATATAAGCCCCACTCCTCCCTGTCCTGAGGTTTAAAAATGGCCACTGGCGCACTTTAACTAAAGTTGATTGAATGAGCTTTAGTTAAAATGTCCCGCAGCTATTTTTGAATGCCTGGGGGCTTAATATACAGAACACGGTGGTGTTTTAATTAGAGCGGCTCTCCAGGAACCACCGTAATTAAAATGCCCTCCCTCCTCTGAGCACATATATAGGCACCCTTAGTTTCCAGCACCTGAACTATTTTGGGGATCTCTGCACAAAATTATGTGCTGTAGACAAACCCTGAGCGAGCTGTTTACTGGGCTCTAAAAAAGCAGACTGAGAAACACTGCCTTGAATTCCTACCATGCACATGCGCAGCTTTCTAAGGAGCATAATTGAGGTCAGCGTACCTATCCCAGTTTACCAAGGCTGATAATAGTATCCACTGAGTTTACATGTGTGCATAAAATGTCCCCAAAGCAAGACTCTGGACTCTATATACAAAGGGTCCTAGCTAGGCTCGCTTCCTTTCTCATGGGCCAACTGCACTTAAACAGGGAGCACTCTAATGCCAGCCTTTATGCTGCAGGTTGTGTCATCTATGACGATAGAATTATTTTTGCTAATTTAAGAGCAGCGATACCAATTTTTACTGAAGCATTACTGCCCAGCCATATCAAAGTGTACTGACAAAGGTTTAAGCTCTGAGGGACTGACGTTAGAAATTGGGGATGAATAAAAGTTAATTAAAAAAAAATCAGTTTGATCCATTAATCTCTTCTCAGTTGAAACCCTATTTGCAGATAGGCATGGTCCTATGTGTGAATATTTACTTGTGAATTTATGGCTGTCTTTTGAAATGTTAAAACTTCACGTGTGTCACTTATGAACTGGGTAAGTTTGCTTTATCTTGTAGTGAGAGACTAATGAAGAATTTTAAAGTGCTATGTGTTGTAATGAAAGCATCCTGCGATAAAGTTCGGTATTAGCCACCAAAATAAAAAAAGGGGAGGAAGGAGGACCCAGGAAACTATAGGCCAGTTAGTCTTACCTCAATCCTGGG
>NW_017729032.1:11153552-11165642 GCF_001723915.1 Gavialis gangeticus | reverse complement strand
GGGGGGGGGGGGGGGGGGGAGTGGGAGAGGAGAAAGGAATCAAGAGATGGCGTAAAATTTTAAATCACTCAGCTCCTATTTTTGAAAGGGACTCAGCACTTGGGAGTCCAAATTCTGTTGACTTCAATTAGCTTTATACACCTAAATTCCCTAATTATATGAAATTGGACTTTGGTACATTGGAAATTTTTACCTCCAATTTCCCATTATTGTACTGGTTCAAGCCCTTGATTTACACCTCTCTGAGTGAAAAGCAAACTGAGTTGAAATGACTTCCAAAGAAGGATACACTATAACTTAGGAAGATGAGACTCCTACAGCAAAAAGTTAGAACTGATTTAAAAATAATGCTTAATGAGGATCTAAAAGGCATTCAGAAGCAAAAAAGGAGAAGAACTGGTCTCATTTCTTTTCTGTCCTCTCCCTCCCCTCAAATCTCACTTTGGTTATAGAATCCTTATCCAGAAATGGTATATTCATATATTTGACTGTGTGTTGATAGAGATGTGGATGTTTTGCATATTTTCTTAAGAGGTGGTAGTTCTAAGTTTGCATTTTAACCTGTGTTTTAGTGTCGGTGGGTGGGTTTCAGTACATTTTAAATCGTGTCTTGTGGTTCACCAGTTAACATAGACAATATTCCCAAACTCATTTTGTTGATAAGATAGCTGTAGTTTTCCACCTGCTGTCTTATGTAGACTATAGAGATGTTACAGTCTTTTTTTACTTGTTGAGAGAGAGACAGACAGACAGAGAGCGAGAGAGAGAGGTTTTTTGTTTTTTTTTCAATGGCTTGTGGTTATTTACTGTTTGCTTTTGCATAGCTATTTTATTTCCAGAGGGAAGCATCTGACTAGTAAAGCTTATGAGCATATCTGCTTAAGCAGGCTGCCTGGATCTTGTCTCCGTATGAACCAGGAAAGGGCTAAATTGGACTGAAAATTGCTGGACTATTTTTCTGCTATGGTTTGTCATCCAAAAAGGACTTTGTAACAGAGTATACAGTCTTGTAGCCCAGCTGTGTAGAGCATTGATTGCTTCTGCCTGGAGCAGGGATGCTGTCAAGTTGCTCTGTGAGTTGAGTCATCTATTGACAAAGAGCTACCAGCCAGCAGATAATGCTGTGCAGCTCTGCTCTCCCTGCTCCCACGATGCACTGCTTATAGCAGCTGTCAAAGGTACTGAAGGGGCCACAGAAAAGGACTTTACATCTGCTAAGAAGAGAAAAGCTTTTATCAAAACTGGCCAAGGGAAACACTAGACATCAGTCCAACATGAATGCATACCTTACTAAGCAACACAGCTGCTGCAGGGGGTCTGATGGGCTGGATGCTGGCAGAAGTGTGCCTACACAGATGAGGGATGCCCACTGCGCCTGTGGTTGGCAACAGCACCCTCAGGGGCCGTACTGTAATTCTCAGACCGTTCCCTCTGCAGGACCCGTGGGTCCAACTCAGAACAGGACTAAGTGTGCCACTTTGTGGGACAGTGTGCGGAAGAGCCCCCATAAAACTCTGGCTAAGACAAAGGGGACCACAGGGGAGTGGTGGTCAGAACACACCTGTCCCCATGGCTGGTACAACCCAGTGCAGGTGAGCCTATTCTTGTAAGTTAGAAAAAGTCAAATGGAAGATAAAATAGGGTTTGGTATTGTGGGCAACTTTTTTTTTTTCATGCTAGATCTTGATTGTTGTTTAATGATGCCTTCTGGAGGGTTTTATGCAAGAGCAAGCTGTCAATTTTTAATGTCTGTCATTTGAATCCTGATTCTGTGTGGCCTGTGTAAAGCTAAGGATGCTACAAGCAGAGTTTCCTCTTTTGTGATGCATTGTCTTTCTACTTGCAGGTTCTCTACACCTCCTCTTACATTGTGTTGTGTTAAAAGGATGATCCGTTTAGCCTTTCTGTGCCTTCTCAAGTACTGTATTTTGCAGGGTTTCTTAGAGAGTTTGTTTTCATGTGCTTTATTTAGTGAAGATGTGTTCTTTTTTTAGTAGGGGGAAAATATTAAATGCTTAAAAATTAAAACCGAAAGACTTATTGCTCCCCCCACCCACAAAAGATATATAAATATTTTAAGGAGAAATTCGAGTTTTCTTTTGCTTTTGTATAGACTGAATTTTTGAAAATGTCGAACGAGTTAATTAAAATAATTGTGTGTGTAGAATCTGTACAGATACTTGGAAGCAGTTTTAATTATGGTAAGAATGATTGCATTCAAGATAACCAAGTACTGTACAATGAAAATCACAGTGACAGTCATATAGTGGCTAATATTAAAAAGCTTTAATAGTTTCTTTGTTTTCACCTTCAAGTGAGACGTGTTAGTCTCACTCAAAAGCCTTTGCCTTTATAGCAACACGAAGCTTTCATTTCTTTTTCTTTTTTTAAATTTCACTCAGTAGGAAAACCAGCATGCACTTTAAAATGAAATTCTCTATCCGTTACTGGTATAGTGTGCAGTATAATTTAACTGGCCTTAAATAACACTGCACAAATATGCCCTGTTTGCAGGATAAATCAATTCTCTGATGGAAAAGGTTTTAATGCTTTTTTACAGAACAGAAAAGCAGTAAACACCAGGACTTCAGAAAGTATCTGCACTTTATCTTGTCTGGTGATCCACAAAGTGCTGCATTTTTTGCTGGAATTGATTTTGTTATTTTAGTTCTAAAAACATTTTGCATCATAGGAGTAAAATGCTTGTGTTTGAATCTTTTTTTGCAGTGCCCCCAGAAACTCACATGGTTATCTAATAATATATTGAATATTCCTCTCTCAGAAATTTAATTATCCAATATTTATATAAATGTCACCTGCCCAAATGAGGATAACACTAACAATTATTTTGAAAACTCCAACTGTTAGTCAGTGCCCTTCATTTTTTTGGAAATAAATGTGTTGCAGCGAGGAAAGGAAAAACATGTCTTATTTCTCCAAGCTAAAAATAAGTTTTTAAAGAGAAAAAGCTCATGTATCAGGAAACAGTTTTGTTGGTTTTAGGATGTAATTTATGGGAAGAGAACAAAATGTTGCTTTGTGGGCTGTCCTGTAATTTTTAAAAGTAATGTATGTTGTTCATACCTAATGGATTAGTTTTGTACACGTTCTCTATTTCTCCACAGTAGCCTGAATGCATAATAATATATATTACCTGAAATTTCTCTGCCATTAAAATCTTAATCTTTTCTTTATATGAAGTTCATGTAAAATATTCCAGGCTTTGCCAAAGAGGTCTTTCCTGGTATATGATTTTGAACTGTATTGGAAATTTCATTTAACATTCATTCTTATTGTCTGAAGACTTTTTTTTTTGCCTTTGCTGTGTTGAGCAAAGTGCCTTTACTGATACCTGCAATCATCTAATTGCCATTTATCTGCCAGCTAAGGCAAGGTAGTATTCTTTGCCTCTGCTAACTCATGAGAGAGACTCTGACTGATGGATTGACTTCTAGCTAGGATGTTATTAATGCTTTGTGCTTTCTTTTGTATTGCACCATTGTAGGGCAGTCTGTTTCCCATGGCCACATCAACCTATTACTAATTCAAAAAAACTAATCTCTTAGCTCACTCTGCAAGGAGGAAACAAAGGTGTTGTAGTGATAATAAAAAGAGAGAGGTTAGCACATTGTGAATTCCCACTTCTTGACCCAGGTTGAGGTTGTGATTATGTTTGTGACTCGTGTAAAAAAGCTGCTAGAATGAGGTATTATCTCTGACGTCGTTTCTCTCTGCAGATTAGCTGTGTTACATGTGAATAAAAAAAAATGCAGTGTATAAATGTAATTTTTGGTTGGAGAAATTGCTGTTGTTTCTCTTGGCTCCCATCTAAAGCACCTACCAGTTTTGGAGCTCAGGTTAAAACCAGTAGACAATTTAAGGGATGCAGTTTCTCAAGTCAAAGGAAAATATTAACAGAAAACTTAATTAATTTCCTTTATAAAGAAAGCTTAATTCCCTCAGCAGGAGTAACATAATCATGTTTGCAACAATCTCTTCAAATAAAACCACAGTGAAAACTATGCTTACCATAACTAGAAAAAATCAAATTATATCATGTCTCTGAGTACACATTTTTCAGTACAGTGAGTTAGAGTCAATGATAAGCTCATATGAGCACAATCCTACAAGGTGCTAAGTACTTTCTGGGAACTGCTGAACACATTTGGTTTCATTTTGAAGGTATTGGAAGGTGACCAATAACTTTGGGCTGAGTTGAAGCACCTTAGTAGGACTTGTCCCCAGGCTCTTGAATGATTGTTTCACTAACAAATTAAATGTCTGGATCTTTGGTTTTTAAGACATAACTTGGACAGCATTTACTAGTTCAGATTGTCAAATATTCAAAAGGGACCTAAAATGAGAATCAAGCAGCAAGATCCATGAAGATTAGTTTGAGATGGGACCATTTCCAGTAAATTCTCTGCTGCCAGCCAGAACGAGGCTTGGCAAGCCAACACTTGTTTATTTTGCTACTAAGCCTCGAAGTTTTGTTTCACTGAATGGTGTGTCAGCTTTCTCTTCTTGGTTTCACACCGAGTCTGAGGTTGAAAATTCTAATCTCAAACGGAGACGCGTGTGAAATTGTCAGATTTTGCTTTATTTTGGAAATGAAAATTAGACAGGATTTTGACACACATAAGCACTGACCGGTCCCAACTTGCAACTTTAAAAAAAAATCCTGCTCATGATGTTGTTCCTAAACTTACTAGCTTTAAATTTCGTATGTCCAGATTATACTGACGATATTGTTTTGAGAACTCTATCCAGCTCTCTCTGGTTTTACCGCAGTGGAAGTTTAGAGCTTGTAATTCTGGTTCACACCGTAGTTCTCAGTGGGGCACCATTCTTAAATGTAAGATACAAAAACGCTAGTGTTATTTTGTGACCTTCTGCAAGGTCACTTTAGTTTTGAACCCTAATTTCATGTCTAGACTGCCTAGTAACTACTTGATCAGGATAGAGAGGTGTAATAATTCTGGAGACAGGAGGGTATTGAATGTTGATGCTTAAGAGGGGAGTGATGTCAATCTTCAAATACCTGAAGGGAGGCTGTAGAAGGAAAACACCTTTTTTTTCTTGCGGCAGAGAGTAGGATGCAGGCCAATGCTGCAGGAAGGTAGGTTTAGATTGGATATTAGGAAAAACTTCAGTGTTAGAACAATGAGGCAGTGGAGTAGACGTCTAGGGAAGTTGTGGATTCTCTGATACTGAAGGTGTTCAAAATAGGTTGGACAGCCATTGGTTTGGGATCATCCATGTGTAACTATGCCTCTGTTTTGCTTCTTGGCTTTGCTAGTTGCCACATAGGTCTGGGAGGGAATTCCCTGCCTCCCTGCTGCTACCTGTGGCAGGGTTTCTTTAAGTCTTAGAGGCATTTGGTGTTGGCTGCAGCCAAGGCTGGGGGTTTTAACTGGGGTGTGCCAATGGATGCTTCTGCTGGGATTTAAAGCAGGAAGTTCCTGGATAGAGGGCCATAACCCTATGCTTAGGGTCAAGTCCGATTGCCATATTTGGGATTAGGAAGGAATTTCACCCCATGGTCAGGTTAGTATGGACTATAGGGGGTTTTGCCTCCCGCTGTAGCAGGGGGCATGGCTCTCTTTCTGAGATCTCATGAGCTCATATTAACTTTGACAGCAGCAGGACATTGCTTTACCTGTGGCAGGTTAGTGTGTTATGTCTTGTGTCATGTCAGGGTTGACTATAGTTTTGCTAAGTGGTTAGGCACTGGTTTTGTACAGGATGGTTTTGGGAGGGATGATCTTGCCTCAAGGCAGGGGGTTGGATTAGATGACCTATGGAAGCCCTTTCTAACCCTAATTCTGTATGATTCTGTGAATGGCTTCTCTTTGTAAACGGGCTGCGGAAGTAGTTGTGGAACTCCCTTCTTGAGAGAGAGGAAACCGTAATATCCTGATTATAGGTTTCAGTTAAAATTACAGAAATTGAGCTGCAGTCACACTTTTAGGTGTCAAAAAAATATGACTTTTCCTGTGCTGTTGAGAGGAATAGATTAATAAATTTGTTCAGGTAAGCCATTATATTATATTACAGTTCTCTATCAGAAGTAGCATTGACAACAGCATGGGTTTCCTTGGCAAATATGTTCTTAAAAAAAGAAATGAATATGCATGTATTTTGAAAGGAGGATGATGTGCTTTGTGAAGATGGGAAAGATGGAGATGCTTGTGCCCCACTGTCTCATTTTCAGTGGCTCAAGGGCCTTCTCTACTACTCCTTTTGTAAAGCATAAAGTAAATACACTTAACACAGTAGCTGAGAAGCTTTGTTCTTAGGACCCGGGAATCTGAGATCTGTCAGTGATTCTAGATTCCCCATCATGTTTCATAAAGGACTCACCAAATTCCTACCTAAAATAGTATTTGAATAGTATTTTCCAGTGACATTGGAGTTTGTGTGAAAAGTGCATGCTTTTTCGCATAATGTCCCATTTCCTTGCATTATTGCATCTCAAATCTGCTCTTCCTGCTAAAACCTTTGATATATAACTACAAAAGGTAGAGGATGGCTGAGCTCATGGAAGTATTTGTGCCTGAGATGCTCTACACGTTTTCATATAACAAAATAAAAAGGAGCAGGTATGCAATGTAGTACATTTTCCAGTGGTTTTGGTGACCTATTAATTTACAGAAATTATGGCTCCTGTTCATTCAGAAATGTTGTATTGGTGTATGTATGTATAGAAATTATGGTTTATGAGATGCTGACGTGTATATACTAGGCATGTGTTGAATTTCAAATGGAAGCAAATATGTGAAGGTTCATATATAGCTTTATATAGCTGTGCAGTTAGTAATGTGTATGTTGGTTATAGAGCTTCTCCAGATACCTGGGAATTATCTGATGAACTAACTAAAATAACACAGGAATAAAGCTTGAAATTTTGTGTTGGGGTAGGAGACTTCAACTCATTGAGTGATGGTGATAGTAAATATGGAAACTTCAGACTTCAGTTAGAGCTTGGTTGCAGAAATAATCATGTTTACTAAGAGGACTAAGCTTCAAATTTTAACTGCATTTCCTGATTTCTGGGTTGATAAGCGTCTCCACCTTATGATTGCATTTAAGCTAGATGCGCTTTTGGAAGGGTGTAAGAGAGGCAAGATTACAAGAAACAGCATCTAACATGTCTCTGTTTATTAAAATACATCTGGGTTGCATTAGCTCATCGGCTTGAGCATTCAACATTATTTAAAAATCTATTTTTTTATTCATCCTTCTCATGAAACCGATTGTTATGAAAGATAAAGATTTTAATACAGAGTGTCCCAGTTATCTAACAAAAAAAAATTGACAACTCTGTTGCAATAAGGTGTAGAGGTGTTAGGAAGGTTACTACCTTTTTATCCTGAGTATTTAATGCCAATTAAATAAGGGGTCAGTAGTATATTAAGCAAGGGTAAATGGTCCAATTAAAAAATGAGCTAGTCCCTGTTTGAAGGAGCCAGCCATGAGAGTAGTACAAAAATTTAACTTTGCTAAATTACTTTTTGTTTCCAAGAAGCAAAATACAGTTCTGTTGCTCAGATTTACTTTTTGTAGAGAAAGTGTCTACAAGACACAGTTTATTCCAATAACAGAAATTGCTCAAACTTAGCAGGTCATCAATCAAATGAGTTTCATTAAGTATTTGAAGTTACTAAGTAATAGTAACTATAAAGATTTCCAACTACTGATATCATGAGCAGCTGTGCTGCACTCAAATGTGGCAAAGTAGAATCAGATACTTTTAGCTTTTTTTTTTAAATTGGACTTATCTAACACTTTTTCAGTCTACAAAACTTTTGTGGTATTTGTAGCATTTATACTCACACCTGTTTCCTGTGTTTCTCCCTCTGTGTACCTATCCACCCAATTTTCTTATCCTGAACACATCAACTTTGATAGCTGAACACCTCAAAGATTTAAACTGAGCACAACATGACACCCAGATCTCTTTTGTTTTCTCCCTTCATTCTTTTGGGACTGTTTTCTAATATGTGGGAAATATGTCATTTCTAGTAAAGCTTTAGTCTAGTTTTGCCAGTATCGCTGGCAGTGCACAGGGGGACAGTGTAGCTGTGTCAACTAGGTGTATCAGCAGCTTCACATGCTTAGCTGATATAGCTCTGCCTACAAAACCCCTACTGTGGATGCAGCTATGCCAAGAGATGAGGACCTGCATTGTCTGACAACTATGTTGGCTGAAACACCCCTTCTGCTTGTACCAAGGCTCTAGTGAAATAGCTGTGCTGGCATAGCTGTGATGGCAGAGGCTGTGAAATGCAGACAAGGCATGAGAAGTGATGGTCTCACCGTGTTGACTTCAGGAAAAAAAGAAAGAAGACCATGGTTTCTTCCATGATTTCTCAATTTAGTTGCATGTTTTACATGGATGTCTTGTTCTTTCCCCTGCATGGCGGAGCTTCACAAATCCATCGCTCCAATGAGATTTAGCTCATGCAAAAGCTTGTAATCAGAGACTTTCAGGTAAATTGACCCAGTTCAGTGGAGGATTTTAAAGTGGACCAAAGCCCTGAATTTAGCAAGTTGTTCAATGGGAGGCAGTGAGGAGAACAGAGCACAGGAGTGGGGTGCTTTTGGAGGGTGCTTCTGTGTTATTAAACCTGCTTCTATCCTGAATGCTTAGTCTTTTGGTCTGTACAGGCTCCCAATTTCCCCTTTGCATAGACAAGGCCTGTAATGAATACTCCCACTGTTGAGGATTCTCTCCTGCCTAATGAATTCACAGCCTTGACCCTAAACATTGATTATTTTATCCAGTGCTTATCGAAAGCGATCTGTTTCAAGGCAAAAAAAAAAAAAAAGGCAGTTGGGGAAGGGTTAAAAGGTAATCATTTGCGTGAACATATACCTCTGGTGTGGAGCCACTATGAGCTTCCAGCATCCTAGTTATGAGGTGTCTTTGGCCTCATACAGACATTCAGGGTCACCTGTGAGAGTCACTGCTTTTCCAGGGGAAACCACAAGTGTACAGATGTTCAGGCTTTTTATCCCAAAGTAAAAATGGCCATTCCAGGAGAAAAATAACCTGGGAACAACCAGGGTTAAATAAGTCCCAGAAGTGTTTGTCCTTTGAGAACAAATGTCTGTACATGCTATGGCTTCTCTCAGAAGAGAACATAGTCCTCCAGCATCCCTGTTCCCCCTAAGAGAGACAGGGAAGGGCTGGGGCCCTCTGCAACTCAGGGGCCACTTGGCCCACCAGCAGCTTGTCCCTCAGCCGTGGGCAGGCTCCAGTGGAAAAAACAAAAGGATCGGGCCCCTCACCACTTCTGCCTTCAGCAGGCACCAGCTGAAGGAAGAAGTGGGGAGGGGCCCAATCCTTTTCTTCTGAGCAGCCTGCCTGCCTCTCCTATGGCTGGGGTGGGGGCGAGCTGACTAATAGCTGCAATGCATCATTGCAAGCTAAAGCATATCAGGGTGGAGTTTAGTTTGCAATGATGCAAACTCATTGAAAACCCCCAAAACTCCTGCACCTGCGCAGCGTGAAGCCATCAAGCCACACAAAGTGACATTTTCGTCATGTGTACATGGTAGTGGCATCACATGTACAAGCACCCGGGCAGTCTGAGTCGACCAGTCAGGGTTGCCCTATGTGCTGCTGTGATCTGTCTCCAAGCAGACTAAAGGAGCCTGCAGAGCACGCTTAGATGTGTGCACAGGGTTTCCTCTCTGGCTTCCCAGTGTCAACACTGCAGGCTCTTCATTCTTGAGGGCCTTGGTTTTCAAATGGTTGTACACGTGGCTCTGGGTACATTTTTCTACCAGGAGACCAAACTTGGGAGAATTCTCCCAGATTATCTGAATTTGTGTACACAGCCATTCTTTGTCATCTGGCAGTGGCATGTCTACTACATATCTGTGAGTCAACTTCATTCTGTAAGCAGTTTATCTATGTAAGAAGAAAGTGTGCATGTTTGACACATACCCTTATGCCTACACTTTTTGTTACAGTTACTTGCTGATCAGCTTAAAGATGATAGTTAGGTTTTCTACAGCTATGTATAGACCAAAGCAGGACACAGGTATCTAGGTCATTGTACCCATTTTCCAATGATGACTAAAGAACCTAGTCTTTTAAAATTACTAGGATAAGGAGCTCATTATAAATTGTTCTCAACAATTTGACCATAACTTCAGTGGTTTTATATAACTTGATAGAGGGGGGGAAAAAAAAGCTGGGTTATTTTATCTGTTTGTGACTCCCTTGTGCTATGAACTAAGTTAAAAGAATGCCAGTGAATTTGTCTACACTGATTCCTCCACGTGAAGAACAACACGCATGTGGAAGTAGAAACAGACTCTGTACTCTCTGGGGGCCTTGTTACATGGTAATTTTGGGCAGCTCCTGGTACTCTTAACACCTGGATTGTCCGCACATTAACACAAGAAACTAGGTTTTAGCACTCATTAGACAGCTCAAAGATATGCCACTCCAGAGCAGGATTCTCTCTCATCCGTGTTACTGATCTTGTACTATGTAGCACTCCAGGCTACACCTTAGTGTAAACACCCCACCCCTCTTCCCTGTCCTGCTGGCCTGCATCAGGTCTACTGCCCCTCCCAGCATCCCAAATCCCCTTTCACTGTCTCCCTGCATTTGCCTCCCCATAAGCGATGAGGGCCAGGCAGGCAGGTTAGCCCTGGGACAGATAGCATGGCTAGTCACAAGAAAGTGGGGGGAGGCCTGGGGATAAGGGACCTGGCAGGGGAGAAGCCTAGGGGGAGGGGAGGGGGAGATGACTGAGTTTCTTACCTTTCAGTCCTGGCCTGAATGTGTGATCATTTCAAACTTGAGTTAGCACTAACACCAATCAACATTTGTGTGGCTCACAGTGTAATGTGTTACAAGGCCCTGAGCTTATCACGTTTATGGATAAAATCCTGATTCTGTTCCAACTTTGCCATTTACTTCCACCTGGCCATTTGTCTTACAAATCGATACTATAATTGTCAAGCCTCGGACCGATGCAGAGAAAGAGATGTAAATTTCCATGGTGTTTAGTGATCTTCATTGCTTTATTGACAAGCTTACCTGCTCTGTGCCCACTAAGTCGGTTTCCAAGGGACAGTTTCTAAAGCTGCAAATTTGAGAGCTGGTTGGTAAACCCAAGGATTTCTGTTAATTAGAACCTTGTGTCTGCAGAATAATTGGTCTCATGGATTAAAGAAAAAGAAAGCCTCAGTAATCACCTAGCTATGTATTTTCAGGTGCCTGACTTCATACCCCTGTAAAGTTCCTAATTTTTTGCAAAGTATGGATAAAAAACACAGAAGCTGGAGATGCACACAATGAATACATTTTTTTTCTCTACATTCTGACCTTTAAAAAATAAGTAAAATAAATATTTCTTAACTTCATCCTTCCAGCCCGCTCCAAAATGAAATTCACAGAACCTACTATAATAATTGGTTATAATTTTTTTGTTTCTTTATTGTATGTGTCGCTTGTCTCTGTGATATTAAAAACCCCAATCTTTACAGAAATAAATATGTTCAAAATAACAAAGTACCAATTTAATCACCACAATTTATCAAATGTTGCCACTGTCTGATTTCTGTGGAGCAGCCCATGTACATTATATGTAGTGGAATGATTTAGTGTCCTGCTTCAGGCCCTGCAGATAGTTGTGTTGTCTGCAGTTGCTCGTTGCTTTCCAAAGGGTTTGTCAAATAAAAGTGACTGGTCAGTTTTTCTGATGTTAATCTGCAAAAATGTTGCAATCCAGAGCCACATGACTAACACAGAGCTTGAAACTGACTCTTTATTCTTACGGTGATCTGGACTATGTAAGGGAAGGAGTATCTTATGTGATGTCCTAGTTCCTTTTCTTTGTCATCTGTCATTGCCTTTTAGCCAAACTAGTTTGTTTGCCAAAAAGTAATGCATTAACTTTATTAGATGGAGAATACAGAATACAGAATCAGCTCTTAGCAGCAAGAGAAAATGCTGAATCGTGGAAATGTTTCTGATGAATGATCAAACACCTGGCATAAAGAATGTCCCCCCTCCTTACCTCTTCACCCCCTCCCCCCCGCCCCCAACACACACAATTTAAACAG
>NW_017729032.1:11148777-11153469 GCF_001723915.1 Gavialis gangeticus | reverse complement strand
TCCCCCCTCCTTACCTCTTCACCCCCTCCCCCCCGCCCCCAACACACACAATTTAAACTCTTTTCCAAATATATTAGTCCAGTTTTTTTTTTATGTTGTCTAACCAAAAGGCCACTTTATGAGCACTTTATTTACAGCTTAATCAAAGGTGGATTTTTCCTTTATGCTCCTATATGAGCAAGTCATCTCTCTCTCTCTCCTGTAGGCTTCCCATTGTTCTACAGCATTTCTTCCTGCAGGTCTTCTATTACATTACGTATTTTAGGATGAATGCCAAAACAGTAGAGGCATTGCTGTGTCTATCTTCATGCTCTCTGGCTTGCTTCCAGACATGAGTCCTTTTTCTTGTAATTCTCTTGCCAGAATCTATCCTGAGGTGCTAGCATCTTTAATGTATGTTCTGCCACTTTCTATTTCATCAAGTAGTCTCTTGCACTGAGGGTTCAGCATATCTGACAAAACAATAGGATTCAAAGGCAAGCAATTGCTGAGTCAGAAACCCACTTTTTGCAGGGTTGTGGGTGAGGATGTAGGGGAGACGTGTCAAAAAGGAAAACAGATTGAATAGTGATTTTTGAATGTTAAAATATTAGCCTGTGTTCAACAATATAGAGGGGGAAAAAAATCACAAATCCAGGAATATGTCCTGTTTGATGCTTTTTCTGCCCCCAACTTATTCTTTTACTAAATCTCTTTATTTACTGAATTTATTTAAAGACATACAAAGTTTCTTTTGAGTATTCTACTTTTGGAAACGTTATGTACCATTGTGTATATGACTAGAACTGTGCAAATAATAGATTTTAGGGGTTCTGTGACTTCCCAAAAATATGGGGAAAAAGTCAGGACGGAAACCAGTTTACATCTATATTTTATGGTGCTTTTTGATCCATCAGGCAAATTTAGGTGCATTTCCACAGGATTTCCTTCTCTCTACGAGCCCATGCTTAGGGTGGTGCTTCTACAGAAGAACTTTACAAAAACTAATTCCCAGGAATCCTTCCTTGGGCATTAGCGGCCTGAACTGGTAATCACTTATTTACAGAGCGTAGTAATCCTTTTGAAGTTAATGGGATTCATCATGTTACTATAGTAAGCTGTGCACCTGGTAGGCAGCATTTCCAGGAGTGAACCTGTTTGCATTGCCTAGCCTCACAATATCTGTAAGCATCCCATGTTCTGTGCACCTGCTTTCTGTTCAGGGATCAGCAAACTAGTAGGATGATGATAATATAAGGACCTTCTGAGGGACTGCTGTACAGGTACTCCTCGCTTAACGTCGTCCCGGTTAACATTGATTTGTTATTACGTCGCTGATCTGTTAGAGAACATACTCGTTTCAAGTCGTGCAATGTTCGGTTATAACACTGTTTGGCTGCCGCCTGCTAGTACTCTGACATAATTGGATTTGCTTAGCATCATTTTGCTTGAAGTCGTGTTTTTCAAGAACGTAACTATGACATTAAGCAAGGAGTAGCTGTAGTTACTTTCTGTTGGATTGGCAAGTTATTATTTTTCTTGTTTCACTTGTTTTTAATTATTCCACTGGGGTTGATTGCATTAATTTCTTGGGCTGCAGTGCTTGCTGTAGAATCAGTGCACCATGATGGGGATTTTAGCCTCTCTGCTAGAGTAAATGCAGCCCAGTGAGTGTTTGTTAATCAGTGCTGGTGGGATGGCGGAAAAATGTAAAAGAACAGGGCCTCCATTCAGTCAAGTCTTTAAGAATGTAACTGGCTAAAGTCATCAGTAGTCTTTGTGGAATGTGTGGGCCTTGTCATCATGGAATTGTTCATGTATTTAAGAGTACTCATGTGCTGAGCTGTCTGCCTGAATCAGGACCTGTGATTTAATCATCTCTGTAGTACATGATTCCCATGTATTTACTTTACATGGGATTTTATAAACTGGAAAACAAAAAGCACACTTACTAGGTGCACCTGACATCATTTCATTGCTGAGGATTATTTTTAAAGCCAAGATGTTTTCAAAGCAAACCTTCATCTGATGCCACCTGCAGCTTCTTGTTTTGACTTTCCTGTGCCTTCAACTACAAAATCCATTGTTTAAGGGGGACAAAGTTGTGGAAATTATATTTGTATTGACCTCTTGCACACCTGTTTCAATCCAGTGTATCTTAAATTGAAACCAGTAGAGTTACAAACCCATGAAAAAGATGTTTAATGGATGTAGCAACTGACCTTTAACTGTTACAGCACTAATGGGAAATGTGACTGAAGTAGGTTTTGAGCTGTTCTGAACCTGTCACAAGACTACAGAGATTCTTGCTGGAATGTTTCTTGAACTTGCACTTACATTGCTTTTAAGGTTTTCAGATTTGCTTTGCAACCCATCTTTTCAACCCCTCAGTGATGCAGAAACTATTACTATTCTTGCCTTGCAGACAGGAAAGCTGAGACAGAAAACTGCAGTGGAGCCTGCACAGGAACTTAGGAATTCCTGGGTCCCAGTACTGTGTTAAAACTATTAAACCATGCTTCCTTCTCTATAGTTTTTCTAAACATTTTCAGTCTTTTAGGTGGAAGAGTTCCTGTAACTGAAAGAAAAATATAAATTGCATCATAGCTTTATTCTTGCAACTTAAAACTTATTCCAGTTTGCTCTCTTATCTTCTTTTTTTAAACAGTCCACTGGATTCATTCTGACATTTCAGAAAAACATATGGAAATTACTGCTGAGCAAAACTTTTTAAATTACTCTTAAATGATGCATTAATATTTCACAGTATCAGAAACCAGGTAGAACAATGAGGTATCCATTAAGTAATTTATAAAATACCTTTCTGAATACGTGCCAGTTTTATTTCCCATGGACATATGGTAGCCAATTGTAAAAAGTAATCCTTTTAGTTGTGTTATTTAATATTTATTTACTTTATGGCAGCATTTACTCTTTTTATCCAAGTAAACAGGTGGGTAAAACAAGCGGAGTTTATTGCTGTGATATGATTTTATTTATACACACATCTAATATTATTTACTATTATATTTATATAGAAATATATTTATAAATCTAAGTATTAATGTATTTGCATATCTATTTATTATTTTATAATGTATTTATATATTATAAAATATATATTAAATCACATCACACTAATAAATTCTGTTGGTATTGACCATTAGGGCTGTGCGAGGCTTCAGACCCTGGTTCGGATCCGGAGAAGCTCCGGACGCTTTGGCATCTGAAGCAGCATGTCTGAATCAAAGTGCTGGCTTCATTAGGCTTCCTGAAATGGTTTGGTACTTCCAAAGCACTTTGGAATAGCTTCGGAGCCGCTTCACAGATCCAGCCATAGGGTATAATGGAAAATCTATGAAATATCTATTACTTTGTTGTTTTTTAGTCTAATTTGGATGACATTTGCAGGGATGGTAGCCCCTGCTCAGGGCATGAAGCCTGCCCAGTTCCAAGAAGATCGGTGCAGGGGTTTGGGGGAAACTGCACCCCCAATTCTTGAAAGCAAAACTCATGTCACATCTATGTGTTACAACTCAGGGGTGAAAATTTCACCTCAACATGGGGGGGACTTCACCTCAAGCTGCTGACAGGCAAAACTTGTGACATAGATGACCCTGTGTGTGTGAAGGTGCAGCAGGCTGAAAACTGCAGGGATGGTGGCCCCTGGTGAGGCCACAAAGCCTGCCAAGTTTCAAGAAGATTGGTGCAAGGGTTTAGGGGAAACTGCACCTCAAGCTGCTGACAGGCAAAACTCGTGACATGGGTGACACTGTGTGTGTTAAGGCGCAGCAGGGTGACAGCTGCAGGGATGGTAGGCCACAGCAGAGGCTACAGCTACCACCCTGTAGTTCTCACCCCCCTGTGGTGTAACACATAGACATGACATGCGTTTTGCTTTCAAGAATTGGGGGTGCGGTTCCCCCCAAACCCCTGCACCTAGCTTCTTGAAACTTGTCAGGCTTCATGCTCTCATCCAAATCAGACATAAAACAAAGTTATAGATATTTCATTGATTCCCCATTATAGCCAGATCTCTGAGGTGACTCTGAAGCTTCAGAGCCACTTCAGCCGGATCAAAGCAGGAACCCAGTCTGGAGCTCTGGATCAGATCCCTGGCATCTGAAGTGGAGGGATCCTATCTGAAGCCAGATCAAATAGCTTCCTACTTGCACAGGCCTATTGAGCATGTGAATAAGCTCTCTTTGTATACATACATATATACATACATAAAAGTGTGTGTATGCATATATTTGAAAACACTGACTCATGAAATAAGCACAGTATTTCTCTACATACAGCTGCTTGGTCAAGCAATGGCTATATGTAAAAGTCTTGTAAAATATTGTATTTACTCATATATAAGACAAGGTTTTCCCGCCAATCAACATGGGAGGGAGGCCCCTTGTCTTACCATTGCATACAAGGAAACCTCACTAAATGCATTGTCTGTCATTAAACTGCTGCCAAAAGCAGGATGTGCTCAGTAATGGAAACTAATTAAATGCAGCCAATGCTGAGCATGAATATAAAACATATGGCCCATATGGAGCAAATGTACTGATGAGAACCCTTTTTTGTGTGTGTATGTATGTGTGGTCCTTAAACAAATGGGCAATTTCTCCCCCAGGAGGGAATGAGCCTAAAGCTCCTGCAATACCAGGCTGGCACTCAGAGATGCCAGGACAAGCTTTGACACCCTACCCTGGTGCC
>NW_017729032.1:11140966-11143777 GCF_001723915.1 Gavialis gangeticus | reverse complement strand
GTGACACTGTGTGTGTTAAGGCGCAGCAGGGTGACAGCTGCAGGGATGGTAGGCCACAGCAGAGGCTACAGCTACCACCCTGTAGTTCTCACCCCCCTGTGGTGTAACACATAGACATGACATGCGTTTTGCTTTCAAGAATTGGGGGTGCGGTTCCCCCCAAACCCCTGCACCTAGCTTCTTGAAACTTGTCAGGCTTCATGCTCTCATCCAAATCAGACATAAAACAAAGTTATAGATATTTCATTGATTCCCCATTATAGCCAGATCTCTGAGGTGACTCTGAAGCTTCAGAGCCACTTCAGCCGGATCAAAGCAGGAACCCAGTCTGGAGCTCTGGATCAGATCCCTGGCATCTGAAGTGGAGGGATCCTATCTGAAGCCAGATCAAATAGCTTCCTACTTGCACAGGCCTATTGAGCATGTGAATAAGCTCTCTTTGTATACATACATATATACATACATAAAAGTGTGTGTATGCATATATTTGAAAACACTGACTCATGAAATAAGCACAGTATTTCTCTACATACAGCTGCTTGGTCAAGCAATGGCTATATGTAAAAGTCTTGTAAAATATTGTATTTACTCATATATAAGACAAGGTTTTCCCGCCAATCAACATGGGAGGGAGGCCCCTTGTCTTACCATTGCATACAAGGAAACCTCACTAAATGCATTGTCTGTCATTAAACTGCTGCCAAAAGCAGGATGTGCTCAGTAATGGAAACTAATTAAATGCAGCCAATGCTGAGCATGAATATAAAACATATGGCCCATATGGAGCAAATGTACTGATGAGAACCCTTTTTTGTGTGTGTATGTATGTGTGGTCCTTAAACAAATGGGCAATTTCTCCCCCAGGAGGGAATGAGCCTAAAGCTCCTGCAATACCAGGCTGGCACTCAGAGATGCCAGGACAAGCTTTGACACCCTACCCTGGTGCCAAAAATGCTCATTACATACTGAGGGATCCACCACAAGGATTTGCTAGTGCAGTCCACCTGAACAAAATATATTGTAGGGCCCTTTTGTGCTCAGTCACCCTCAGCGCTGACTCTTTTACAGTCATGGTGAGTCACTGAATACATTTTGACTTCCTCTTCACCCCTGCAGCTGAGCTATGTCTTTCTTTCCCATTTCCAATGAGTCCTGTTTTTTAACCAGCCTTAAATGTCTGGTCTGCATCACCAAATGGGGTCCCAAACAGCTTACCAGGCCCTCTCTCAGCCTGTCACATATAATTTGTGTGGTCCCACCCTCCATGAGATGGAGCTGGACCAGCAGGGTTCGATTTATGGGGGAATTCGGGGGGCTGAGCCATCCCCCCCTGTAAGATTTGAAAATCACAACCAGGGGTGGGGGGTTGTCTTGAATTCTGTTTGAGCATTGTGATGGGCGACCCATTTTTTTTGCAGACCCCCCCAAGGGTCAAAGTGTAATTTGAACCCTGTAAACCAGGCTGCTCTGAACGTCATCCATATATAAATTTTTGGAGGAACCCAAGGGGTGAAGGCCTGTTCCTTGCACTGTGGGCAGGTGGACCCCTGCGAGACTCTACAAATGCCTCCAAATGTGAGGATCTTTGTTATACAATTTATGGTGATGGGGGATTATTCAATCTTTTCCCCCTAGTTTGTTCTTTTGAATAGGGACAAGCAAGATTAGGATGCATGTGAACTCCAAGGTCTCTTGTCTCCTGGCTTGGGGCTTGCACGTAAGAAGTCTGCCATGGATGTGGGTGTATGTGAAGCCCCAGGCTGAAGAGTCTGGGAGGTAGGATACTTGCTGGTGGTGGTGCCACACAGATTTGAATGAATGAACTCTCCTCAGTTGAAATTTGGAACTTAATTTGGAATTGATTTGGCCCTGGAAATGAAATTTTATTAAAAAGCAAAAAACGGAAACATAGTTTGTATACAAGCAGATACAGAAATGCTGCTAAAAAGTGTGTTTATGGAATACCTGTGCTAAAACTTGCAGTGGTTTCAAAAGAGATAAGTTGCATCAATTCTGGATAAACTAAATCTATTGGTACCTGTAATTTCCGTATATGCAAATTTCTACAAGTATGGTTATTTCTAAGTCTGTGTTTTCAAAACTGTTTCTCACTTCCATGAGTCTGACAGGGCTGCAAGGGGAAGAAGTTGGGGTGGGGGCAGAGGGCAAGGGGGCTAATAATAAATCTGACCTCCCAGATTTATTTTCCCTGATGTAGCAGTGGTAAGGGGCCAAATTCAAGGCAAACCTCCAATAATTAGATTCCGTACCTGGAAAATTGTAACAAAGTTATAAATCTTCCATGTATACACTTTGATTATGGGGGGTTGTCTTATATTGGAGTAAATGTGGCATTATCTCTATATAGACCTGTTCAACTAGCAGCTTATGGAGCATGAGGAGTTAAGTTGTCCCTGGGCTTCTGCCCAACCACTGCTTTCCCCATTGCTTCAGCTAAAACAGTGGCCCAAGTCTCTAGGCTTCCCTTCTGTCCTCTGACTTTTACTGACTGCCTCTGCTGCAGGATGCCCAATGCAGGCACAAGGTGCAGAAGTGGGCGAGAATATGGAGTGCATGAATGAAGAGGGGCTCATGTGGGGGTGGGGAGGAGTAATGTCCACATTGTGTGTGGCCTGTGGACCTGTGAGTTGCCCTGGTGAAGCCTATGGGTATAACAGCCTATGGGTGTGCCCCATTGATGCAGCCCGCAGGGTGCTTTGGTTCCCAGCCGCTT
Organism: Gavialis gangeticus; assembly: GCF_001723915.1. Taxonomy (NCBI): domain Eukaryota; kingdom Metazoa; phylum Chordata; order Crocodylia; family Gavialidae; genus Gavialis; species Gavialis gangeticus. The sequence goes on along the minus strand of NW_017729032.1, from coordinate 11,141,043 downwards.
AGGGGTTGGACAACACTGTTCTATATAAGTCTGGTAGGATCTGTTATACGATTTCTGTAGAAATATTTAAATAGATG
>NW_017729032.1:11129791-11135966 GCF_001723915.1 Gavialis gangeticus | reverse complement strand
ATGTGGGGGGGGGGAGGAGTAATGTCCACATTGTGTGTGGCCTGTGGACCTGTGAGTTGCCCTGGTGAAGCCTATGGGTATAACAGCCTATGGGTGTGCCCCATTGATGCAGCCCGCAGGGTGCTTTGGTTCCCAGCCGCTTAGGGGTTGGACAACACTGTTCTATATAAGTCTGGTAGGATCTGTTATACGATTTCTGTAGAAATATTTAAATAGATGGGCATTTGAGGCAGAATTGTTACTCTTGGGTAATTATGCAGGTGTGCATATGCTGTCTAGATGGGTTTAATATTTGGGAAAGACAATCACCTGCTACTTAATAGGGAGGATTTTGATCAGAGGTTAGGAATTTTCTGTAAGCCCTTTTGTTGTATGTATGTAAATCACTCACCATTTCTACATGGTGTGTATGATGACCTATTTGTCTCTATTCTTTCCAGCAGAGGCTGGGACATTTTGAATTCTTTTTGCCAGTGATTATTGGGGTGTAAAAGTATGTGATTACTTTTCACTGGAATTCTCTTCATGAGAGTTTGGAGGCAGCAATCTTGTGCATTTTGGAAGATATTGGCCCTGCCATTGATGGTACTCTGAGATTCAGCTTCCCATTCATCTTTTATGATTCCTGAATTGTCTGCGGCAGCATCACTTAAAGTGGAATTGAAAGTGGCAATTTGTCTTAGGTTCACTGTTTTGGAGTCTTTGAAATTAATCTTCAAACTCAGGTCTGGGATGCTGCAGAGCTCCTTCAACTGTGCAGCTGTGGGGATGTTGTGGCACTTTAGATATTGTATAAATTCTGATCTTTGAATGTTATGGACCCCAACTGAGGCTGCTGTATGTCAGACAGGTCACTTGCTGAGTCCTGAGTTAATTGGGAAGCGTATTTGACAGGCTGATAACAGGTACTTGGGCATTTACTTAAGAGTGCAGATGGCTTATACTATACTTGAAATGAGCCTCCTGTTGTCTCACAAAAACCCAAAGGGTATGTGAAGCATGGGGTGGCTTGAAGTCTGTGAGCTACTGATCCTCTGTCATTCCATCTGCCCAGAGCTTTCTTCTGTCCCTAATTTCAGTATTTGACATGCATCATTTTGCATTTCCTGCAGATTGTACATTGTCACCTCTCCCTGCACTCCCAAATCAAATGCTTAGTGATAGAGCCACAAATGGATATAGATGCAGTGATGCTCACTGTCTTCACACAGCACTCTTAGGTACCTGTCTCCTGGAGCAGAATTTGAAACTCTAATCTAGGTTGCTAGGGAGGTGCCCCTCTCATAGGGATTCACAACCTAGATAATTCTTCTTGGGGTCAGATACTTAGATTATCCCTTTGGGAAGGGATTACTGACTGGATCCTTTTAAAATCCAGGGAGTACCCTTCACCCTAATAGCTTAGTGATTACCCCACTTGCTTAGGAAGTGCGAGACCTTTCCTGTCTTCCGTGAGAGCCAGAGCCACGAGGCTGTAGGTTAGGGTGTGGTGAGGTTATGCTCTAGCTATTCTGTTGAAGCTGGGATAGACAGCTAAGCAAAGAAAAGCCCAGAGAAAGAGTACACCCAAGAAGGAATATGAGTGTCAAAACTGAGGGAGCAGGAGCCGCTCATCAGGAGCGGGGCTGTTGGGTTCTGGTCTCTGCTCCCAAGAGTGATTCAGTACGGGGTCCAATTACTGTTTGAAATAGGAGCAGGGATCAGAATCCAGGAGTGACCCATCTGCCCGCTGCAACTGAGTGCCACAACCACTATGTTGCAAAGTCAAGCATCCTCTTGTGTGAGAACTCTCCCTGTTTTTGTGCATCCGGGGGCATGGAAATACATAACACTTAGGGTGGTTTGAATGAGACTTAAACCTAAAGCGGGTGGATATGCAAGCCTGTTAAACTCATTTAAGTCTGGCTGGAACAGTACATAGGTGTACCTGGAAAATCCAGTACTATTGTGAATTGGTTCACTTTTGTGTGGAAACTAAGTGCTTGAGGACAGTGCTGCTCAGTGTTTTTGCTGGGTGGCTAGATGGACAATGTCTGGTCTGTCTGTGGGCCATATCCATCCGGTGGTCCCAATCTAGTGCCCAGGGCAGGTGTAGAGGAGGCAGGGACAGCCTGTCCTCAATCTAGCCATGTGTTGGATGGGGGCTTTGCCTGGCCTCAACCCGGCTGTGTGGAGGGAAGGGGATGTGGCTCAGCCCTGATCTGGGCTTGCAGGGGGAGGGGCTGGCCCAGCTCCAATCTGCTGTGCAGGGCTTGGGAATTCGGCAGCATGAAAGTGGTGCCAATCTGCTGCAAATTTCCTGACTCTCTGCAAGCCCCTGGGCTGGACTCCATGGTCCTAGGCATAGGTGACTGGTAAGGAGGGTCCGGGGGGGTGGGGGGGAAATGTTGTTGCCTGGCCTCCAGCAGCAGAACTGCCCCCTTTATATGGGCAGCTCCAGCTCCAAAATGGCTGCCCTAATCAGGCACCTGGCAGCTGCCAGCTCCATGCCCTTAAAGTGGCAGGCACCCACAGTGCCCTGCCACAGGCCAGAACTCTACTGTCCACCTTTTTTCTCTTTTTGTTGTCACATCAAATCAATGATCTCCTTCACAGCACTCATTCAGTAAAAAATATCTTTCTAACAACCAGCAGTATCTTCAAGCCCAACTCAACCACAGTCCATCATCATGCCCCACTCCACTTGCAGCACCAGGGAACGGAAAAGCATGGGTCCAAGTACTGTCTCCACTCCCCTCCACCCAAAGTAAGTCAAGCACAATGTAGATTTTAGTCATTTCGAGGCTACTGAAATTTTTGAACTCATGTTTATGTAGCCCAGGTGCACCAGGGTAAGTGCTTCCTCCTTCAGTGCAAGGGAAGTGTTGCCAAGGCAGGAGAGCTGTGAGAGGGATCTGTGAATGCAGGACAGCTCCCTCTATTCCCTAAAGAGTCAGGCCAGGGCAATAATTAACTATATACAGATTTATTAATATATACAGAACCAAAAGAAATTGTTATTGATAAACATATGTACACAAATATGCTATTATCATATAATGCTATACCCTGTAAATGAAGGCAAGAAGATTACTCCACCTCAAGAGGCATCAAACAATACATAGGTAAACAGTTGGTCTGAAACAGGGAAGCAACAGGTAAGTACAGGTAAGTAGCAAGAAAGGGTCTCAGCAGAGCCTCAGTAAGAATCATATACTATACACTCTATTAAACTACAAATATACAAATATAAAAATACACAAAATATAAGGCACCCTCTTACAAAATGTAAGGTGCTTGACAGTGCAAATGAATGCTTTAAGGGACACCAAGGTCCAGGCTGTTCTGAAGCCATGGCTGTACCCCAGTGACAAGGTGGGGGTCTTCCTTGCCCAGTCAGAATATCCCTTGAGGAAGAAAACCTTAAAAACCTGGGAAGCCCCACCTCTTCAGGGCTTTCTCTCAAGAGGCTAGTCTCACAGATGTGGGGTGGGGGAAAAATCCCCTGTGAAAATCCACTTCCCCAATAACTCATGACTCCAGGGTGAGGCCTCACAGCTTTTCTGGGCTCTCCGGGCCATCTGCCCAACTCAAGGCCCTGTGTACCGTCACGTGCACTGAAGGCACTGCCTTTTGCTCATAGTTGGAGACCCATGCCACCTTGTGCGGCACTGAGGTCTCTGTCCATGCCTGGACCCTCCATGCAGCATTGCCTTGTGCCAGGGGTTAGAGACCCGGGCAGCCTTGAGCAGCTCCTAAGGTCTTGGTCCACTCTCGCACCACTTTTTGCACTGACTGTACCCCGCTGCCTGGCCTCATGCCAGGGGTTAGGGACCCAAGCTCCCTCCAAGCAGCTCCCAGAGTCCTGGTTTATGCATTTGTGCACTGCATGCTGGGCCTTGTGCCAGGGGTTGGATACCTGAGCGGCCTTGTGCAGCTCCTGGGGTCCTGCTCCATGCACCAAACTGTGCACTGATGCTGCGCTCCTTAGCGACAGGGCTGGGGACGTGGCCGCTCGCCACTCCCGTTCAGCGAAGAAAACTTCAGGTTCTCCAGGGCAACTATTCTGCCCTGCTAGCCAGTTCTTACCAGCTCTCCTTCGCCTGCTCTCTTCGTCCCTCGTCGCAGCCAGCCCATGTGTCAGGCACGCTGCTCTTTTATTCCCTCTGGACGCTCCACCTCTGGATTGCAAATGGACCAATCAGGTTGAAGCAAAGTGCAGGCTTCAACTAGGTCTGCGTTCTGCCTTGCCCTGGGTAGCGGCGGGCAACCTCTTCCCCAGCAATCACCTGATTGGTGGAAGTGCTCCACCAATCACAAGGATGATTCTCCAAGCCCAGATGCACCAGGCTGCTATCGGTAAGCCACTTAAAAAACAAGCAGAAAAGTCACAATGCCTATGGCTCCAGGTCACCCACCCCCTGGGACTCGCAAAGCATGGGTGCAAGCACTAGTCCCACTCGCCCATGCTGAGGCATGTTGGGCTGTGCTTACTCACCCTCTGGTGATGACGTCGCATCACTTCACACGCCTGTGAATCAGTTCTGAATCAGTGACATTTTGGAACAGTTCTTATCCACACGGTTGTATTCTTTGTACAATGGCCAACTTCAGCAGGAGGCACCGAGGAATTTCATGTGCCAGCTTGGACTTATAGCATGCTAGTCAGGGCACTCTTCCAGGGGGTGGAGCTGTGGGTTTGAATCCTCTGCAGCTAAGGCAGCAGCCTCCCATTTCTTGAGCAAGTGCTTTAACCTGTAGGCTATTATATGACATGCAGGCACTACCTCAAGAGTTGTAGAGTTTTGCATTCCTACTCGGTGCTTTCCCACGCAAGCTTGGGTGCTGCGCCATTTAGGCCTACCAAGAAGGGAGCACTATTGCACAAGTGCAGAAGATAAGCTTTGTGTGCCTAATAAGTCAGGTTGGGGGTGGTTTGAGGATTGCACTCCTAGCCTTAGATGCTTTTTCATCCTTTCTTACGAATTCTTTTGGAGAGCCAGGATTATAGTCTGCAACTCATAACTCTTGATGTTTTCCCCACCAGTCTGTATTCCCTTTTGTTGTTGCTAGAAGGAACAAAACCCAGCATCGGGTTTGAGAATCTTTTCCTGGAGCTTTATTTTTAATAACAAACTAACGACAACAACCAAATCCTCCATTGCTTCAGACAAGAAAACCCACGGGAGACTTTTTGTTTGTCAGACATTGGTAGGATGCTGCCTTGAAGTTATAAGGCATTTAATTTTCCCCTGTGTTTTGGGCATTGTATAAATGTCTCAAAGGTTATTGCAACACTTGCAGTCCCTCTTAATTGATTTGCAAATCCATCTAGCAGATCTTAGTGATCAGTTCTGACAGCTTAAGACTTCAAGTCTCTGCGACTGTCACAGGGTGATAGTGAGAGGTCAGCCTTGTCTGGCCTGTCCAGGTTTTTTGCATGGAAGAAGGGAGGTTATTTCTTTTCTTTTACATGTTATACATTCGCACATGAATAGCAAGTCCACAGGATACCAAACTCCCAGTCATGTCCAGATAGTTGTTAGAGCCAAATTAGATTACAGAGCATCCATGGCATTGGTGTCTTATGCAGTAGATAACAGACTTTCACATTAGTAGCAGCTTGTAACTAAGATATATCTTTTATTAAAAAGCGACTACAGTAGCCTTCTCTCCATAGGAAGTCGTTGGAGGAGTCATCTTTCAGACCTTGATTTGTGTTGTTTTTTTGTGATTGCCTTATCTGTAAATATTTAATGGAGCCTGCTGGTAAATAATTCATTCTTTATTCATTGTTAAAGAATTTCCCCAAGCTCTTTATCTGAAAATGAATTCAAATAAGTAGTTTTTATTTAGCCCTTCTGCATCTTATTAAATCTGAAATCAGTGCTGTTCTAAAATGACAGAACCCTGTAATTTAGATATAGAGAAAGGCCTCTTGGGTCACCTCGCCCATCTGCCAGCCTGTTGAGCATATGTTTTAGCATTCAGTTCAGGCCTATTCTACTGCATAGGGTAATAGGGCTTCCATTGCTAGTTCTGGGAGACTTACATTCTTGAAGAAAATGTCACATAAGTATATTAATCTGGAGTAAAATCTTTGTGTGTGTGTGTGTGTGTGTGTGTGTCTCTCTCTCTCACACACACACACACACACACACACACACACACACACACACACACACGGATCCATTTC
>NW_017729032.1:11118153-11129663 GCF_001723915.1 Gavialis gangeticus | reverse complement strand
CCCCCCCCCCCCCCCCCCCCCCATCATTCCTTTCTGTTGGGGCAAGTATAATTTTTCATGGTGGATCTGAAGTTCATGGTTTCAGAGAGTTAGTGGTCAGAAAGTACTATTATATCACCTAATCTGATGACCTGACAGCCAGAGAATTGTTCATCCTTTCTACAGGCCTTTCACCCTTTTTTTCTTTCACAGTAGCTATATTTTCCTCTTTTGACTGAATTTCATCCTTCTGTCTCTTCAGCATTCCTGTGTGCCTCCTTAAACAAATCCTGTGCACTTGGTATTATCTTAAGATATTTGCTGACATCTTGTCATACTTCTTCTGGCCTCCCTAATCATCATTTAGGGAGCGTATTGACAAGTCCTGGTACTACCACTTTTATGAGGAAAGATTGTCAATCTTTCTGAGACCTTTAACTGTATTTGTTGCTTTTCTCAGCATTACAATGGCCAATGGCTCCTTCTTTACTTAAGCAAAGAGACACCACAGGTCTTTTTTATGAAGCCATTAGCAAACACTATGAGTCTGCTCCCTTTATGTGATTGAGTCTTTGGCCTCAAACCTACCCTGTCATGTTAGCATGATACTATGATTTGAGATCTGTGGATGAAGAACTTGGGGCTAAGTAATAAATAGTTGTTGGGATGGACAAACTCAAATAATTTTATTTACAGCAGCAGCCTTTTCCTTCTGCATGGTTGGAAAGTTTACTGACAATTCCACTTGAGGAAATCATCTTTTGTTATTTTGCACGTTTTTGCCTTTTGCAAATGGTGTCTAAACTGTGTGTCACTTTGTTTTCATGTCTCCTCTTCTGCTCATGGCTACACTTCCTTTAATAACTGAGGAACATGTTTTCTCTTCTCTTTGTTCTTCAATACGACCTCCAACATTAAGCATCTCTAGATTTATCAGTTTTTCTAAATAAACTATTGAAAAAGCAATAAGGATATTGAGAGAAAGGGGTGTTTCAGCATTTATTAGCTGAGTTATAAGCAAAAAGAATGACTGCATTTTGGTTGGACACATTCATTAACAAGAGCTCTTTAATCTAGCAGATTAAGGCATGGCAAGAGTCAGTGACTAGGAATTGCAGCTTGCTTAATTCAAAATGGTACACAGTGAGGGTAATTAAGCATTTGGACTTGTAGATGGATTATGTAGTAGATTCTCTTCTATTGCTGGCACTTTAAAAATAAAGATTGGGCTATTTTTCTGAAAGGCACATGTTTTTATTCAACCATGAGAAAGCTGGTGTGATAAAGAATACAGGAAGCCCTCCTGGTGAAAGTCAGAGGTGGTCAGACTTTTCAAAAGGTGGGCCAAACCTTAACATCAGAAGTGAGATGACAGCCACACAGAAAAGCACTGCTGGAGCTCCACCTGCACAGTGAGCTCTGGGAGTTCACCAGTTGCCTTCACAGGCTCTGGCTAGAGCCACCACTTTTGCTTGGCTTTGTGACCCAGGGGGTGAATACTGCTTTTTTCCCTTCCTGCTGAATTCAGGGGAAAAGAGGGGGTGAGTGGTGACAGTATTTGGTGCCTGGGCTCCGAAGCCAGGCCAAAGCAGAGGTTTCAGCCAGTACCCACGTTAACATGCTGGTGAACTCAGAGAGCTCACCACAGAAGTGCTGGCGTGGCAAGCAACAGTTCAGCTGGGGGGGTGCAAAAATAGGAAGTGCTGCCCTAGGTATCACATGGATGCCCCAGGTGCACAGCTGCCCAGCTAAATCTCTGTTGACAGGAGCCTTGCTGACATGCTGGTGAGCTCATGCTGGTGGCAGGCCATTCCCATGATTTTCAAAGGCTGCATCCATCCCGCAGTCTGTAGGTTGAGCACAGCTGGACTAGAAGATTGGAATGTTTGTTTCTGGCCTTCAAATGTATAAATCTGTACAATTATGCAATCATGAAAAAGACTGTTTTAACATTTGCTTTTTCTCTCGTGAGCCATCTGTGTTCTGCTCAGTACTATTGTGACAACAGTATTGCATCAACATAAAATGAAAGCTCAAGTGCGGTTGGCAGTACTTGCAGTGCAATACCCAAGTCTTACAGCAACTTGAGGGTCATGTCTTCAGCCAAAAATGCACTTCAGAAATTAATGTGGTGGTTTACCTGTGGCAAGTCACGGTGTTTTGGGCATAGTGATGTTTTTGGCATAGTGCCTATAGTTGTATGAGAAGACTGTTCATGAAGGTGTTAAGAATAGATTAGGCCAGAGGTTGTCAACCAGGGGTACATGAGAAGGCCCTAGCGGGTACACGTGGGTGGGGGTGGAGCGCCGCCATGCAGCATCCTGTGCTGCCACACAGGCTCAGCAGCCAGGGGTACGCTGCTCTGCATCCGGCTGCCAGGTACAATGATGCAAAAAGATTGAAAAACCGTGAGTTTGGCTGTCACTTGTCTAGGATGGCTTAGATAGGGGTGATCCTACCTTGAGCAGAAGGTTGGACCAGATGACCTTTTGAGGTCTCTTCCATCCTTACTTTTCTGTGCTATGAAGTAAAAGGTCCGGGTCTCATCTTAGCACTAGATTGCTTTGTTTGTGAATGCTATGCCTTTTGAAATAATTCATCACGAAAAGGGCAGTTTGTAGTGATTTTCTGTGGTGTTCAAAATAAGCTGTTGACAGACTGTGTACATCTTGAGTAATTTTATTTATTTTACTCATCATGCAATTGTTCTGGGAGTTGCAAGTGGGGGTTTCAGATACTCTTACATTGATGCATCCATGAATGGAGTAAGGTAACTGCCACATTTGATCTCATTCTTACAGATGTTCATAACTTCAACTCTAATACAGTACATTTAATTGCATGAGAGAGAGAAATGGAAAACTTTCATGAAAGAAGAATCACTTTTCTGGATAATAGCTGGTTCTCTGTCACATTTTATTTGAAAATGCTGTTGATGAAGTTTTTGTTTTGTTAAGTACACTGAGCAAGGTTTCCAAACAGCATCATGTCAGCTTTTACACAGTCACTTTTAATACATTATTACAGAGGTCTGGAATCAGACATGACAATGCTAATCTTGTTTCTCTCTTTTGATTGTCTCCTGTTACAATAAAAGCCAGTTGTTCGTCTAGCCAGGCATTTTGTTTATCTCAGAGTGATTGGTCCCAAAACAAGTCCTCTGAGTTAAGTCAAAATGGGCATGTTTACACATGCACTTAAGCGTGACTAAATTTAATGTGCATTAAGCTAATGTGCATTAAGGGATTTTGGCACGTGTCTATATGTGCAGATTCTTGGCAGTAAAGTTAGTCCCAAGTCCCTAGACTTAGCACTAAAATTAGTCCCAAGTCCCTGCAGCCCTGCCATGTGCCCCTGTGGCCACTGGCGGGGAGCTGCAGCCTCTGGCCACATGGCTGCCAGCACTTGACAGCCATGTTGAAGCCAGAGTCAGCTACCACCACCTAGCAGCTATCTGGGAAACTCTGATCCCTGGCCAGCCCCTTCCCTGCCCAGGAGCCATGTGCCTAGGGTAGAGGCAGCATGTGCCAGCTCCCTCCTTGCTCAGTCTGCCTCCCCGGCTAGGGCTGCTCCAGCACCTGCCCCTCCGTGCAGCACCCACTGCCCTGCTGCTCTAGCTCAGTCCCTGCTAGTGATGACCAGCACCCCACATTCCTGCTGCCCATGGTGCTGGCTCTGCTGGCCCCAGCACATGGGTGAAACAAACCTTTATTCTTCCCACAGCCCCCCATCTCTCCCCACTCCCCCTTCAACAAATAGTGCCCCTCCACCACCCTCCCCACCCACCAACAATAAAAAACTCACTTACAAGTGGGAAACTATATACAAGGGGAAAACTATTTACAATATTTTGGGTCTTCAAGCCCAGAGTGGGGGAACTGGGAGGTGGGGAGGAGGGCTAAGAGGCAGGTGCCCAGCATGAACTAATCGCACCTAAATTTGATACCTAATGCATATTAAGGATGTGCACATCTAGAAGCTTGTCTGTAATGCGCATTAACTTACATTAATGCACATTAACGTGTCTCATGTAGATGTGCCCAATGTCTTAAAAGACATGTGCGTACAACTCACCCCCCCCAGTGTAACCTTATTTTATTATCCAAGCAATGTTTATTTCTAAATACAGCTCATCTATTTCACAAAGTCTGTTAATGAGCTGTTACACTTAAAAAACAGGATAATGCATTTTCTTCCACACTGTGGAAACTTTCCCATATTCCATTCTTTGTAGGTTTTTTCTGCGGTTGTGAGCTCCTCACACATATTAGTGAGTATATATTTGTCTAAGGTCACATGGGAAGTCTAAGGAAAAACAGGATTAGACTCCAAATGCCTTGATTTTATTTCCCTTAATGTAGTGAGTTAAATAGCAAACTACATTTTGGTTTCTTTAGTATTTCCTCTATTTATACCACTCTTTTAATTAAAAATTCTGAGCTCTGAAACTGGCATATGAATAACTTTTAACCTTAATTTGTCTCTTCCATGAATCCTATGAAAGGGTTTGAATGTTTACTCCAAGTGTTTTGTTAACTTCAAATCATATTGTCTCAAAAACAAAACCATGAAACGTTAACTCTAGAATGCTTAAAACTGATCTGGTTTTACTCAGTCTAGTCAGTTTGCTCCTCCAAGTAGATAAAATTGTAAGCTTAAAGGTCACAACTGAAGAATTTGATAACTAACATATGAGTTTCATACATACATAGTATATATGTTTATATTGACATACCTGAATCCACTTTCACTGACTTAAGATTTTTTTTTTCAGTTGTGAAAAGGTGGCCATAATATTTGAGCTCTAACCATCTACTTAATAATTTGGTCTATCTGCTTCTATTATTGTAATGTGGCAGGACAAAGATGCTGCATTTCCTTTCCTGCATATCACCTAATAAAATGACGCAATAAGATATGACTAAACTTTTTGTTGAATCTTGCTTACTACACTACAGACATAACTGGAGGCAGTTGGAAGTTTCCTCATGTTACTTTAGTGCCTTATGTTATGGCACACTTGTTGCTCTACATTAGGCATGTCAAACTTATATCCTACTGAGCTACTGGCAGGTCAGGGAATGTGGGGGCGTTCCTAAGAGGCATGGAATCGGGGCCCCCACAGGACATGGCTCTCAATGGCAAATAGGCAGATCAGAGCTGTCTTAACTCATCCCCACTAACCCTGTGACCACTTGTCACGTGGCTGCTTGCTCTACTGTTTCTGCTATGGCACGTGGCTGATAGCCCTGGTGCTTCTGCCGCTGCCACTGTCTCCACCATTGCTGGAGCTGGCCATCTGAATAAAGTGTGCAAGCAGCCTCATATACCCAGGACTCAGGGCCTGGGGTGAGTTTGATATCTGTGATCTACATTATTAACAGTGGATGTGTCTACACATGCAGTTAATCCAAAGCAATAAACTCCAGAGCAGTTTGAGCTGGAGTAAACTACTCCCAGGTTCAGCATCTACATGTGTGCCCAGGACAGCAGCAATTTGAGCCAGGATAGAGCAGTTTACACCAGGGCTGCTCAGTTCCGGGCTGTGGGTGGCAGTGACGGGCAGTGTCAGGGCTGGCTGGTGCTGAAAGTGCAGAGCTGTGTGGCTAGATGGCAGGCAGGAGGCTGGGTTGACCAGGCACAATTTATGCCTGTGGTCATCACCTACATGTGTGTTTAAGCACAGTAAATTACTCCAGCATAACATAGTACTGTCCCCAACAGTGTAAATTAATTTATTGTGAGCTAATACTGTTGCATGTGTAGACAGTGACACTTTACTCCACAGCTAATTAGTCTACTTTGCACTAAAGTATGTGTGTAGATGCAGCCAGTGTGAAGATATGGTACTTCAGTATTTTCTTAGCAATGTTTGTACTGTATTCTTCCACCCAATCCCCTCTGCCTGTGGATTTGTCTTTCTCAAAACCAATATTATGTCGCCCATATTGTTAAGATCTTATAATGCTGATGCTTTTAATCCTGAGGATATCTTTTGTTTGTTTAACAATTCAGTTTGGCTGCTTCCTGTCTTCCAAAACAATCCACATATGGCCACATTCTGCTAGAAATGTTGCTAAATTGAATATTTATAATTCATAGAGATGTATATCTTCCATAATTCTTTGCTTGGTTGAGATCATTTTAGACTTTAATCTTTGCCAAAAAAAGGATGCCAGTATTCCATAAAGTCAACACAGCCAGTTAACTATCAGGGTAGTTATTTTTACTGATATAAAAATCAAAGCACTTTCTCTTTGCCTTAGTCCAGCCCAACTTGACTTTGAGTTTATTTACAGTTGAAACTTAATTCTTTCAGTTCTTGCTTATTACTGTTTATATATGCAGAGTCGATTAAATCTTCGCAGGTTTCTCAAAGTTGCCCAATAAGTAACTGAACTAACATTCAGTTTTCAGTTTGGAAAATCAGGTACAGGTGCAAGCAGGATGCAGGCTAGGAAGCAGAGGGTTTGCTGCCTCATCACTGTGATAGCATGGGGGTGGGACTGGCTCTGCTTCGCTGGAGCAGACAGTGGGGTTAAGGCTAGCCTGCCTGCCCTGTGAAGGGGGGTTTGCAGGGCAGGTGCAAAGAATCCTGGGACACTTGGGGACTGTTAACATGAGTTGGGAGGGGATCTGGGACAGAAGTTTGATAGACTGATTTAACCTAAATCAGTTAAGTTTGATACCACCTTAATACACATCTATCTTAAACTGCTTTCAAATGTTTTGAAACCGGTTTATGTGCACTGAACTTCTGTTCTGTTACAGGTATAATTTCTGTCCCTAGTGCAAATGTTCACTTAGTGAGAGACAAATGACAAAACACATTCACTCATCTATGTATTTAACCCAGAAGAATGAGTTAAAATTCATTTTAAAACCCTTTTTATGGCCACTGGCCTTTTCCCTGCATTCGTGTTACTGTTCCAACTAATCTTTATGAAACTGCTTTTAAGAATGTGTCGCCTTCTCCCTATATAGGATCAACTTCTGCGACTGTTGGAGACAGGATGCTGGGCCGGATGGACCACTGGTCTGATGCAACATGACACTTGTTATGTTCTTACCTCTTCTCCCCCCACTTCCATTCCCCAGATGTGCCATCAGCTGTGGCACCATAAAGCCCTGTCTCTATAGTTGGCGCTCTGGCCAAGCATAGGTCAACACTCATTGGCGCTTGTTCAGTGATTATATTAGTTCTGGCTTGTTGTATATGAAGTGCAATGTGACTGATTAGTTCCTGAAAGCAGATGTTTGGTCCTTTGGGATGCTATTATATTGTAATAACCATTATGTTAGATACCTAATGCTGCTGAACTCATTTCCCTGTTTTACTTTCAATTTTGCATGTGGTTTTGTTTGTTGTTCCATCCTGTTGTGATTTAAGCTGGGGGGGTTTCTTTGTTTTAAAGCTTTCCCCAGATTTTCTTTTGAAGGCATAAGGGTCATATTTAATCTGCAGGTACTCGAGGTTGTGAAAAATACAACAAAGTTGGCTGTAGAATAATTGCTTTGCAAGCCTGGTATGCTACTACTTTTAAAATTGCCAGCAAAAAGTATTGCCACAGGCAATGCAGCCTTTGATTTCTGAGGAGAAGGCATAAATAGAGTGGTTGTTTGTATTTCAGCTCAAGTTTGTCTTCATTCACTGCAAGGCACTTTAGTGTGCCTCTGGCATAAAACAGAAGGACTTAAAACTGGGTGCATGACTAGTTACCATCCTATACTTTTTTGTGTGTTATCTTGATATGCTTTCTATTGAACTGGTTAAGAAAGAATGCAATGAGGAAGAAATAGTTGACATGAATGGAGAAGGTAGGCTGTAGTCCTGCTTAATGAAATAAAATAAAATCAGGTAGAACAGCTAGGTTAAAGGGCATGATGTGTAAATTGTATCTGCTGTCACTTTCTTTTTCTTGTCCTGATGGAGGATGTGAAAGCCAAAGTGAAATAACTACATGCAATTGTTTTTTTTTAAGGCTGTTCTTTATTCTTTGTTTAATACATCTAATGATTTGGCTTTGTTCCAGTTTTATTCACATCACTAAAGAAAGGAAGGCTGAAGTAATGGGTCTTCATCTGTGTGCCTTTTTCCTCTGCTCTGTGAATAATGCAAATAATACAAATGCATCCCTTTTTAATACCATTTTTTAGTGATTCTTGCATATGAAATTAAAATGTTTTAAAAAATAGCTATATGTGGAATCTATTTTGCTGCTCACAGGACAGCTGAAAACAATGAGCATTAAAATATATTATTGATTTTAAACTAAACTAGCAGTTTTACATATCAAAATAATGGTTATAACTGAGGTTTGGATAGAAAAATAAGGCGCTGCAGTCTGAAAATATATATTTTAATGAATTTTTTCACCTGCTGGGTTGGCCCCCAATATAACACTTGCATAGTGTGTTTTATGCCAATGAAACAGGAAAAAGCAGTATAGTACAGAAACCTAAGTAGTCAGATCCTGGATCCCTTGAAATCTGTAGGAGTATTTCTTTGACTGCAGTTAGACCAGGGCTTTCATTGCATCTGTCCAGATATCAGCCAATTAGATCTTCCATTAACACAAAATTAAATTAAAGAAACTGAGGCATTTCGTAGTCACTATGCAGTAGAAGGTAGTTTTAATCTTAGATTTTGATAAATATTGGATCCTTCGTTCGAGGTTAATTTCACTGTTTCTCCAAACCATGTTTTCCTACTGTTGTTGATCACCTGACATCATATGACGAGACCTGTGGCACTAAAATTGTTGTCTTGCAGTGATGTCACCCAGAAGTAGAAATGTCTCTGTGAATCGTATTCAAAACATTTTAGTTAGGAACATCACAATTTTCAGCAAGCATAGAGCTATATTGCAAACTCAGTATTAAAGCATTGCCTAGAGGCATCTTCCAGAAGCCTGTGCTTTGTGTGCTGATTGCACAGTATCGGTATTACCCAGTCTAGTTTCTCTAGAAACAACAGACAAGCAGATCCATGATCCTTTCACCGTAGCGGCTGTAGAGGATGATTGGAGTCTTAAGAATCAGCAGGCGAGCCAGGAGGTGAATTTCACTCCAAGATACTGCCCAAACTTGGCTGCCATTTAGGCCTTATTTTGACATCTTAAATAACAATGTAAAGAATAAAATATTCCAAGACATGTATCAGTGCTAAATATTCCTCAAAATACCAGTTGTTTGTGTTACTTTGTGTTCTAACTGACACTTTCTATTGTTTGGAATAATATACAACTGATTGCAAAGGCTAAAAACATTAAATAATCATCATACCCCTTTATTTGTGTAACACATGTGCAAAATGTATATAGCATTTTGTACTGCTACTTTTACGTTGCTGTAAGTCATTATTTGATTTTCAGTATGACCGCGTTTAATATGTGTTTGCTCTTCTGTGTCTTGTCTGTTTCTTAATCTGAAATAAAACACGCCAGCACATAGGGAAGCTCCTTTGTGTAGACCTTTTTTCTGGAACACCTCTACTCTGTACTGGAAACATGAAAACTGGTTTCAGTCTCATAGCAGGCGAGGGGATTGCACCCCTAGCCAGATTGGCTAATTTAGGCAGTGTTCTCCTTCAAATTAATTGTTTAAGAATGGCTGGAAACCTGGGGCACATATACAAATGCCAGACATCTCTGGCATTTTCGGGTATTATTTATACCCGAAAGCCTTTGGGTATGTATACCCAAAAGCTTGCAAAGAAGAATTTTTCCAACTATTTGAGTTGGTCTAATACAAGGTATCAGATTTACCCAAAGAACCTTGTCTGGACATCTCCGATGCATGCGAATTAGCACGTATCGAAGCAGACTCAATTAACCATGTTAATTAATGCACTCCATCAGCCTCTGTGTTGCATCTATTTGGTGTTTGCATTTCAAAATGGTGGCAGGGACACTTGGACTAAAGCTCGTCAAACAAGTTTTAGGTCAAGCACTCCCACCACCATTTTGAAGTGTGGGATGCTGAATACACATGACAGCGTGGGCGCTTTAGTTAAAGTGGCTCTTGGAGCCGCTCTAATTAAAGTGCCCACCCTTCTACCCCCGAGCATGTGTATAGATGTTTCTGGCAGCTCCTGATTGGATACTTGGGGTGATGTCACACTAGGTACATAGGAAATGGGAGCTGGGGGAAACCCCAGAGAGGGCCTGAGCTGGAGGAGCCAACATGAAGGGGGACTTCAGGTAAAGGGGAGAGAGAGAGAGTCTCTGTGCCTGGGACTCCTCCTCTACCACTTTTGTTACCTCCCTTTTCTTTCCCTTCCTGGGTTTTGAGTGGTATAATACTGTGGGGTATTGAAACCTAGAGGAAACCACCAGGATTAGAGCCTGCTTAAGTTTTGGGTCAGGGTGGAGCTAGTCCTTTTGTTGTTGTTGCTGTTTTTATCTCAGCTGAGCCCCACTGTATGTTCAGGCCAGGCCAAGATAGGCCTGGCTCCCCTTCTTTTTTGTGAGATTTTGCTGTTTTCTGCCCCAGCAGAGTTGGGGATTAGGACTAGGAATTTGGGGGGCCACTTGCTGACTGAAGCCACAAGTCACCCCCCTCAAAGCCAGCATCTAGAAATGGAGATGGGTGCCCTACAGCTTCCCAAGGAGCAATGAGGGGCCCCTTGTATCACAGAAGCATCCATGCTCAGTAGCAGCTCCCCAAGATGTAGCGAATCCCAAGGAGCACCTCTTAGGACCCTCCTGCTAAGTACCAGGTGCCGGGGTGCCTGCCCCCAAAGCTATACATTTTGAGTGAGCCCGAAATCTCAAACTGCCTGGGCATGGGTGAAGCCTCCTGGAAAGGGTACTACCTATAGACTATGCCTTGTAGTTGATAGTTTTAAATTGCATTTGCCATTTTCCTTTGCTTTCTTTTCCTTTGCTTTTTGTAATAAATCTGGCCTTTGTGTTTATACAGCTGGCAAGAAGGGGGGGGGTTCATTATGTGGGACACCCCAGCCAAATTCAGTGATCCCAGATTTCTGGGTGGGGGCTTGAGCAACAGTGAAAATTTTTTGGGTACTCCAAAATTTGAACCTGGCCCTTGTGCTTGACCAGTGCCTGGTAGAGAATGTCAGAAGCTAGGCATCCTTTCAATGCATGCTCAATGACATTGTTGTACATTCATTTGAGGTCTTAGCCCTTTTTCATAATAAAGAGTATAGAAATGTGTTTTTAAAAGTGCACCTCTTTTAAATTTATCCATATGAATGGATTTTGCCAGTTTTGATTACTTGGTTGATAATTTTTAGATAATTACTTACAGTGGTCTCTTCTTTGCCAGACAGTGGTCTCTTTGCCATAATAGTGGCAATTCTTTGCAATACAGTAGTCTCTTTGCCATAATACCAACTCATATTTTTCAAACATATATTCAGTAGTTTTAGAATTGCTAGACATAAAACCTTCAACAAAACAGCCATTAGCAAGTGTCTAGATGTGAATGCTAAATCAACTGTAGGGAGACCATATTGAACAATCCTGTTCTTTCTGTTCTTGGGCCTTGGGTTTGGAAAACTCTTGGAA
>NW_017729032.1:11097375-11113153 GCF_001723915.1 Gavialis gangeticus | reverse complement strand
TCCGCTCTTTCTGTTCTTGGGCCTTGGGTTTGGAAAACTCTTGGAAATGGTATTTAAAATGGTATTTAAAACGCTTGGAATGGCTTACAGTTAAGGTTAGATAGCTTTATAAAAGATGCACTTTAATACAGCTTCTGGGGAAAAATGAATGGCAAGTGTATAATGGAAGACAGACCAGATGATAGTTAAATTAAGCAGGTGCTCTTTTTTATTCATTTTCGAGGACTTGAGGATGTGATTGAAGTTAAGCACATGCTTAAGCACCATTTCCTGCATGGTACACAGTAGTGACTTCCCCCTGAATTATGGCTCTAACGTCAGCCCCATTGTACTTTAGTTTGTGTCAGGCAGTTGAAATGCAATAAGAGGAATCCTGTGCGAGTGTTATTATAGTATTTTATCTCCATAGTGTAAGACAGATGGATCTGGCCTGTCACACGCTAGGTAAGTGAGACCCTCAAAGTTAAGCAGCAGCAAGTTTTTGATTGAATGACACCTTCAGCAGAATTACAGTTGTTCTTTCAGTGAATCAGGTGTGGGATATAAATATACTGTGATACCGGCATTTGTAATTCAAGCTGCCATAGAGCAATATTAGCAGAGGAGGAACTTTGATGATTGCGTAGCTGAGTTTTTGTTTTTTGTTTTAGATGCTATTCACCTTAGCATCGTGTGGATCCAAATGGATACGTCACTTTTTCTCCCTAGATCCAAATTTATTGTTGTTAGGTGATGTCACAACTAATAGATCCTTCTCCTTTCTTTTCCTTCCCTCAGTTGCGAAAAGGAAATGATTTCCAATATTAATTAAAGGGAGGAGGACCCTAAACATGCTTCATGAGGACTTGAGAGATGTTGTCTGATTTTAAATTATAATGCTTTATATGGCGACTGCCTTATGCATTTGATAAGAAAGGCCTTGAAGCTTTCTCGGGGCACTTTTTCTTGTAGTTTTGACAGCTCATGCATAAGAGCACGAAGCTACTGACTTTTCTTTGTTTTATTTCTATGTGTATAGAGGGAAAACTGTTTGCTGAGTAGTTCTTTAGTTGTTCAAAGGGACTCTCTGTGTCTTTTTAGCTTCAGTTTAATGTGAAAGCAATCTTTTTCAAAATTTAGGCTCATCTTTTGATAGAAAATGAGCTGCATATGACCAAGGATTATTTCTCTAAATATCTAAGCTGCCTCTCTAGGATGTTGTAGAACTCAGACCAGCCTGATTTGGAGAACGTAAGTCCTTGAATGTGACTTAAAATTGTGGTGAATAGGGTCAGGTCTCTGGGAATGGCTTTACCAAGAAACTGAGAAATGAAATATTAAAATTAAAAAGGTAGTATCATTATTCTACAACCAGTTCCTCCACCAGCTTTTGTTTCTAATCCTGCAAAGCTTTGTTAACATGTTGGTGCTTTTAGTAATACAGTTTGTTACTCCTGTGTATTATCAACTGTATATTTCTGTATTGCTAATAATAAGCATTCAGTGGAGCTATAGATACTAGCAAATGTTAGCAGTACATTTTTGGGGATGTGGCAAAACATTCTTTTTGTTTCTTGTGTAATACTGACTTCCCATAGATGGCTCACTTATAAACGCTGTCTTAATCCAATTGAGGATTGCTCATGAGACATCAGTTACTAACCTAGACAGATTCCTTCATCCCGGTGCTATTTTGATAGCCTTGAGAGCTGTGTCCTGTAAAATGGAAATAGAAGAAAAGCCAGCAGCTTGATTCTTGCACATTTTTAAATGTCACCCTTGTTGGTACCTCTGCTGCAGAATACCTTCAATTGCTGGTGCTATTGCCTGGATTGATGTTTCTGTTTATTTTATCACTAGTTTTCTTCATCTAAATAGTTTCTCTGGACCAGAATAGACTGCTGTTGGTGCAAGAAATAACATCTTTGAAAAAGTAAGAATAAGAAAAAAGAAAGAAAAGGAATATTCTTCTTTTTAAATGCATTCCTAGGAGCTGATAAATCCTATTAAAGCAATGAGGCTTTTGAGCAGCTAAATGCAAGTGTTGTCTGCAGTGGAACCAACCATTAAAAATCTTCATCTAGCTTATTTAAAACCATTTTAGACTTGCTGAATTGGATACTTTTTTGTGGGCAGGGCTCCAGTTACTAGAACATTTTAATGAAGACTAAGATCCCTGGGAGTGACAGGTAAGATCCACTGACAAGTCTCATCAGTCTGGAAAGTGATTCAGTGTAAGAAATGCTGATGGCATTTAAAATATAATGGATGTGTGCCATGCATCCCTAGTCTTTCTCTCATATCCACACTAGCCAGGGTCATGTCAGCAGTGGATAGCCAAGATGCTGAAGGCTGAGGCTTATGTCATTGGAAAGAATATAATAGAGAGCTTGTAGAGTTCTCCAGTCTTGCTTGCTGTTGTCAGACCTACCCCAAAGCTGCGATGCCTATAAAACTAATAGATGAAGAACTGTAAGGAGGTCAGCTGCCATGGCACTGAGATCGCTGCCCGTTCCAATGACTGACAACATTTCCTTGTCCCCTTGTAAATACTTCCTTGCGTATCTCTCTGTATATAAGTGCTTGTGCTGTCTCTTTCACCTGCACTTAGGCGGGCAGGGACTCTGTGTACTTTGCTTGTACAGACACTGCACCATGGGGTTCATAGACAGAGTGCACAATCAAAGGCACAACTGGGCGGCAGCAGCAGGACAGTGACTGTGGCAGCCAGAGCAGCATCATGGCAGCTGCTGGTTTTGACACCCAATATCCCAAAGTCAGCAACCAGAACTAGTGTCTCCCTTTAGCTATGGTTAATAATCTGGTAATTATAATAAGCATTTTAGTTAGACATGCATGGCAAACCTCAGATCAGGTCATTAATAGTGTGTCCACACTGCTTCTGTGCTGTACTTGGGACAAGTGCTGCGAAGATGCCTTGCCCACTTGCTCCAATTCAAGGAGCATCTTATGCCAGAAATGGGCAATGTGGCTGCCATAGGGAGACACTGAACACACCTGAGAGAGGTGTGTCTAAGAGTGCCTCAGTGTGTGTGCTCAGGGCTGCTCAAAGTTGGCTCTGTTGCCCCATTTTGGGGACCTGATGGGTGCGAAGCAGCAGTGAGTGGGCAGGCGTGTGTGCTTCAGGCATGGCATGGCATGCTGGCAATGTGAACAACCCCTTCCAGGCATCCTGTGTGGTGACTAGCACCCCTGAAGGTCTTAATCATGTTTTATCAGTGATCCTCTGTGCACAATTTTCTGCTTGTTTTACGAAAGAGACTCTCAATTTTGTGTCTCTGTTTCTTTAACTGACTCGAGCAGTACACAAAGCTGAGAACTAGAGGTACTCGGATGGGGATTTCTTTGCGGTTCAAGGTTTGGTTCTTTATTACAGTCAGTGAGGGAGGGAAAGGTTTTACATTTTTGCTCATAATTGAAACGGTGCTGTTGATGATTCCTTAATAAGAGAAGCCGCAAAGGGAGCTCCAAATCACTCCTGAATTGTGACTAGGAATGAGAGTAGGATGAGCAGGTGGAATGGATCACATGCTTATGTTCAGTGTTGGTGTAGTAGGAAATAATGCTCTACATAAGCAATCCTTGTTCTTATTTGTACAGTTCCTGTTTGGTAGCATGCAACAATGCAGACAGTTTAGTTTGAGATGCTGCGTTATGTCACAAGACCAGACGGAACTGGAAATGATGTGCGATAATGAAATTCAGTGTCAAATGGACTATATGGTATAATAACTTTATTGATGTAGGGTCACCTGCCAGGGAAAAACTTGTGAGGAGAGCCCAGCTATACTGAACAATATTAAGCAAGTCCCTGACTTCTAAGATAGAGGCAATGTGGGAAGAGAGCACAGATTAAGGCTGTGCAGATTTCTCTTCTCTCTGTGGTTCAAGTGGTTTTACTATGTGCTGAGTCCAAGCAATGTCTTAGGCTGTCTGTTCACTTTAGCACCAGTCTGACAGGAGAGGGGCAATTTCTGAATGCTTTTATGGAACAAATGTCCCCCAGGTTCAAGTCCTTGAAAAAGAGGGAAAAAAAACCTCTTTCCCTTTTTTTTTTTTCCCAGGCCTGCTCAAATTTTGTCCCAACAATCCCAATCTGTCACTGCAGCTGTCAGCATGCCATCATGGCTCCAGCACACTGAGATGGCCCAGCTGGAAGCTAGGCTTCCAGTCAGCCAGGGAGAAAAGGGCCTGTTCAGCAAGCCTGGGACCAACAGCAGGCACTGAATCCAAACTTAAATATATAGATGAAGATTTGGGTTGAGTACAGAATAAAATAACATAATGGGAACAAGGAAAAGAGAAAGAGAGTCTCCCTGCTCAGTATTCTGCATGAGAGCATTCTTTTTCAGGGTTGATTTTTACAGCTTTCTAACCATGAAATCCATTCAATACAGCTGTGCTGTCACTCTCTAAAATCCAGTATCTGGCATTCTGGAGCTTCGGATATTCTACCTGTCCTAATGGATGGATGTTTCTATTGCACAAATTCATTGTTATTCTGTGAAATTTATCCCACAAGGCAGGGAGTTGTCAGTGGGACAAGTGAATTTTAAAGCTACAGGATTATATTTATGATAAGCAAATTAAATGCTTAGCGCCTCTACCTTTGGTGATCTCAAAACCTTTTCCAAAGGCAAATAAGCACCACCAGAGACACTTGATAGGTGGGACACTAAGTGACTGACTGGCCCTAGGTCCTATAGCATGTCAAGTGGCAGAGCTTGGAGAAGAATATTATATCTTTTCTTGCCCTGTCTATAGTCCTGTCTGCAAGACACTTTATTCCCCTTATTTCACACCCAAATATATATATTGATTTATATATAGATGTATAGGGAGAGTGTGTGTGTATGCCCCTTATTTCACACTCAAATATATATATATTGATTTATATATAGATGTATAGTTTGTGTGCGTGTGTGTGTGGAAGAATTTGACAAACAGAGGCAGTGATGTATAATATAAGAGGACCTAGGTAGAAGGTTTCTGAATGTACGTAGAGTCTAATAATACATTTAATTATGTCATTTCCAAACAAAGGTGATTTGGGTCAGTGTGGCCATGTCTACATGAGACGCTGACTGTGCAGTAGCTGGTTACTACTGCGCAGGTATGTCAGATGGCATGACGCGTGATGTGATGCTCCTGTGCAATAGTAACGAGGTATTGCACAGTCAGCGTCACTAAGAAGCTATTTGGGGATGCTACTGTGCAGTAACTCTGGTTACTGCTCAGTCATTTAGTACTTGTGTATGCAAATACTAAATGACTGTGCAGTTAGGTTTGCACAGTATGCGTCCTGTGTAGATGCAGCTTGTAAATACCATGAAGGATTCTCTACAGACTTGCCATGAGGAACATGTGAATACTTGAATATTGTATCTGAGAAGCTGTGACTCATCATGTGTGACATATGGTATCAAAGTGGATTTAGCTGCATGAGCCTGGGAAACAGAATCTTCTGACTTTGTTGCTACTGCTTTTGACCTATCTATTTAATACCTTTAAGTGGTTACAGGACTTTTTTCATGTTATATGCCCCCCATGCTAGTGTTATGTTTAGGTTTCTTGCCAATGGTCTCAAACTTCCTTGTCTCAGCTATGCCTGATATAAGCCTCCTACTTTTTATTAAACCATGACCTGCAAGGAAAGCGTAACCACCAAGTCACTTTATCAGCTGCACATCCCTGAAGTTACACTGCAATGTTAACACAGTCGAGCAGACAATAGTATTCATGTCACAGAGGCGCAGTTAAATAGGTTGCAGCCCAAATGCTTTCAGCTCAGTTACCTGGCTTATGGTAAATCATTTTCCGCAGATGAAGAACAGCCTGAAGAAGGAGAAGAAAAAAAGATAGATATTCTGTCGCTGTCGGCTGCAAGTGGGTGGTTGTAGTTGCATCTTTCTGAAGCTTTTCTTTTTTAGCACTCTCATTTGAAGGTGTACATTCATGTGAAAGTTTGAGCTCTGTTTGAGATGAGGTTCCAGACTTTCTGTCTTCCTGCCCCTCTTCTCAACAGGCAACATCAGTGAAGGAAGCATAAAGTGACTAGTCAGGGACCACATCATTGGTCAAAACCCACAAGACATTGGCTTAAGGCCCAGATGACTTGATAGATATTAGTCTGGCAATCTGGAGTGAAAAATAAGAAATGGAGCAGTCCCTGACAGGCAAGCAAGGAAACATTCTTCTTTCTTAGGCAGTAACAAAGTCTTTTAATTGCGGAGATTGATTGTGGATGTATATAAAATCTAAAGGTTGGCAGAGACACCAATGCATTTTCTTTTCACCTATAATGAAGGTAACAGAAAGTATATTCAGTATTGAACTGAACTATTCATGAAGCAAAAGTGAAGATGCAAATAGGCACAGTAGTCTTGCAAATTTTAATATGATGATATATTAGAAAACATGCTTGTGTATGTACAAATGGAAATTAATAATAATAATAATTATTATTATTATTATGGAAAACAGCCTGTACATTGTGTTTATTACTGTAACTGCCTCAAGCTATTGAAATCAGCAGGAATAAATGGAGGAGTGGTAGGCACAGAAAGAGAGAGCATACCCCTTTTTCAGATACCTAAGAAACGTCCTTAACAGCAAACTGTTTAGTAGCATTAATAGACTGAGTAATGCCATCAACAGAATTGCATGTCCTTCAGCACACCCCAATATAAATGTCTTGCTTTTGATGTTGTATAACTCAGCGGAAAATAGCATATGTTATTAAATGTCAAATATAGCTGTATATTGCTTAAAATTCCTCTGTAGATGGAATTTTCGTACCATAACTCCTGTATCAAAAATTGAAAAGTCAGAAACCATGCAATAGCTTGAAAGTGCTCAAATTGTGGCATCAGTATTAAACTCTTCTGAGGGTTTCTGCTTCTTTGGTTATAAAATATAGAGTGAATAAGGTTACTTGACAGTAAAGCTATGTAGAACGTATTTCTATGAAACTTATAACTGCTTGAAAATAGCTTGGACTTGGGTTTCATCACTGACTCAACTGTGCCAGGAGTATTTGAAAAATTCATGTATCTTGGCAAAGCTGGTCCGAATTTCAAGGTGAACTTGCCCTGAGTGGTGCTGTGTGTAAACCACACAGGATTTGCAGCTTTATACAGTTAAATGTGGGTTTACTCTTTGCAAAATCACTTGGCGATCTTAACTTTACACAGCTAAAAACGCCTGGAGTATATGAACCAACGGGAACTGAAACCAAATGAAGGGATTGCTCAGAACCACCCTGTGGCTAGGTACAGACAGTCAAAAAGCCTGAGGCTGAATCTATTCAGTCTTTGCATAAACCATACAGATTAAATTGAAAGAGAAGTGAACAGACATTTATCTTTGATTCAGGGATTGGCAGCCACAATACTCCAGTGGCTAAGGCCAGAAGCCGAGGGGGCACTAGAGTATAGCTCTCTGGGTGTGTGTTCACTTCCTCCACACTCACTTCCTCTACCTGCTGCCTCTGAGGTCTCTGGGATTTGCAGTCCAGAGTTACAGCAGCAGGGCTCTGCAGAGTTGCTCATCACTTCCTCTTCCTGCTTCTAGGTGCCCCTAGGATTTATAGTCCACAGTTGTAGCCAGCAGTAAGTTTGAGTGGGGGAAGGGGTGTTTAACTCCCCTCCCTGGCCCCAGACCCCAGACCCCACCTGGGGTTTGCCGGGGGGGGGCAGCCCCCTGCTGTAGACTGGGCTGCATCCGTAGCTGGGCTTGTCCCCCACTACCCTCTTATCAGCCAGCTCTCACTGCTCCAGCTAGGGAGCAGAGGGGCTGGGCCATCCCTGCTTTCTGGAGCAGATAGCACAGCTCAGCCCAGCCCAGGGCTGAGGGGACTGTGATTTAACTTAAATCAGGAAGGGATCTGGGACAGAAGCTTTGTAAACCAGTTTGACCTAAATCAGTTAAATCTGATACTGCATTCAATCATGTTTATCTTAAACCAGTTTAAGCTATTTTGAAACTGGTTTATGTGCTCTCAGATTCTGTTCTGTTAAAGCTTTAAACCAGTTTCTGATCACTTAAACTGGTTTATGTGTAACTTTTGTCCCCAACCTTTGAGTCAAAAACTTAACTTTCATATAGCTTAACTGGGCAGCAAAGTGCTTAGAGGTGTGTGTGTGGGGGGGGGAGGGCGTGTTTTAATTAGAGCAGTTCCTGAAAAGCCACTTTAATGAAAATGGCTCACCGTTACATGTATTAAGCCCCCACATTTCAAAATGGCCATGGGGGTGCTTTAAATAAAGCTCAGTTGATGAGGCTTAGTTAAAGCTCCCCCATTGCCATTTTGAAATGCAAGGGCTTAAGGCTATGCTGGAGTGTTCTAATTACAACACATCAGAGCATGTGTATAAGCAGCCAAATGTTTACTCCATGTGTATGGAAGGTCTCATCCAAAACCCATTGAACCTAATGGAAATCCTTTAGTGGTCTGTGAGTTGGAGCCTTAAGACCAAAATTACCATTGAATCCAAAGGTATCTAAGACAAGTACAGGGTGAAATCAATGGAAAATTAGGGGGCTGGCTCTGAATATATTAGTATTTCAGTATATGAATTTCACACATTTTATTTCCTTTTTTTTTTCTTTCAGGCTAGTCCTGCCCCTATAATTGTCAACACAGATACCTTGGACACAATCCCTTATGTAAGTGTGAAATTTCATGTTCTCTTTCTGGAAATAACTGTAATTTTTAGCATGATTTTCCTTGATTATTACCCTAGTAGAATTCTCTTCATTGTATTATTACATGTATCATGCACCAAATGCATTTTAGTTCAGTGTATGTTCTTTTTAAAAATACTGAAGTTAGTTGCATAAATTATTTGTAGAAATCACAGAAAATGGGTGAGGTGGGGTGGGGAGAGAGATTGAGAGAAAGATAGGTGACAGTGGCAAGCTTAAGGGACCAAATGCAACAACATAAGCAGCTGAATTATGTCTTGTTCCTACATTTGGTAACAAGTCATCCAGCCAGCAGATAATCTTTCCTGCAGCATGAGCTGATTTTTTTTTTTCCTGAAGTGAGCTGCTAATATTAATCTCTCATCTGTCATTATGTTGCCTACATCTGTTTTGGTGGCACAAAGCTAATGAATCATTGACTGAAGTCAGTCATATTGTTGGATTCTATCCACTAGAAGACTGTATCAGTGAAGGAGTTCAAGAGTGACTCTTTGTTGATCCCTTTAGTCTTAATGGGCATGTCCTCAGAAGACACTTTACTGCACAGTAGAGCTAATTACTGTGTCTACATGTGCAGATACTTACCATGCAGTAATTGGCTCTAATCATGGCTGCAAATGCAGGTAGCAAATTTACTCGAGATTAATAACTGCACACTAGCACATGTGTAGACACCTGACTGGGAGCAAACTTGCTCCTGGGCAGCAGGGATTGGGAGATTGCTTCCTGATCCCAGGAGCTGCCTGCTGCTGGGGCACTGGAGCCCAGGTGGGAACAATGTCCTCGTGCCCAGGCAGAAGGCAGCTCCCAGCCCCTGCTCCCTGATCACGATTGTGGAGGAGGGGCTGGGGAGATTGTTCCCTGCTGCAGCTCTGTGATCATGGAGCTGGATGGGGAACAGGTTGAGAGCCTTTCCCTGCCCAGTTCTGTGATTTTGGCAGAGGGTTGGGACCTGTCCCTCCCCTGCAGCTCTTTCCAAGTCCCTTGCCCCAATCAGAGAGCTGGAGGCAGGAGTTCCCTGATGCCGGGGCAGGGGGACATTGTCACTGGAGCCTGGGTGGGGACAGAGCCCACCTGGGAAGCAGGCAGCCCCCTGGGGTCAGGAAGCAATCTCCCAGCCCCTGCCAGAAGACAGCTGTCTCATGGCCTCGTGCTGACTCTCTGCCCCTGTTAGCACCCGGGGGAACCTAGAGCTCCCTCTTGCTGCTGCAGGGGACCAGTACAAGGCTGGAAAGAGTGGGAGCAGACTGCTGCCAGGAGCAGAAGTTCTACTTCTGCATTCCTGCATATCTTTACCCCTCTAAAGTAAACATACCCCAGAGCAAATGCACGGGGGGGAGGCAAGGATAGAAGG
Source organism: Gavialis gangeticus (assembly GCF_001723915.1). NCBI lineage: Eukaryota > Metazoa > Chordata > Crocodylia > Gavialidae > Gavialis > Gavialis gangeticus. The sequence goes on along the minus strand of NW_017729032.1, from coordinate 11,103,093 downwards.
AGGGAAGCTTGCTAACCCTAACTGTAACTCCTCACCCCCCTCTACACTGCCACCACTTCCCAGGAGCAGGGGGCAGGGAAGCTTGCCCCTCCATCCCCCTCTGGCAGCATCCTGTGCTACCACTGCCTCTGAGCAGCCCTGACCTTGCCCCCCTGCTCTGTCCCCACCATTGTGGTGGCGTTCTGCTACGCTGCCGCCGCCTCCTTCTCCTGTCTGGAATGCTCTTGGAGCACTCTGATTGGTTGTTTCCAAGAGTGTTAGGAACAGAGAGATAGATGGACTAAGTTCTTTGTTATATTAAAATAGTTGAGGTTATTTTTCCTCATGGTTATTGCCTTGCACTTGTTGAAGCTGAAGTTCATGTGGCTTTTTTTTTTTAGCTCACTAATGTAGGTTGGTGAGATCTTTCTTCATCTCCTCTCCATCAATTTGGGATTTGACTACCTGGAATAATTTGGTATTGTCTGCAAACACTGTGCACCCCCATTTCCAGATCATTGATGAAAATGTTGAACAAAATTGGGCCTGGCACAGATAACTGCAGGACCTTACTTTTGACTTCCTTCCATCCTGAAAAGTGACTATTTAGGGGTCCCCTTTGCTTCCCATCTTTTCACCAGCTCTCATTCCACAAAAAACCTTCCCTCCAATCCTGGACAATTCAGTTTTTCAAAAAGTCTTTGGTGAGTGACCTTATCAAGAGCTTTTTGAAAAGCCAACTATATTTTGTCAACTGGATCCCCCTTGTCCATATGTTTGTTAACCCTCTCCTAGAGCTTCAGCAGATTGGTGAGGCAGGATTTCCCTTTACAAAGACCATGCTCACTCTTCTCCAGCAGATCATTTTTGTCCATGTGACTGCTGATTTTATTTTTTATTTTTTATTATAGATTCTTCCACCTTGCCAGGTAAAGCCAAGTCAATGAAAGTGGCAAAATTGAGGAATAGAATTGGGTTGTCTCTTGCTAACATCATGTTTCTGATTCATTTCATTTCTTTATTTTCCATTCCAGTTTGGAGAAATAAGTGATTATGTAAATCTTGAGTTCAAAGATTGCTGCTCTTGGACTTTTCTTGTCAGTCAAAAGTGTGTTAGCAAAAGTGGTTCTAATTCAGAAGCCTTATGAAAGTGGCATTGTAGTTGCACAGTAATTCCGGTATATACATTGCAGGTGAACACAGGGGCCAGAATTACATTACAGGTGCAGTTTTGAAAAATGTTACGAATCAGTCATGTCTAGATTTTGAATACATCAGCAGTGTATCTCTGTTTGAATGCAAACACTATTAAGATGGAGCAGGCAGCTATCTCAGCAAAGGTATTTTATTTGGCTTGTGCTTATCCAAATTCAAACATTACAGAATTTTATACATAGTTTAATTAATCAGAAACTCAATTACAATCTGTTTGTCATACCGGAGAGGTGGTTACTTATCTGAAGTTAGGCAGAAGGGTGGCAGGGTACAACCTTAGACTGCCCTATTTTCTCTGAATGGCCACCCATTCTCTCTGCTTATGGATAGTATTATACTCAGTCAAATGAAATGGCCTGCAATCAACTGACACAAGAAACTTGCTCCGTGTAAGTGGGTCACTCACCCAGCTTCCTGCTCAAGGCCAGTCAGCCCTGTGTTCTGGGTTTTCCAGCCAATTTATTTTTCGTGGGCCAAACTTTTCCTTACAAAAACAAAATAAACAGGTATTCAGTACAACAAATAAACAGACCAAACCTGTTGTCTTTTTCAGACCCTGATGCTAAGTACAAACAGTCAAAAAGCCCAAGGCTGAATCGATTCAGTCTTTGCAGGTTAGTTTAAGCTGCATAGATTGAACTAATAAGTAAGTGAACAGATATTCACTTCTGATTCCAGAAATGCAGCCACATGCCTGCAGTAGCCCAGGTCAGGTGCCAGGGGGTGCTATTCCATGGCTCCTCCAGATGGCTTGAATCTGGAGGTGCTCTGGGACAGAAATTCAGTAAACTGATTTAACCTAAATCACTTAAGTCTGAAACTACTTCTGTCCAGGTATTTATCTTAAACTGGTTTTAGCCATTTTGAAAGCCATTTATGTGCTCTGAACTTCTGTTGTGTTACAGATTTGAACTGGTTTCCAGTGACTTATACTGGTTTACTGTCCCTAGTCTGAGAGGGCAACCCAGGCTCTGCGCTTCTCCGGCAGCACCACAGCTTGCCCTCTCTCTCTTTGCACTTTGCTCTTGGAGCTTTTAACCCTCTTTGTGGCTCCACCCTCATTTACCCATCAGCTGGCCTCCAGCCAGACAGTCTATGAGCTATAGCCTACACACAGCTGGGTTTTCAGTCCCTGAAGGCTGTATCTCCTTAAGGTATCTTTTTCTGACCAGAGGCAAACAGATGACTGTCATTCCCAAGGGACTCCAGGTTATCGATTTACTCCTACGTAGCCTTATTCTGGAAAGTTGTAGTACTTGGTAGATCTACTTTAATTGCAACTGTGTTTGGGTAATATATGAACTTTGCTCAAATGCTTGTGAGTAAAAACTGATAATGTCCAAGTATCATTGTTAGAAAGGCAGCTATTAGTGAACTCTCCAATTATAAACAATACACAGAAATATAACCCCCCAAACCTTAAATGGACAATCATTTAGAAATGTGTGTGTGTCTGTGAATATTAATGATAGTTGTCTGTGAATATTAATTATAGTGAGGGTTATATAGCGTACAGGGTCACAACCCACAGGAAGCCACACAGGCCAGATGATGCAGTGCCAGAAGTTGGATCTGGCCTGTGGTTGAGTACCCCTGCTCTAGGTAGTCTGTTCCCCTCCAATAATGAGAAAGCTCTTGTTCATGTCCAAACTAAAATTCTCTTAATTTAAGGACATTACTCCTTGTTTTTGCCACAGAGAGTAGTCCATCATCAGCATCTTTATACAAGTATAAGAGTATTGCTTGGGCATACAGTGAAGAAGTCAGGAAGGCCAAACTACAACTGGAGTTGCAGCTAGCAAGGGACGTGCATGGTAATAAGAAAGGTTTCTACAAGTATGGCAGAAACAAGAGGAAAAGTGTGGGTCCCTTACTGAATGCAGGAGGCAACCTAGTAACAGAGAATGAAGAAAAGGCTGAATTACTCAATACCTTTTTTACCTCAGTCTTCACTGGCAAGGTCAACTCCCAGACTATTTCACCTGGAAGTACAGGTTGGGGAGGAGGTGAGCAGCCAACTGGTGAAAGAACAAGTTAGGGACTATTTAGAAAAGTTGGACATCTACAAGGCCATGGGGCCAAACAGGATGCACCCAAGATGCTGAGGGAGTTGATTGATGTGATTGCAGAGCCACTGGCCATCATCTTTGCAACCACATGACGATCAGGAGGGGTCCCAGATGATTAGAAAAAGGCAAATATAGTGCCCATCTTGAAAAAAGGGAAAAAGGAGGAACCAGGGAACTACAGACCAGTCAACCTCATCTCAGTCTCTGGAAAAATCATGGAGCAGGTCCTCAAAGAATCCATTTCTAAGCACTTCGAGGAGAAGAAGGTGATTAGGAACAGTTAGCATGGATTCAGCAAGGACAAGCCATGCCTGACCAACCTGATTGCCTTTTATGATGAGATGACTGGCTCTATGGATGTGGGAAGAGAAGTGGACATGATATATCTTGATTTGTGTAAGGCTTGTGTTGCACTGTCCCATAGCATTCTTGTAGGCAAGCTAAGGGAGTACAGGCTGGATGAATGGACTGTAAGGTGGATAGAAAACTGGCTGGATCATTGGGATTAGAGAGTAAAACTCAATGGCTTGGTGTCCAGTTGGCAGCTGGTATCAAGTGGAGTGCCCCAGCATTGGTCCTGGGGCTGGTTTTGTTCACTATCTTCATTAATGACCTGGAAGATTTCATAGAGTGCACACTCGGCAGGTTTGAAGATGACACCAAGCTGGGGAGAGCACTAGATATGTTAGAGTGTAGAGCTAGGATTCAGTGACTTCAACAAATTGGAGGATTGGACCAAAAGAAATCTCATGAGGTTCAATAAGGACAAGTGCAAAGTTCTGCACTTAGGACAGAACAGTCCCATGCACTGATACAGGCTGGGGGCTGACTTGCTGGGCAGCAGCTCTGGAGAAAAGGACCTGGGGATTACAGTGGACAATAAGCCAAAAATGAGCCAGCAGTGTGCCCTTATTGCCAAAAAGGCAAACTGGGTTTATTTAGTCTAGAGAAGAGAAGACTGAGAGGGGATTTAATAGCAGCCTTCAACTCTCTGAAGGGGGTTTCCAAAGAGGATGGAGCTGGACTGTTCTCAGTGGTGGCAGGTGGCAGAACAAGGAGCAATGGTCTCAAGTTGCAGCAATGGAAGTTTAGGTTAGATATTATGAAAAACTTTCTCACTAGGAAGGTAGTAAAGCACTGGAACAGGTTGCCCAGCGAGAGTATGGACTCTCCATCCTTGGCAGTTTTTAAGACCTGGCTAGACAATGCCTTTTGCTGGGATAATCTAGTTGGGGATGGTCCTGCTTTGAGCAGAGGGTTGGACTAGATCACTTCCTGATTTTGAACCCTAATTTTCTATGATTCTAATCACTCCTTGTCTTGCAAGTGACAATCCTTTTAATACAGCCTAGTATTCTTTTGGCATTTTTTTTCATAGATTCAGAGATGCTAGGGTCGGAAGAGACCTCAACAGATCATTGAGTCCAACCCCCTGCATAGGCAGGAAAGAGTGCTGGGGTCAGATGACCCCAGCCAGATACCTATCTAGCCTTCTCTTAAAACCCCCACAAGGTAGGGGAGGGGAGAGCACCACCTCCCTTGGAGGTCCATTCCAAACTGTGGCCACCCTTACCATGAAGAAGTTTTTCCTGATATCTAGCCTAAATCTTCTCTCTGTCAGTTTGTGACCAGTGTTCAGCAAGACCACACTGTTGGCTCATATTCAGTCCACTGTAACTCTCCCTCCCCAGTACTTTTCTACAGTACTGCAGTCAGTGTATCTACTGTTTCCTAGTCCTGCATTTCCCAACCTTTTTCATCCCACAGCACATTTAGCCTCTCCCATCCCATGGCACACCAGCCAAATATGGAGAGGAGGGGAGGGGGGGTGGTGTGTGACCGGATGCAGAGTGGGGGGGCGTGGCCAAAAACAGAGCAGTGGTGGCGTGGGGTGGCAGTGGTGGCGTGGGGCAGCAGTGGTGGCACTAGGTGGAGCCATGCCCTGCCAGGAGCCATACCTCCCCAAGATCCCACGGCACACATGGTAATGTCTGATGGCACACCAGTGTGGGTAATTCTGTGGGTAATTCTGTCCTGATCTGTATTTGTGCATTTGATTATTCCATCCTAAGTGAAGGCCTTTGCATTTGTCCATAATGAATTGCTTTTGACTAATTTTGGACCATTTCTGCAGTTTATCAGGGTCATTGGCAACGCATAGGGGGTGCACGCGAGTGCACGCACACCCCCTGAATGTGACAGTGCACCCCTTATGAAAAGGTGCTGCCAATGCCTGTAGGCAGTCGTCGCTTGCCACCCCCCCCCCCCCCCCTTGCTGCGCTTTTCCAGGCTGAAGAGTCCCGTGGCCCTCAGCCTCTCATCATAAGGTCTGTTTTCCTGACCTCTGATCATGTGCGTGGCTCTCCGCTGGACTCTCTCAGGCTTCTCCACATCCTTTTTTTGAATTGTGGAGCCCAAAACTGGACACAGTATGTGTGAGTTCGTGCCGAATTAT
>NW_017729032.1:11084859-11092375 GCF_001723915.1 Gavialis gangeticus | reverse complement strand
GAGCTCCCTGCTTACTGCCACCATGGTCCCGCTGCGGCCGTGCTCCCGCCGCCACCACCAGTGCCGCCATGGCCCCCCCAGCCACCAGGGGCACTCTTTATTCATGATCAGGGTCATTATAAGTCCTAATCCCATCTTCCAGAGTGTCTGCAAAAGAAGGTGATGAAGGATGGAGCAAAGCACTGGAGAACTGGGTAGGGGGAAGAAGGGCTTAGCACGAGAGTGGGAGGTGCGGTGCTAAGTACGAGAGAGTCTGATAGCACCCAAGCTCCCGTTCCTGCTGTTACTGCTGCCATGATGGCATGGGCTGGTACTGCTACCACGGAGTGGACTTCCTGGGAGAGGGAGGTCTGCCATTCTGACACCCACTCTAATTCAGTTCCCGCTCATCCACTCCTGCTTACGCTACTGGACTGCAACTCCACCCAGCATGGTGTTATCTTCAACTTTGCTAAATGTGTACTCAAGCCCATCTTCAAAATCCTTAATAAAGATATTAAACAGTGCAGGACCCAGGACAGAATACTGGGGAACCCCACTCAACCTCCTCCCAATTAAGCATTGAATCACTGGTGACTACTCTTTGCGCAGGAGGAGCTGACCTTGTTTGCTTCATCTAATTTGCTTTCTTAGCTTACTAATGAGTGTGTCATGGGAGAGAATATTAAAAGCCTGGCTAAAGTCAAGGTATATCGCTTCTACTGCTCTTCCCCATCAATGGAGCCTCTTGTCATAGCAGAAAATCAGATCTGTCTGGCATGGCTTCATGGTGAATGGGAATAGCCAGCATGCATTCATCATGTACTCCTGTAGGTGCATAGAAATAGATTAATGACGACATGCTCCAAGATCTTTTCAGGTATGAATGCTAAGCTGGCTAATAGCCAGTGGCTCTGAAATTACCTGAAGCAGAGGCTGTGAGCCATGTCTTCCTGTGTCAGATGAGCAATTTCACCACTAACTTTAGTGTCATTCTCATTCTTTCTACCCTGTTCCCTATCCCCCATCTCAGTGAACATTTTGAAAAGAGGGGCTGTGAGCTATGTCCTAGAATGCCTTAGAACAAGGATGCTCAAGCCTCAGCCCACAGGCCAGATCCAGATACTGGCACAGTGTCAGCTGGCTCGGGGAGCTCCCCATGGGTCTGTGGGGGGCCCTGTGGGCCTTGGCCCTCTACACTGGATCAGGAGTGCAGAGCAGCACGAGGCCAAATCCAGCACAAAGAGCCAGGTGGGGTCAGCACAAGTCCGTGGAACCTGATCCCAGTTTGCAGGGGCGGCACCTGGTCCCAGAACATGGGCGTGGGTTGGGGTAGTACGGGGCCTGATCTGGCCCATAGATCAGTCCCTGCCATTGATTTGGCCAAGAGACTAAAACCCTGAGCACCACTGCCCTAGAACATTTACCTGGGACACAGAGGTCCAAATCTGATCAAGCAGTAATGGAAATTGAACCCAAATTTCCCATATTTTAGGAGACTGCTCCAACTACCAAGTTATTGGTTGAAGTGAGGCATCTTATACATAGCATATCTGTACTTCATCTTAAATGATGATTTTTTTTTCTGATCCCCCCAGATCACATGCTACAGGTGAAAAAGATGAGGACGTACCTAATTTATTGAACCTAGTGGCATTTACACATGAGCTAGGTGCTTTCTGCTCAGCTCTATAGAGATTTAAGCAATTCTGGGCATGCCCAGAAGCAGACACCAAGGGAAATTTACTGTTGAAAATTCGGTGCCTGTGGAGTTTAGACCCTTTTAAAGCTGAGCAGTACTTGTAAGGTCCTAAAATTTGTATAACCATGGACAAAATGACTGTAGCTCTCCTTAGTAAATGTGTGGGATTTATGTGTACAAGGATCCTAGGCTGATGATTTCCAATTTTTCTTCTGCCAAAAGCACCTGCAAGAGAATGGCAGGGAGGACATAGGAATTTTCCTTAATGGACCCTTATCGTCTGACCATCTGATCAGTGTCAGCTCAAGCTTTGTTTTCACAGAATGATTCATTAATGCTATTGAGTAATGGTATTGTTTATATAATTCATTTTCAGTGCACCAGAAATGCGTGTGGTGCTTTAGCAAAAGACCCTGACAATAGAAGAAGTTAATCTATATTCAGTGTTTTTGATAAGATCTGTAATGGGCAGGTAGAATTTTTTATTTATTCAAAAACGTTTCCCTTACAATAGCTCTGTTCTTGGTGATGAATTAAGTTCTACAAATGCTTTAAGAACTACCAATAATGTAGTTATGTGTCCTTTAGAAAACATGGTGAGATTATTGATCCCTAGAACTAAGCAATACGAACAATAAGGCATTATCTACATGTTTAGAGCTATACTAAGGATTTTTCTTATGAAGAGCTGGAATGCTAATACTTTTAGGATTGTTAAGTACAATTGTACTGTTCATTTGCTGATTCCCTGCTACTTCCAAGAACAGTTTCTAAGGGATGACATTTTGTCGATAAATATTAGTAATGCTACTGGATTTTTCGGGTGGCGTTTTTGGCATCGGAAAGAGAGAAAGTCCTATTTTCCTCCTTTAAGAATGGGGGGTATCACTGGTCACGACAGGTACAATTGACATTTTTTAATATTTTTTTTCATGTAGTTATTATTTGGTGCATCTTAGATATTTAAATGCATAATATATGTATTATGGAGAGCTTTTTCTCCCATGAGTTGGATGGCTTATGCTGAGTGGGAGACAAGGTAAGGAGAAAGAGTGCTGTGTTGCTGAAGGCTGTCACAAACACAATGCACGTGCTACTGCGTGACGACTCTTCCTGCCTTAATTTTGGTGGAATTTTAGAAAATGCGGTTCCCCTCATTCCTTCAGATGCTCCACTGTTTCTCTTTACCTCCCCTCCAAATTCACATCTGCAAACCCACCTTATGTAGGAGGGAAGCTTATTATATATATGAATGACCATTTTTAGTATGTATTATTATTGTCGCCCTGCTGAGAAGCATCATAGACATGACCTTAAGGGCTTGACCTGTAGACCATTAAGATCAATGTGAAAACTCCCATTGACTCTTCTGAGCTTGAATCTGGCTCCAAGGGCACAAGAACATGTTTTATTTATCAGAAGTATTTCCCTAGGTAATTGGAGCAAATGAGATGTCCGAAAGCAAGCGACATTTTACTTCTCCTAACGGCAATTAATATTTTGCAGGCAAATCTCCAAGAGACATGATAATTTCCATTTCTTTCCGGAGCACATTTCCCCTTAAACAACTGCATTTCTTTTTATAGTTTCCTTACTGTTGTTGTAAAAAAATGTTGCAAATGATGCTTTGTCTTGTGAATTGTTTATGACAATGTATTCTCAGGTGGTGGTGACATACACATGCCTGATGACAAAGAAGCTTTTCTCGTAACAATTGCTGCGGAATATGAAAGGGATTTTGAGCAACTCATAAAATGTGATTAAATACTAGCAATGCTGAGAAGATGGGAGGAGATGTGGCAGTGCCATAAGCAGATTTCAGAAGCCTTAAGATATTCATTCTTTTTAATGCTAAACATTTTTCAGATGCATGTTCTTTTTTCAGTTAAAATGGTAGTTGATAAGGGTAAGAGTTTTCCTTCCTTATTATTAGAGCTCAAATCTTCCAGGCAGGCTAACCAACTCATTAACTCACTAATTATCTCACTTATCATCTCTCTGTCTGTATCTATATCTTTGTCTCAGATTTCCTACTAGATTGTGAGTTCTTTGTATGATGCTTGTGCAGTGCCCAGCACACGGGGGATCTAATTTGTGACTAGGGCTCTTCAGCACTAGTATTAGAAAAAAGATGGAGTAATAATAGTCATTTTGATGGCATTTATATCAGCCCAACAAATCTGTAATTCTGGCAGTGGAATAGAACCACTAGATAACTGGTATTTTCAGAACTAAAGCACCTTTCTTGAAAATATACAGTCTTCTGAAGGCAGTTCTGCTGCAGAGGATTAGTCAACTATGTAAGGGATCATTTCTGTGCTGATATTGGTAAAAATTCAGTTTAAAAAAAAAATCCATGGAAAGGGTGAGAAAGTGCGTCTTCCCTATCTGCATCTACCTTTCAGCTCCCTGTTGGCAGGGGCTGTGTGCAATATCATCTATTATATTGGATATTGGATTGTATTGAATATTGGAAAATTTTACAAATGTATTTTATTTTTTCTTTGGACCTTTATGTTTTCTTCACATTTAGTACTATATTGATTAATGTACTTTTATTTGAAGAGTAACAGAGGCTGTGTTTACATGAGACATCTAAATGCTCAGTAGCATAGTATACTGTGCAGTAAGTGTGCATGTCTATGTGTGCATGTGCTTACTGTACAGTAAAAACCCTTAGTCCTGCATAAATTTGCTACTTTCAGATGCAGGTAATGATGCACAGTAATGAACATGTAGATATGACCCAGGAGCAAGTTTGCTTCTGGACCTGCGCTGCCACTAGGGGGCTGGCCTCAGGCTAGCCCCAGGGCTCTGGGCTAGGAGCTTCTGCTGCCCCAGCTGGCTGTCTCCCTGGGGGAAGGGTAGGAGGGGAGGAGACCTAGCCAGGTACAGCATGCCCCACCATCAGAGGACAATGCCCAGAGCTTCATGCCATCACCAACAGCCAGGACAGAGTGGAGTTTTTGCCACACCAGCCCTGGGCACATGGTAAGGTCTGCACTAAAGGGAGGGCCCTCCCTGCCCCTGCCCCTGCCTCTCCCCGTCCCCGTCCCTGCCCAGCTCACCCACACTTGGGCACACCTCACTCCATGCAAACAGGTTGGGCACCCCTCAGTCCATGCAATCAGGTCTTTGTGTGGCACCTGTAACGTGCACAGCAGGGGTACATTTGGGAAACAGCACCAGCCCACGGGAGGCTGGCCCTGGGGTGCCTTCCTCAAAAGGCCCCCTGTAGGAAGGGCAGGGACATGGGCAGCTCCTTGTTCCAATCATCCAGGAGCCCCACAACCCCTGAGCCCGGGTACTGTGGGCTGGGAGGCAGCACAGGACAGTGGTTGGCCTGCAGCAGAAGAGGTGTGGAGGAGTGGGGTCTGGAGCTGTGGCAGCAGGTGCTGCCTTGAGCCCAGCCTGCCCCACCCTAGAAAGGAAGTGAGGGAGACAGGCTGCCTACAGCCAGCACCCGTGGCCCACCAGCCACAGGGTAGTAAATGGGGACAGAGTCTTGGCCTGTAGCTACCTGGGCTCAGGCCTTCCCATCTGACTTACCATGGTCCCTGGGCACCCATGCATGCCTGACCCCCTATCTGAGGCCGGGCAGCACGTGGCCCCTGTCCCATTGTAGGGCTGCAGGAAGTTTGGGGTTGAGAGCAGCAAATCTGCTCCCTAGTCCCTGCATATGTGGATGCCAGCCCAGGAACACTTATTCCAGTGTAGTTTACACCCAAGTAAACTGAGCCTGGATCACATGCATGTATAGACTCCCTCAAAGTGAGCTAGACTTTGTGCTAGGTTCCTTTCTGACAACAATATTGTGAAAATCATAGTAAAATACTTAAATAGTTTATATTAAAAGTTTTGATAGGCAAGGCCTTTTTGGGTGTTATCTTTTCTTGAACAATGGCTCTATTACAAAGTCTCAGATGTCAGTTGTTGTGTATATATATAGAAAATATCTGAGCTCTAAAATTGAAAGTGTCACATCTTCTCTTTTTTATATTGTTGTATGATAGTAACGTCCAGATGCTTCAACTAATAGCAAGACCCCATTGTATTAGGTTAGGTCAGTGGTTCTCAAGCTCTTTAGACTCAGGACACCCTCAGTAGACCAAGGCACTCCTTACCAGCTCTTAGTTTTCACTCATTTTTTGAGTACAGAAAAATAATAGAGCATTTATTTTGTTGCAGAGAACTCAGAAAGACCACAACAGTGCAGAATGTTTTGAACACTATGAATTCCTGTTGGAAATCTCTGGTTTTATCTTGTGAATCATGTCTGTGCACCTAAGAGTACTAGTATTGCATGGCACCCTGCAGCACCCTTGAGAAGATCTCAAGGCTCCCTGGTTAAGAATCATGGGGTTAGGTTCTTCACGTTTAATCATGAAACTTCCTACAAAAAGGATAGTTAGGACTGTTGCATTAAGAAGAATAAATAGTTTTATTTGGTTGGCTTAATCCGTTTTGTTCTTATTTATGCATACTCATTGAAGCAGCTTATGCCTTTTTTTCCCAAAGAGAGAGGCACAGTAAGGATTTAAACGCCTTTCAGTTTACATATTTTTCCCCACAAAGGACTGTATGAGAAGGTAATCTAACCTTGATATCACTACGAGGGGGAAGCAATTATCTTTTCAAACCTTTTCATACATGGCAGAGCTAGTTTCCTCTCGTTTTCCCTTTAACACACAATTTGCATTCTACTCAACATATAGGCATTACCAAAAACAAAATATTCTTGATTTAAATTTATTATTATTTTTACTTAGTATATAGGCAGAAGGAACGAGGACTTTAAATAAACTGTGAACAAATGTCTGTAATGTAGAATGTTGTTTTACCCAGTGGTATTTTATTGGAATTGGGGAGCATGAAAGAAAAATTATCTGACATTAGGAACGTGGGATACAAATGTGCAGTGTGAATTGGGAGGAAGAACTAATGGAAGAGGGGGAAGGACCTTTATGATAAAATATTTTTTTAAAAAACAACTAGTCAACAATGGATATTTAAGACATATGTGGAGGAAAAGTTGGGTAGGAGTTATTTGTTTATTTTATTCTATCCTTGAGAAGTACAAAAGGAAGAATATTAGATCTTTCTAGTCTGTGTTGTAAATACCCTTTTTAGAGCATAAATTGTTTGTTCTTTAGCTTTAGTCTTTCAAAATCACTTATTCTCAAGCACCTTCATATGGCAGTTTTAGAAGAAAATATAAAATAAAATAGATGGAGAAATAAATTAATTAGATTTAATTTGAAAATACTTCCCTATTAATTCAGCAATTACTGTGCTTTCAGCTAATACATTCAGAAGCCAAAAGTCAAGAAGGTCCATTTAGCCGTGTCTGCTTATTTAAAGTTAAACAAAGGCACTGCTCAGGTAATTATTAGCATGTTGTGATACTTTTCTGATGCCTTGTTTGAAAAACAGCTTCCTTACTAGTAACTTAACATAAAGTTTAAAACACATTACCAGTATTAGTGAATTAACATTGTGTAGTGCATTATTTTTCTTATTTTAGAAATGTGGAAAATGACAGGATATATGGCTAATGAGCCTGAAGACAGTAATGAATCAGGATACAGGGATTTGCATATTGTACCATTACTGAAACCATTCTAGAGTTAGCCAAGTAGAAGTACATCAGTGTACTCTATGAATACTAAAAATTATTGCTGGAAGACATGAACTATACAGGCTTCTAGCACTTTGATATGCTGAAAGAGATATAATAAAAAATTCAGCCTTTTCTCTTTGGAGTTCTTACGTGAAAGAAATGAACATTAAAAACGATTTTCCTTTTGAATCTAATCCTAATGATCAGTGGCCATC
>NW_017729032.1:11078172-11079859 GCF_001723915.1 Gavialis gangeticus | reverse complement strand
GGAACTATACAGGCTTCTAGCACTTTGATATGCTGAAAGAGATATAATAAAAAATTCAGCCTTTTCTCTTTGGAGTTCTTACGTGAAAGAAATGAACATTAAAAACGATTTTCCTTTTGAATCTAATCCTAATGATCAGTGGCCATCCATCATGCAGCAGCTAGCATTTCACAGACTGGCCACTATAACTGTTTTAAGTCCGGTTTAATGAAACTCCAGGGACAGATGCATTGGCAGAGCTGTCTGGGGAAGACTCTGCAGGGTGTACATTAACTTTCTTTGGCTCTGGCCTAGCCTCAGAGAGGACTGCTACACTGTCCACTTTCTGCCTTGTCCAATGCGACATGACTAACCTCCATTTTCCTACACTCTCCATTCTCCTTTCTCCATTAATCTTTTGCTTTTGCTCCCTCTGTTTCCATATTTCAAGAGAGAGAGTTGGCTTCATTAGTCTGAAGTCAGGCAGAAGGCAGGGCATTAAGTATCTGTGAAAAGGATCAATAAATTGAGATTTGTAAGGCACTTGGAAACTATAGCAACAGAGGCCATTTCAGAAAACACCGTAGACATCTAGACAGAAGGCAGGGTAGGCTGGTATCCTGGGCTGCCTATACACGTGGTTGGAAGTGCAGGGGGAGGTGTTTTAATTAGATTGGTTCCCGGAGAGCACCTCTAATTAAAATACCTCATCATCACATCTATTAAGCCTCTGTGCATTTTAAAATAGCCATGGGATACTTTAGCAAAGCCCCATTTGATGAGGTTCATCTCAAGCACCCTGGTGACCATTTCAAAATACTTGGCGGCTTAATAGACGTAGCCAATGAGGGGATGCTAGAGCATTTTAGTTAGAGCACGGAGCAGACTCCATTAATTCAGTCTGCTCTGTTGCATTCTAATTAAAATACAAACGAGCACGTGTATAGCTTTAGAGATGAACTGATTCAGAGAGACACAGGCTGTCTTAAGTGACAGCCTACTTCCTCAGGTGCTATGAATGGAGTTACAGAAAGCAGGGGTTCTAAATAGAAGGGAATTTAATTACAAAGGGTAAGGAAACTCAGTCTCAAAGTTTAGCAAAACCCCCAGTTTTTCTTTTTTTTTTTTAAATTACATTCGCTCCCCTTCCCCAACCATTTCTGACTTTTTCTCTCCCTCTCTATTCCCTATAGATAAGTATAAGGAAGCTAAGATGTAGGATAAACTTTAAACATTTTTATTTTGGTAGCAAGTTTTTGGTTTTGGATATCCACTGTTTTATTTGTATTATTATTAGGTTTGTATTGATTTTTATTGCTTCATATGGATATTGTATGGTTTAGGCCTGTGTTTGTAAGTGAACCAAAGTCATGTCAAGTTTCCATTTTATATGTCAAGTCTTCATCTTGTGTCCTCTGCCCAGGCATCCCCTGCGTCGCAACTGTATGAGTCACATATCCCTCCCATGTAAATTGGTTGCTGGATGAATAAGTGTGATTGGGAATGATTGAAATACAATGGTAGCAGGCCTCTACTGAATGGCCTGTAATGACTGGGCCATCACCTCACATTGATTCATCCAGGAACCACGGACCTCACCCAGGAACAGAGACAAGACCAGCATTTGAGAGACAAAAGACCCTGCAGAACCAGCAACTCTTACCATTACAGACACCCAAAACTGCACATCCCTGCATGGAGCACACAT
>NW_017729032.1:11076569-11078019 GCF_001723915.1 Gavialis gangeticus | reverse complement strand
TGCTGGTGATTCCCCTCTGGACAACACCTACTGGACAAGGGCCTCTTTCCAACCTGGATAGGTAAATATTACCTGCACACGTCCTCCTACAATTTAGACTCTCTGCCTCTCTCTCTCTCCTCCTGGACTTCAGTGGACTTCAGCCCCTGCACCAAGCCTCTCTAACCCCTGCTGCCATTGTGTGTGTGTGTGTGTGTGTGTGGGTGTGTGTGTGGGTGCAAGGGAACCAATAAGACATTGTGTCACCATCTCCCTTGTTCAATAAAACCACTGTCATTTGCACCCCTGAGTTGGGTCATGCTTTACTGAATCCCAGTCCCTTCCCAATCTTAAATTCCAGCCTCGTTCTCTCTCTCTTTCTCAGCTCCAGCCCCACCCCCACTAGCTTCCCGATCTCCTCCCAATTCCATCTCCCCTTTTCTGTCACCTCTCAGCCTCTCCTTGCTTTCATGCTGTCCCTGCTGCCTTTCAGCCTCCCATGCCATCTACTGCCTTTTCCCTGTGACTTTCTGGTGTCTTTTTCTGCTTTCCCACTGCCCGACTGCCTTTCAGTCCCTCCTGCCGCTTTTCCTGTGATTTTCTGCTGTTTTCAGGCTTCCCCAGCACCTTCTGTAGTTATCCCCCCCTGCATCTTCCCAGCTCCTTGTAGCTGTTCTGCAGTTTTCTCCAGCTCCCAGCACCTAATGCCGCTGCCTGCAACTTCTCTAGCTGTCCCAGAGCCATCCTCTGGCTCCCCACATCCAGAGCCCCTCTTTAACACCCACACTTAGTCCCATTTTTCCCTCTCCCTACCTAGCTTTTCAGTAGCTCTGGCTCCAGTCCCAGCCTCTGTGCTGGCATTGCTTCCCTGTTCTGCAGGCTTTGGACATTGTCTTTTAATCAGTTAAGATAAATTAACCTAAAGTTACCCCCAAGCCTCAGTTCTTCAGCCCAGGCCCCTGTAGTCTACTGGTTCTTATTGCAGTCCTGGAAATTTTAACTCCCTTCACTTCTGCTTTCTTACCTTAACTTTTTCCCAGGGATCCCAAGTACACGAAGCACATACATACATACACATCAGAACACCCACCTTAGGAACTCACCTGTGTGTATGTGTAGGTAGGTGGTATGTGTGTAAATTAGTGAATACACATATATATACATATATAGATATCATTGTGTGTGTGTGTGGTATATAAATTAGTAATCCACGTATGTGTATTGGATGTGCAGGCATTGGTAACTGGTAACTGATTCTGTCTAAATTTGGTGTGTGTAGTGTGTATGGGCTTAAACTGGTGATAGGGGTGCATGAACCTAGACGTGTGTGTATCTGAGTTGCTAGAGTGTGTGTGTGTGTGTATGTATATATGTATATGTGTATATATATATAAATATGTGTGTGTGTGTGTAATGTATATTTCATAGATGTCATAGACATTAGCGCTGGAAGGGACCTCGGAAGATCATC
>NW_017729032.1:11076184-11076558 GCF_001723915.1 Gavialis gangeticus | reverse complement strand
TGAATTGGTAATAGGTATGCATGTGCCTAGGCTGGTTTGAGTGTGTATGTGCCTGAGCTGGTAGTATGTGTGTATATGCACTTAATTGATTTCTGTCTTTGTATATGTGCAATTGTACACCACGCCCTCCTGTCTAACAGCGCAATATTGAAATCATGAGTGTTGGCCTGACCCCTCAGGGCAACAGAAGGAAAGGCAGCAAAATGGCACAGCAGCCCCCTTGGCTCTCCAGGGAACTAGCGGAGCTTCTGCATCGTAAAAGGAAGACCTACAAAGGATGGAGGACTGGAACCACCACCAAGGAGGAATACTCTACTCTGGTCCAGACTTGCAGAGAGCAAACCAGGAAAGCCAAGGCTGTGACAGAACTCCAA
>NW_017729032.1:11063860-11071184 GCF_001723915.1 Gavialis gangeticus | reverse complement strand
AAAGTCCTTTTTTAGATATGTGGGGAGCCAGAGGAAAAGCAAGGGCAGCTTACAGTGCAAGGGCAACATTGGACCCCTGCTAAACTGTCCCTAGTTTTGTTGTTTTCCTGATCTAGCCTTATTCAGGATATGTACAGACATTCAGGGAAGTTAGGGGAAGGTTAGATTGCATTAAAAATGGCCACCTCATCTAGCTTAGTTTGCCTGGGTGTAGACCTTATACTTAGAACCCGAGTTAGGTTGATGTAAGTGCGAACTGCACAGAAGTTCAGCAAGGTTAGATTGATTTAAAAATGGCCAACCTAAGCTAAGTTAACTGTACCTTGAAGGTAGTCAAAGTTAGATTAGTCCAGAGAGACCAATCTAATTGAAAAATTAGTATCTGTACAATTCCTTGCTTAGCCCCAGGGCTGGGGAAGTCCAGCTGCTGGCTCCAGTTCCATCGCTGCACTTTTTCTATCTTCCTACCCCGGCACTGAGCTATTTTTAGCCCCCTAGCCCCTCACCTAACTCCCAGGTGAACAAACTCCTCCCCCAACCCCCCAGACCAGGCCCCACCACCAAACCACCAAACCCCCTATCCTGCAAATTGCTTCTGGTCAATTTAACCAGTATTCACTGGTGCCAGGAACTGAGGAAGTATGTTGGACTAGGGGGGAGGGATGGGAGATTTGGTTTACTAGGGGAAGTATTTTTCATCTTGGGGTGGGGAAGATCAAGGGGCTAAAAATAGTCTGTGGTCCCTGGAGGGAAGAGAACACCGCCCCCACCCCAAGCTCTACCCATGCTAGCCTCCCCTATCTCAGATTTACCTTACATTGAGTGGGCATTTTTAACTTGATCTAACCTCCCCCCGCAACCTTCCTGAATGTCTATACATACCTTTAGCCTGTGGTAGATTTTTTAAAAATCATTCTCCTTTTCTTCAAATGGGGAAAAGCCTCTTTTCTATTATGCCATACTTTTTCTGTTAGTGTTTGGGCAGCAAATCATAATGGCAATAATTAATTAGCTTTGTTTCAGGGTTCAGTGACTGGAAAAACTTTGGCTTGCCAAACTTTAGTTATGCAAATTAATTTGATAGGAGACTTTAATAGTACAAAATAAATTCTTCTGTGGCAGCTTAAGCACAATTAAACATTAGTTGGAGTTCATTTATTGTCTGTCCTTTGGCTGTAAATTTTAGTTCTTTTTTACTGGGAAACATTAATTTAAGAGTCTGGGAAAATCTTAGTATACCTTAGCCTCAGAGTAATCCTCATTTATTTCTTTTTGGAGGTTGTGGGATGATAAGTTTTCACCTGATACCGGTACCAGGTTTTCACCGAATTATAGCTGAGGTACACAGTCACAGTTGACTGTAAACCTCACATATATATCTAAGCATGGAACTTAATCTTAACTTCGTACCTTTTCTTACATGTTTGGGCCCAGGTCACTTTAGATGCATTGATCGGTTTCTTTTTACCCACTTAAACTAATAATAGTGTCATGAACACGTCCTACAGCTGCCTCCTCTTCAGTATTTTTCCTGTGTCTATCATTTACTTTTTTGTTTCAGGCTGTTCTTAGGCTTCATGGGTATGTTTTATATGGCAGCCAACATCTAGGATTGCAGCTTGTTATAAACTTTTCAGAAATGGATTTTAAATTAAATAGTTGAGGTACTGATAAAAGTTAAGACTGCAATAACAAGCCAGGACCCATCAAGCAGTGGGTATAAGATTCATGCTTTCTTAGTTACAGTGTTGTTGGTACCCAAAATAACTAGGGGTGTATGAAGCGGGCCCTATTTCATTTGGATTTGGCCCAAATTGGGGACAGTGTTTCAATTCGTTGATTTGGATCACTGTCCCCGATTCAATTCAGCCAAATCCGAATCTGAAGATTTGATGCTGATTCAGAGAATCAGTGATTCAGCCATAGACACAGTTTTAAATGTTTTTTCTACATACCTCGAGGTACCAGGCGCAGCTCATGAACGCTGCGATGGTGGGGCGGATGGAGCATCCCACACAGGAGCACGGGGGGTAGGGGGGTGCATGCTCAGCGGCGAACCCAGAAGTGGACCAGAAGTACTTCCAGTCCTCTTCCAGGTCTGCTGGGGAGCACACTGGGGGGCCCCCCGCACCCAGTCTGCGTCAGCAATCAGCCACAGGGGGATCTGAGTTGCCGAGCTGGGGGGGGGGGCGTGCTGCTCACTCCCTGGCAGACCCAGAAATGGACCAGAAGTGCCTCTGGTCCATGTCTAGGTTTGCTGCCAAGAGTGCTAGGCAGCCCCCTGTGCTCCTGTGGGACACTATCTGCCCCAGCATCGCAGCATTCACAAGCCACCTGGTACCTAGAGGTATGTAGAAAAAACATTTAAAGCTGTGTGTATGTTGGATCGCCGAATCTTTCCGAATCGATTCAGAGGGTTCCGATTTTATTTAGAGAGATTAAAGGGTCTCCTGATTCAATTCAGATTCAGAGATTTGGCCACCAAATTGGGTTGAATCTCCACCAAATCAAATTAGGGACCAAAGCTTTGCACAGCCCTAAAAATTACCATTCTAAAGCTGGCTTGACTATGTCTGAAAGCTGTGGTCCCATCTTTGGATCATAAATGTATAGTCAACTGGGCCAGTTAAATGTTCCTCTTGTGTGGTCATGTTAGATCTATCCAGATCATGTGTCATGTGTGAGTTTAGAAGCTTAGTGGAAGCCTGTGAATGAGGACAGGATTGACAGTGAGGTAAAGAGTGGGCACTGGTTCAGATCTTCTTCCACATGCCAATGATCAGAGCTAGATGGACACCTGCTGGGAGCTTTCAAAGGCTTCAGTAAATAACTTCTGTTCAATTTGAGGGATGCTAAGGAATAAGGGCAAAGTTACGAAGGACAAAAACCTAAGGAATCTGAGTCCCGTTTTGCCCCTCCTAGAGTTTAGTAGAGCACTACAGTACATCGAGGATTGTTACTCAAGGCCGAGCATACAGAGCGCACTCATGGATGATAAAGATGTAATTTTTGTAAATTGTTGCAAAGCGTCGTACACCATATGGCGGTGTAAGCAGGTGTGAACTGTGATATACTTAAACAATCAATAAGCAAATGTTTAGTCATCAGGGTAATTTGAGTAGTAAAATCAATTAATTGAATACTGCATAATGTTGTTCTGGAATTTCCTAAAGCTTGGTAGTAGGGCTGGTGTTGTATTTAGAGGATGGATTTCTGCTTAAGCCTATCACTGATCCAGTTGGTTAATATGCATTACTCTGAAAACATCTGAATCAGTGTACTAGGACAGCTTTAAAAAATGTGCATTCCTTTTTTCTGCTAGATTTGGCTCTTAAATTGTGATGTAGTATTTTTCTGCCCTGCTAATAATGCTTGTTTTCAACCCTGGCCACCCTTCTTCAGCAATGGAAGAAAGGAATTGTATCTTCATATATATCACATAGAAGGCTGTTATGAGGAATGAGTGAGGTAGTCTTCGTAAAATGCTTTGAGATCCTTAGAGGAAAGGTACTCCAGAAATTCAAAGTGATAAAACAACATAAATCCTCTGGGGAAAAAAAATCTCTCTAGAATCTGGCATAATAATAATTTTCAAGGTTGAAATTCTTGACCTTCCAGCCAACTTTCATAATTTTGATGGATTTCTTTACTTTTGGAATGATGGAAACAGGGATAGTGGCAGTATAAGGAAGGTGACCATTTGTTGCAGCCCAAAATCAAAATAGAAGAATGGAAAGGAACTTCTGCATCAGATTTATTTAAGCTGCATCTGATAAATTATTTCCTCAGCCTGAAAAACAAGTGCATTTCAATATATTGTTTTCATTTTACAGTGCAGTACTTTAAATGGAAGATTTTCAGAAATGCCAGAGACATATAGGAGCACAAACCCTGTTGACTTTCAATAGGGCTTGTTCTCTTAAATCACTTCAATACATTTGAAATTTTGTCCTCAGTTAAAACAGTTGTCCTAAGCCCAGGAAGAGATCAATCCATAATATTAACTGAGAAGGGGAAATGACTATTCATTTGATTGCTGACTCTAAATTAAACTTTGGGCCCTTGTTTTAGTTTCTTCAGGAATAAGCAAGATAGCATTACTTTGGACATTTCTCTGCCAAACACACAGAAGAAAGTTGGGGAGGGGAAGACAGCTTTAGTATTAAATGCTTTTTGTATTAAAATCAGTACCTAGTCAATGCATCAAGCAAAGTATCCCCTAGGTGTTTGTCTAAATTTCCAATTAACAATAAATAACTCCGGCTGTCAAATTCAATCGAAAAACTTCCTCAGACGTTTAGCAGAAGGTTTTCCATTAATTCACAGGGTGAAGGGCAGGTTATTCAACTGCAAAACAATATAGTTAATAAAATTGTGCATTGCCCTGTATTTTAAATAAGCTGCAATATAGAACATGTATAAGTGGGATTGTGCTGTGTGGGTTTGGCCTCCATAGGACCATAGAGACCTAAACAGCCATTGTTCCAACAAGCAGTTATTTGCATCAGTTGGAGAGGAGTAAGACTGATATAATTTCAATTAAACTTCAGTTTTAGTTCATCTGGGAGAATTTGCTTTTCTGCATTTTTTTGTCTTGAGCAGTTGCAAAGTTCAGAGCAGAAGCTGTCCCTATCTGGGCTTTTGGTTGAACCTTGTACAAAGTTGGTACCTGACTCTAAGTAAGTTTAGGTGCTGATTTCTTCCTTGGGGCCAGTTTCTGATTTTGTGTTCACTTTTGATAGCCCATTTTGTAACAAGTATGTCTGTTCGGGTGCAAGACTTCTGTTCCCAGTCAGCACCATGAATATTTACAACGTAGTTCGTTCTCTCAGCTGACTAAACTTGCTTGTTGCCTGCAATTTTTGTATGTTTGTTCAGGTTTTTATTCCTCTTGCATAAGGTTTGTAATCGCAGAATATGTGTTATCAGGATTGATGGCAACCAGGAGTACACATGTCTTTACTCTGCCCAGGGTATACCTTTGCTCTAAATTGCACCTGCGAATGGTTGTAGTTCTTAATTGAATTTGGTAATGTAGCAGATGATTACAGGAAGTACAGGTACATAATTAGTTTAAGCAAACTGATGAGTATAGATGTTAAGGGAAAAGATTGCAGCTTTAGTCTTCAGCAATGCTAGATCAGATGCCATTATCTTAATATTATCAGTCTTGGAAAGCCAACAGAAGAAAGAAGAAGGAATCTCTGAGTAAATTGCTTGTGTTGAATTAGGTAGGATTTACAAAACTTTTGTCAGCCAGATAACATGTATTTATTCACATGTGGCAAATTGAGAACTAGAGAGAAAAGAATTGTCCAGTGTTACATAGCTAGCCAGTTGTGGTTGGGAGTGGAAACAAAAAAGTCCTGCTTTAACACAATGTTAGATTTGGAAGGTTTGAAAGATAAGGTAAATCCTAAATTTTCACATGACATCTCCTTGATTTGAAGCACAAGTTTTCCCTTTTTTGCATACAGTTGTGCATCAATATTTTGTAAAATGGGCTTTGAAAAGTTTAGCAACAAAATCAGTTACTGATCTGATGGAGTCATGTCTCATCAGCCACAAACATCGCTTTTCTTCATAATCCTGTTGTAGTTGCTGTCCTTAAACACATTCATCACAACTGTCCAAGAGCATTCACATTAGTCAAGTAGTTTGGTCCATTTTGGAGGTATGTACTCATCTTTTCATGTGGCAGTAATATCCTTTGCAAATCTAAAACTGCTACCTGCAGTAGCATGAGGCATAAGTAAACAGCTTCTTGCTTTAATTAAAATACAGAATCAAGTAATTAAATGCTGCATTTTTATTTTTTCCTCTTGTAACTTGTAGTTGTTCTATTAGCCAGGGATTAGTTGATTTACATCATGGATCAAATGCATTTTCTCCAAGCAGCTCCCAGCCTCACTACAGTAAACATCCAGAGGCAAATCCCCTGTTATTGCTAGTTGTCATTATGCCATTGATTTCAGTGGGCAGTTTCCACTAGTTCGTGCTTCTGCCTTTTTGTCTTTAACAAGAGTGTTGGTGCCACTTGTGGCCATCTTGATTGAGACCTGCACTGGTTGTAGTGCATCCTCTTTAATTCACACTTCATGTAACAGGGAAAAAATAATGTGTGTGTAATAAAAAATGCAGTGAACTGATGAATCAGTGCAACCATCAACCTCAGTAGCAAATGATACTTTTTACATCAGTGTTTCTGCAGCATAGATCTTCAGTAAAACATCTAGAGAAGCAAGACTCACTAGGGGTAATACCAATTATCTTCATCTTATGAACTCCTGATTTGATAATTTTGTACAGGAGATTAATTCCATTTGGAAGTAATAGAAAACCAAGCATATTAAATTAGGTAATTTGTCACTTATTCAAGAGTTCATAATGAGAACCTGCCATTGAGGTGTAACAGTTTATACATCGAGTGCTAATTTACTCCACCTGCTGTCCAGGCATTTATACATAGGTCATCATGTCAAGATGGTAATAGTTATAAATCTAGGGAACCAAACATCGTTTACTTCCTTTCTGAATTACACTGATATATTATGCATTGCTTCACTTTGGCTGTGTGCAGACATTCAGGGAGGTTAGGGGGACAGAGATAGAGTTAAAAATAGCCACCAAATCTAATATAAATTGAGAGGGGGGTTGGATGGCAAGCAGGCTTCGCGGAGGACGGGGGGTCTGTGGAGGGACTGAGGGGCAGGCAGAATCCATGGGGAGGATCAGGGTGGGCAGGTGGAGTCTGCAGGGAGGGGGTCCAAGAGGGTTTGGTGGGATCAGGGGGGTTCACTGAGTCCATGGGAGGGCTTGGACAAATGAGGGGGTCTCTCTTCCCCATTCCATTCTTGGGACTATTTTTAGCCCCTCATCTGCCCCCACTCCCAGACAAGAGATCCCCACCAGCAAACCTACCTCCCCATCTCAACCACCCCTCCCCTCACCTCAATTTACTTCTTTGGCTCCCAGCATCAGAAAATGCTGATAAAACCAGCACCAGACATGGCTTGTGGGTTAGGTGGTTTGGTGGGCTGGGAGGGGGAGGCTGGCTGTGTGGTTGGTAGGAAGGAAGTTGTCTGTCTGCGGGTGGAGGGAGGGACTGGGGGCTAAAAATATCTTGGTACTGGGGTAAAAATATCTTGGTACCAGGGGGTGGGGGGCTGGAAACTCCGGGCCCCAGGTCTAGGGCAACCAGCTGGGCTTTCCCAGCCCTGGGGCTGTGCTAGGAACTGTATAGAAGTTCAGTTAATTGGTCTTGCCAGACTCGAGCTAAGTTAAACTACCTCAGAGGTCCAGTTAATTTAGATTGGATTGGCCA
>NW_017729032.1:11051244-11058860 GCF_001723915.1 Gavialis gangeticus | reverse complement strand
ACTGGGGGCTAAAAATATCTTGGTACTGGGGTAAAAATATCTTGGTACCAGGGGGTGGGGGGCTGGAAACTCCGGGCCCCAGGTCTAGGGCAACCAGCTGGGCTTTCCCAGCCCTGGGGCTGTGCTAGGAACTGTATAGAAGTTCAGTTAATTGGTCTTGCCAGACTCGAGCTAAGTTAAACTACCTCAGAGGTCCAGTTAATTTAGATTGGATTGGCCATTTTTAGACTGATCTAACTTTCCTGAATTTCTGCACAGCTCACGCTCAGATCCACTTAACTAGTGTAAGGTGTGCACCAGGGCAAACTAAATTAGATTGGGTGGCCATTTTCAACAATATCTAACTTCCCCCTAACCTCCCCAAATGTCTGTACCCAGCTTATGTTTCTTTCTCTCTTTCTTTCTTTCTTTTTTTTTTTAGCAAGTCATAGAGTTTACTTCATCCATTCAGTTTAGTTGAGCAGTAATAAGATCAGAACGACATTAGTCTTGAATAAGCCCTTGGGTCCAAATTCCAGAATTAATCTGGGATTATGCCAGGACAACAGAAAGGAGAAGTCACTACAGTTGCTCCGTGTTTGTCTCAGAGTCACTGAGTTATAATTGGGTAAGAAAAGGAGAGGGAAATTTGATTAAAGCTGGCTTTGTCCTATCCTGTAACCAGGGTTTTTCTT
This sequence comes from Gavialis gangeticus, assembly GCF_001723915.1. Lineage (NCBI taxonomy): Eukaryota > Metazoa > Chordata > Crocodylia > Gavialidae > Gavialis > Gavialis gangeticus. The sequence goes on along the minus strand of NW_017729032.1, from coordinate 11,058,186 downwards.
TTCGTGTTTATTGTTTTGTGCTCCTCACCATGATCTTTCTTTACAGCAGAAGCAGATTGGTTCTGTCCTGATAGTTCTTTCTCATTCTCTGCGAACAATAAGAGCCCCTAACTATCCATGTGGCCTGTCTTTGTTGTTCCCTCTAGAGGAACAAACATAATTTGCATTTGCTGCTTTAGATACTGCTTTATTTCTACCTCCTTTTCAGAGGCACTGTGTTATTTAGAAGTCTGCAAATGTCAAATCTGAGAAAACTTTACTCTGTGCTTTGCCTGTTTTTCAGTGACCTTGTATTTGATTTCCTTGTAGATGAAAGCAGATATGGTCTCCATTGCTTTTAGAACAGTCTGTCTCTGGCACTAATGTCTAAATATGAGGAAAACTGAATATTTTGTCCTTTAAACTCAAGTATGTTTTCCACCTGGTATCATCATCTGATATTCGTGTATCCACGTGTTTGAGTCTAAGAAGATTTGGTTCATAAATCCTGTTGACAGTGTTGAAGTGTGTCTTGGCTGCTTTCAAATTAGATACCAAAACTTGCTTGCCAGATTCACTGCTTCAGTGGGTTATTTTCTTGAGTAAGGCAAGTATAATTTTGCTTTGTGGCTCACCTGGGAAACAGTCTTGCAGGCTTATCTCCTGCAGCAACACCTTTATCATTGCATGTAGTCCCATTGTAGTCAATATGTGCTATCGGCCTGGCTGCTCACCTGGTGCCCCTGCCACTTTCTGATCTCACATCATTGTACTTTCTCACTGTATTTCAAAATTCAATTAATTACATTTTTCCTTTGCTCCTGAAGTTTAAGACAAGTTTAACATTGTTGAGAGCCTTCCATTTTATGCAGAGGGACTCCCAATTCTCTTTTTAGCCGCTTTCCTTCCCCTCGCTACTCCCCATTGCAGAGTGAATTGGAAACCCTGTGAAAGTCATATAAAAGTAAATGTAAATAAATCCTTAAAAGCCCACACAGTTAACCATGCTTTTTGAAGGCTAGCCTTGACACTGGGCTTTGGTTTACAGTGCTGAAGGAACTTTAAATCATAATGTGCACATCCAAAATGTTGTTTGAATCTAAAACTTATAGAACCATCTTTGAAGGAGCACTAAAATTAAATTAAGTGATATAAAAGATGCATATTTTTCTGAGATGTTGATTCCCAAGTCAATATGGTTTTCTGAAGATGTATGCACCTAACCATATTGGTTTTAGCATGTATTTTTGGGCCTCATTTAGCCACCTGTCAAATGTGGCTGCTAACTTGTTCATTTTATATTCTCCTCACTCTTTTCTAACCATATTGAAAATTTCTTGGGCCACAGGTTTTGTGTTGCATATGTGGACCCAATAGCTTATTAGGAAAATTAGTATAATATCCCTGTGGATGTTTTATGACCATATGTCCTGATAGAAACAGAAGACCCAGCATGATCCTGATGCCTAAATAACTATGAAATGACTGAGAATTGTTTTATAAATCAGAATCCTTGACACAGAAGCAGAATATTTTCCACATCCCTGTTACCATTTATGTAATAGGTCAGATATAGGCACACTCGATGTTTACTATCAAGAAGTCCACAGAGAATACAAGAGTGATATTTGGTCATGTACAGAATCATTTCATGCTTTTTACTAGGAATAGTGTAGTACGTGAAATTTTTCAAAAGGTAGTGCATCTATTACCAGATCAGATATTTCCTAAAACTTGTTAGTTCTCTGTTGCAACATTAGATTTTTTTAAACAAAAAATAATCTTGGCAACCATACTGTCTGTCTTTGTATTATTACATAAGAAGAGCAGCCTTCTTTGAGAAGGCCATTTTTTTCCGTCTTAAAATGGGTCAGGTCAAAAGTATTTTGACTAGATTCACAGGCCTGTCATATTTTATTAAACCACCTTTATCATTATAAGTAGTGATGATTTGAAGTACTTTAAAAATAGAATACCATATTTGGAGTACTGAGACTGATGCAATAGAATAATATTAAATTAAATTTCCAAGCTAACCTTTTTAAGGTTTCTGTTTTACAGCTATAGTTCTGTCTTGGTTTTTCTGCACTTTATGAAGACAGACATATAGGAGAGCTAAGAGATGTAGGAGAACAAATATTTTAATTTTGAGCAGAGTTAGTTCTTAGTTGACACCTAGTAAATGTAAACTCCCCAGGGTTCGCGCAGTGCCTACTGTAGTATAGCAGACAATACAGTATCAGCATTTAATGGTAACAAAATTAGCCCCATTTTCCCAGCCAGTTAAAGAGGACTAGTAAATAGCCATGTGGGGAGATGTTTTCACCCTCAGGACTTCCATTGCAATTGGTGATGCGCAAAAAAGAGCTCAGGTTGCTTCTTGGATCCCAGTTTGTTTGTAGACACGACAACTTGGGGAATATAACTCTGACTTAGAAAACTAAGCAATTCACAGTGAGGACATTTTGGGCACAATCAATCATGGTAAGATTTTAGGCAGGAGGTTAGATGACCTCACTTGAAATAAAGAGATTTTTTTAAATTCAAGCATGGTTTATCATGTAAAAAGAGATGAGTTTGGCAAAGCCAAAATGTTCATTATAAGTATTTTTTGTTGTGGGCATCAAAGATACTGCATTAAGATATTGTCACTTGTAGTGGATAGTTTGCAGTATAATATCTACTGGTAACTTCTTTAATTGGTTCAAATCTTTGTCAGTCAACTTGGGATGGATTTCTTTCTAAAACTTAGAGGATCTCAAACTTAATCAGGTCCCTGAATGAATAAACTCAACTGATATTATTTATAAAAATGTTTTTGACTCATAAATATTCTTAAATGTAAGCATGGCTAACATGAATCAAAATGTGCAAATAATACCATATGCCATTTGGTGATGAGTCATAGATTAAGCGCAAGGAGATATTTAATTTGCCCTCTTAGGTGGTGAAACAAAGTAATTTGAGTTGTAGCAACCCTTCTTGTGTTGCATAGATCTTAAACTGGAAAACACTTGTTAGAAATATACCGGCTATTCACCTACTTGAAAAGCTGATGGAGTGCGCTTTAAATTGGGATGGACTGGAGATGTAGTTCTTGACAGATCTGAAAATTTATGCTTCATCATATATTGGGGCCCCAGTAACTGAAGCACAGAGCAGAATGAAAGACAACATCATAACAATTTTTATTCATTTTTTCTACTAAATGCATTGAAAGACGCATGATAAAAACTAATGATAGTGAACATCTACAGGGTTATATAGTTGATACTTTTTTCACACTGTGAGAGTTGTGAATATTTTTCCAAGGCCAACTGTCATGTAAATGTTGTTGAAAGAAACCTAATACTCAGTTCTTCTTAATGCGTTTCTGCAAATTTCCCCTTGTTTAAATTCATAAAAAGGAATTTGGAAACAAAATGTTGTTCCACTTAAGAAAATGATAACGATTATTTTGTGTATTAGTAGTCATAACTGTCTGGTAGTAAGTAAGTTTAAGATATTCTGCAGTAAATCTTTAAGATATATACATATTAGAGATTTCAGAAATGATCAAGCCAAATTAATTGGATGATTATAACTGTGAACCCATGTGCAGCGTTGTGACTACACAGATCTTCCTTCATCTAGACAAAATATGACATATATAAGCATGTGTATAAGAGATTTCTCTATTGAACATGCCTATAGTAAGGCATGAGTTTTTGTATTTAAATCATAATTATGGACATTTAACAGTGATTTACAAACTTGAGAACACATCCTCTCCAGAGAATTTAACAGTCCATCCAATGCAGATCAGACAAATGAAGGCAAGATAGAAGACACTATAAAGAGGTGATAAAAAGGACAGAACGCTGAGATGATTGGTTTGTAAGGTATGAAAGGTCTGTGGAAGGGAGTAGAGCTAAGGAGGGATCTGAATTATAGTGCCCTGTTCAGATGAGGATGAGAAGGAAGGTGGTCCAAACAGATGGGCAGGCTAAAAAGTAGTAAAGCTAGAAATGAAAGTCAAAGGAGAGAAAGATTGTGAAGAATGTGAGGACTGGAAAGGCAAATAGACATAAATATGAACAAAGGTATTGTTAGCCGACATTTTGAAGGCAATGATAAACAGATGAAATGAAGTCAGAAAAAGCATTCAAGGAGAGGATGACGTTGTTCAAATGACTTTGTGATAACTACGGATGATGATACACACCGGGCACATCTACATGAGTCGCTACAGCAACATAGTGTTGGTGGGCACCGACTGTGATGACCTACTGCACAGTATGATCGAAAATGACCTGTATGCCACCAGGACTGTGCAATACCGGCAGGTACTGTGCAGTCATTTAGTACTTGCTGTCATTTAGAACTTGCTTGCAAGTACAAACTGACTGTGCAGTCAGGGGCACGTGTAGATGCACCCACAGCGTAGTGGAAGAGATGGGAAGCATGCAGGTCAAAGGGGTTAATAATTCTGTAAACAGGGAAGGAAGTTGATCAAAACTAGTGCTTCAGTTGTGGGGATAATAAGAAAGGAGTAGATTTAGGTATTAGTGAGACAGAAGCAACAAGGTGCTGTGATGCAATTTTATAGGAAGGTAAACCATAACATATATACTTTTTCATTTTGAAGGGGTTAACCACTTGGCTTTGTTTCTAAAGGAAGGATGGGTGGGATGGGGCAGGAGGTGGAATGTCACAAGGTGAGATTAAAAATAAGTGCCTGGGATCTTAGCTAAAAATCGCATAAAATGCAGTCGCCCTTACTGTTAAAGGATATTGATCTGACGGTTTACTGCAAGCTCTCTAGGGTACTTGAGAGAAATAGACCCATACTATTTAAAAGCTGCTTTCGGTCCTTGATAACATTACCAGAGTATTTAACAGATTTTGTTGCTATGTTTTCATAGACAGAGGCACAGCTTTAACACATCTTTAGTGAAAAAAGTGACCAAAGAAAATCAGTAGATTTCTTACTAAGTGTAAAGGAGTTCTCAAAATGACTGAATTAGTAATGTACATCAGGAGATGGTGGAGGGACAAATGAAGAAAGATGCCTGGATTTATTGATTTAACAGCAGAAATTGTGAAGGATTTTTAAATTCTGTTCATAAACGGCTTTGATGCTGCCAGCAAGAACTGTGAAATACAAAAGGACTTTTCTCATTTGCTATAGAGCAGAGAAACTTTGAAGAATAAACATGGGCTAACTTCCTTTTTCTAACTTGAATTTGGCTGTTTTGCAGTCTGTCAAGAACTGGGTAGAAAGACAGCTAATGAGACCCCCACTACCAAACGAAAGAAAATGACACCTGAGAGTAAAATCAGGGGTTGAGGTCTACTTCACTTTTCTTATCAGTGCTTATAAAAGGAGAGACTGTTGTTCCTCACTTCTGACAGTTGAAAAATAGTGTCGTATTAAATATCATTAAAATGAATTTGCATCTGTAGGAAAGGTCCACAGATGCTTTCATGCTTGGTCAACACTAATTTATAGGGAAAAAAAAGACTAAACATAAAAGGAGGCTTTGATTATGTCAGTTTTTATAGAAGGAAGTTTTTCAGACACTAATCTTCCTAGGTATAAGAGGCTGAAGAGGTTATTACCATTGTATAAATTTCAAAGAGTGCTTTTATACACATATTGATATGACTCTCTGATTCATGGTACTATCACAATGGCATCTTTAATTTGTGCAGAGAGAGCTAGTTAGTGGTATTAGGCTGGAGTCAGGCAGAAGGCAAGGTAGATGTACACCCTGTAGGCCAGGAACAGAAATTGCATTTATCCCGGGACAAGTTGTGCCTGTGTTTGTCCCAGAACAGAAATGTGCTCACCGGTTCTGGGACACACATCACCCTTCTGCTCAGGGTTTAGCAAGCCACTGAATGCATTGCCACTTTTCTGTCATTAATTCAATGATGCAGTCCCGGGGTAACTATTCAGATGCACTTTTTGTTGTTGTGGGATAAACTGTTGGTATTTCTGTATCTTGTGTGCTTTCTTTTAGGATTTATCCCAGGGCATTGAAAGTAGACATCTAAATGACTGCAGGGATAAAAAGTTTCTTCCTGGGAAGAGATTAGAGCGGGGTGGAGGCAAGGCATCTGTTTTAAGTTATAGACTAAATCAGAGATTTAGTTGCTTTGATAAAGCATCTGATGAAGTAAGCCCTCTGCTTATGAAAGTTTCTGCTATACATCTCTGATTTAGTTAGCCTATAAGATGTAAATCTACCCTGCCCTCTGCCATCTTTACTTTGTTCCACTGGATTGGCAAAACAAGAAAACTACAGTGTATGTCTGGATAAGTATAAACATCTCTGTGTAATGTCACACAGCTAGGTTTTGCCAATGCAGAAGTGCAGCACAAATACCATATTTACTTAATAAAAGGTGATCCTGAATTTAAGACAACCTCCCAAGAATTACATTCCATACATGGAAAATATATTAATATATTTATTTATATTTAATCCCCTGCCTGCATGAAATTTATTATCATTTTCCATGTATGAATCTAATTATTGAAGGATTATCTTGAATTCCACCCCCACACACACTACTCAGGTGGTAGGGGGAGAGATGATGAGGGGGGCAGTAATGAAACAGGCAGTGGGGGAAGGCAGTAGGGGGCATGTGGTGTAGTACAAGTGGGGAGCTGTGAGAGGGCAGGCAGTGGGGGCAGTGGGAGATGGGAATAAGGCAGTAGACGAGCAGGTGGTAGGGGGCAGGCAGTGTCCAGGTACTGAAACGGGCAGTGAGAGGCAGGCAGCTTGACCCTTGCTGCCTGTCCCTCCCCTACTTACCCACATTGTGCCTGTGCTGCCTACAGCCTCGGGCTGCCCCGATCCCCCTTCTTCTTTCCCTGCTCTTTCCCTCCATGCTGCTTCTGCCCCCCTCCCATGCTTGGGTGCCCGCACCCCCTTCTTCCTGTCTCCACCCCCTTCCCCCCAAGGCCCCCTTTGC
>NW_017729032.1:11046191-11051233 GCF_001723915.1 Gavialis gangeticus | reverse complement strand
TTGCCTGCCCCCCACCCTTCCCCCATTACCTTTGATTTTTGCCAGCAGTCTCTGTCCCTGATGCAGCCTGGGGCACAGAGGATGGCTTCAGCCTGGCCCCATAGCAGCTGTGTGGAGCTGGCACTGCTGCTACAGAGCCAGGCTGGAGCACATGCTCCATGCTTCAGGCTGCAGCAAGGGCAGAGCCTACTGTCATGGAGCAAAGGTAAGGAGGAGTGAGGCAGACGGGGAGAAAGGGGGAGAAGTGATATGGGGGGTGGAGACTGGGCGCTGTGCAGTGGCTGTGTATGCACAGGCAGCGGGGTGGTGGGGGAGGCAGGAGCTGTGGCTCCGGCTTGAGCCCTAACCCCTGCCTCCCGCTTGATTGTAAGCTTGATTGTAAGGTGAGAGGCTTTTTTTCCCCCAAGTTAAATGGTGGAAAAAATTCATCTTCTACTTGAATAAATACGGTACTAGACTTCACATGCATTATGAAATGATACATATATATAAATTTAAAGCAGCATTTCAAGTGAACTATGTTCTCTGTGTAGGAATTCATTCTCATAGACTTGGGGAAGCAACTATATAGTTATTATACAATGCTAATTCCTAATGAGAGAATAAAAGTCAAGTTTTACCCAATTATTTCAGTCCTTTTTTAAGCCATAGTAAATGAGAAAGCTATGCTAAAACATGCAAATCCCCTTTTTTGAGGAAAGAAGCAAAGTCTAGTATCATATTTTGAGCAGAGAGGTAGTTAGCCATGTTAGTCTGAAGCAAAGGTAGAAGGCAGGGTAGATTTACACCTCATAGACTAACTAAATCAGAGGTGTATGGTAGGAGCTTTCGTGAGGCTGACCTCACCTCATATTTTTATTACCAAGTGAGAGAGGTTGAACCCTTCCATATCTAACCCATTTTGTAAAACTGCCCCTCAGCTGTTCATTAGTCCCTCCTATCAATTTTAAAAACCAACCTTTTTTAGCATAAATATCTTTTTAGAATGACAGGTTGTATCTGCTAGGATTCCCAACAGCTGTTTTGATGACTATTGATAGCACGTTTTGAACGATGGAACCCAGAATCATTGTACAATGAATCTTTTCACCGAGAATAGCCATTTTCAAACTATGTGTTTGGGGACAATCTTCCAGCAACAGAAAGGGCTTCATCATGACCTGAAATTTAGTACTTACACATAGAGCCTGGTTATAAATTTAATTAACATAACTTATACTCCATCTGTGCAGAGTGGTGAACTAATCGCATTGATGGACCACAGGTGCACTGATGGACGCTAGGCATACTACATAGGAAACACAGAGTTTTTTTTCTTCTGAAACATGTCCTGGTAATAGTGGTGTAACTGATAAATAGATGTAGGTGGCTCTGTTGCAATATAAGCTCTCTGGAAAAAGGACTTTGTGCTTTTATGCTTGGAGCTTGGGCACTTCTGTAACATAAATGAATAATAGTAATGGACTAAGCTTTAATTAGACATAATTATTTGCTGTTTTATGAATAGAGGACCAAAACATTTCGTTCCCTTAATGCATGCACGTGGGTGCTAATGCATTCCAGTAACCTACATGCTTTCATGCTTGCATTCCTTTGCAATGATCTCCACAATGGCGGTGTACATTTTGAAACTTATCTTCCAGAGATTCTTAATGGATAAAGCAGGTTTTCATTATTTTTCCATATGACATGGATTATCTCATTTAGCTCTATTCAGAGCCTCATAGCAACACAAAGGATTTGTCCTTTTGATTTTTAAATTTCAAACTTGGATATAAGTTGCTATTTAATTTTATCTGCCCAGTCTTTGCCTGTGTTGAAGTAGTGTTGAAGTTGGAGATATTTTTATGAACATCTGGTCTTTGGAGATTATGGCGCAGAGTGTGCTATATAAGTTCTCATTTACTAAGTTGTAGGCCACTTTTAAGTAGGTATTGTCTTTGCAATGTTTACTTATTCAAAGTATAACAGCATCAACTGGACAGATTGGGAGCGCTCCCGCACAAACTTGCTTCAAAATACCCTAAAGCCTGGTGATCAGGGTGCTTTTAGGAAGTGTCAGATATACTTTAGACCCCATTAGGGAGCGGAGGCAATGATCCCATGTGAATGTCCTAACCCCAGTGCCTTTGAGTAAAAGAAAACTACCACTTCTTCTTCCAGTAGTTTTGTGGCTAGCCCTGACATTGTTTCCCCCAGATGCAACTGTTTGGTGAATTCAACTCACAGTTAAGAATAGTTCTGTGAAAAGCCTCACCACATTTCTAGAATATATTACTTAAAAAAACCCACCCCCAAACATCTGCAATGATCTTCTCTACAACTCTTTTATAATAAAGTATAAGAGTATTGCTTGGGCATGCAATTGGAGTGGCAGCTAGAAAGGGACATGAAGGGTAACAAGAAGGGTTTCTACAAGTATCACAGCAACAAGAGGAGAATCAGGGAAAGGGTGGGTCTTTTATTAAACCAGGGAGGCAACCTAGTGATAGATGATGTAGAAAAGGCTGAAGTACTTAATGTCTTTTCACCTTGTTATTAACAGACAAGGTCACCTCCCAGACTACTGCACCAGGCAGCACAGCTTCAGGACTAAGTGAGCAGCTAACAGTGGCAAAAGAACTGGTTAGGGACTATTTAGAAATGCTGGATATGTAGCAGTCCATGGGGCTGGCTGGGATGCACCCGAGGGTGCTGAGGGAGTTGGCTGGTGAGATTAGAGAGTCTCTGGCATTCATCTTTCAAAACTCATGGCTATCGGGAGAGGTTCCAGATGATTATAAAAGGGCAAACATAGTGCCCATATTTAAGAAAGGGAAAAAGGAGGATCCAGGTTAGTACAGACCAATCAGACTCATCTTAGTTTCTGGAAAAATCATGGAGCAGATCCTCAAGGAATTCATTTGTAAGCACTTGAAGGAGGAGAAGAAGGTGATTAGGAACAGTTAGCATGGATTCACCAAGGGCAAGTCATGCTTGACCAACCTGATTGCCTTTTATGATGACTGGCTCTGTGGATTCAGGGAGAGCAGTGGATGTCATATATCTTGACTTTAACAAGACTTTTGATAAGGTCTCCTACAACATTCTTGCAAGCAAGCTAAGTGTGGGCTGGATGTTTGGACTGTAAGATAGTTAAAAACGAGCTGGATCATAAGGCTCAGAGGGTAGTAGTCAATGGCTGAATGTTTAGTTGGCAGCCAGTATCAAATGGAGTATCCCAGGAGTTGGTCCTGAGGCTGGTTTTGTTCAATATTTTCATCAGTGACTTGGAAGAGGAGATGGAGTGATCCCTCAGCAAGCTTGAAGATGACCCCAAGTTGGGGGAGTAATAGATATGTTGGGCTAGGATTCAGAGACAAATTGGAGGATTGGACCAAAAGAAATCTCATAGGATGTGTCCAGACAAGCATGCACATGCCTCTTTCAGCATGTTAAACCCCTCTGAGATGCTGAAAGACGCATGTGCGGGAACAAAAAAAAACGTTCTCCGCACTGCAAATTTGCAGCACAAGGGCAAAATTAGATAACTGCATATCCGGGGGTCAAAAAAAAAAAAAAACCTGGGCAAAAAAAGCAGGGCAGGGCATGGTCCCTGACTCTGCCCTGAGGCAACTGGAGGCTTGGGTCTTCCACAGAGATGCTCTGGTAGCCAGGCAGAGCATCTCTATAGCTAGCCCTTGCCCTGGTGCTGAAGCACACTGTCTGCCCATGCAAGGCAAGCAGCAATGAAGGCTGCAGGGACCTGGATCTGGCTTCATGCTAAGTAAGTATGGGGGGGGGGCGGAAGGGACCATGGGGTTCCCCACCCGACCCCAGCTCCTTGCTTGCTCCCCCACCTCCTCTTTCTTTTCCTCAGTTCCCTGATTGTTTCCCCTGCTGACCCCAGCACTCCTCTCATTTCCCGTGCTCTCCCCAGCTCCCCGATAGCTTCCCCGCCCAGTCCCCCACCACCCACATGGCCCAACCTAACTGGCAGTGGCAGCAGTGATCAGGGTGCTTGGAGCCTCATGGCACAGCCCTCCCACGTGGTGTGGGGCAGCTGGGGACAGCAGGGACTGGCCTCAGCTGCCTGGCACCATGCTCCTGCTGCTGCATCATGTGGGTGCGGCCCAGCTTGGCAGGGCACTGCATAGCGCCACATGCTATCTATCAGCTCAGGGCCATTCTGGCTGTCAATGCCACTCATCCCCAGTGGCCCTGAACTGCACCACAGCCTACAGCACCCAGCCGAGCCAGGCTGCACCTGTGCCGTGCAGGGGAGGCTATGCCATGAGACTCCAGTGGCCCCAACAGCTGCTGCTGCAGCTGGTGAGTGTAGGGATGCTGGGGTCAGGTGGGCAGCAATCGGGGCCTGTGACTGGGAGGGGAAATGATTGGGGGGGCTGGGGGAGAGAGCAGGAGCTGGGGCTGGGCGGGAGACACATGGGCCCTGCAGGGGAGGAGACACTAGCCCCTGTTGAGGGGCTGTGGGCCCCTGTTGAGGGGGCTGTGGTCCCTGTTGATGGACTTTGACTCCTGTTGAGGGACTGTGGGGGAGCAGTCTGGAAGCTGTGTGGGAGGGTCTGCACCCTGCAGGGGGTAGGACACCCACCCCTCCTGATGTGCCCACCCACACCCACAGTCTCCCCACAATCCATCCACCTACAAACCCCACAACCCCAAGTGACACCCCCACAAGCCCATGGCCCTGTAGGTCAGAAGTGAAGGGACTGAGGCAGGGAACAGGCTGTGGGTTGAGAGCGAGGGGCAAGGGCAGGGGCAGAGCAATGGCATATCAGTGTTGCTCAGCGCTGCACATCCTGGTGAGTGAAGAGGGTAGGGGTGGCTCTGATTTTTCTATGGCAGAAAAGCCAAAGGTCAATGCCAAACTACAGATATTTAGAATTGATTTTATTATAATGATAGAGGCACTGGTAGGCTTCCAATTGCTTTAAAATTGTAAATATATCAATAAAACATCGCTCAACAACGCTCCAAGAGGTTTCTGGCTGAGATGCAGGACCTCCACTTGATTCAGGAGGTGCACAGTCCCACCAGAG
>NW_017729032.1:11028443-11041191 GCF_001723915.1 Gavialis gangeticus | reverse complement strand
TTTTTATCATGGATTTTGCAGTTTTTAAATAGGCAACACCAGAAGTCCTGCTAGTGAGGCAAGTGGCAGGACCCACACAAAGCAGCCTGCTCAGAGCTGGCACCTGGGGCCCAGCTGGAGGTGGCTGACCTCCTGGCCACTTGGGGCCAGGGAGACATGCTTTGACAATTCAAAGCAGGCCATTACACTGAGAACATCTTCCGGGCAGTAGCTGTCCAGATAGCTGGGCGATGGCACACATGGAAGTAGTGCCGCACAAAGGCCAACTGTGCTGCTACAGACTACTAGCAGCTGGCCCAAAGGTGCAGATGTCTCTAATGCCCCTGCAGTCCCCATCTGGGTCTGGCAGGCATGCAGCCTTGGGGCCACATACTGTCGCAGGTGGCAGCCGGTCACAGCCAGCCAGCAGCTCCCACAGCCAGACTGCTGCAGTGGGTAGAGGGTGCAAGGAACTCTCAGGGCTGCTTCAGCAGTCCAGCTGACACAAGGTGTAGTGTCCACAGGTGCCAGTTGGTTGGGCCCCAGAAGCTCCTAAGAGCGAGTAGCCCTAAGCTACTTGACAGGGTAGCTTTTTATTCTGCTGGGACCAGCACAGGGCCGGTTTTTATATTTCTGAGGCCAGTACAGGTGCTGACCCCAGCCTCTAGCTCCCCCTGGCTGCAGATCCGGGAGGAGCTAGGCAGGGTTATTTTTCCCCAACTGGAAAAATTTTGCCCCACACCAAATTGTATGTCTGGGCACAGGCGCTAAGACAAAAAGACCCGGCGCAAATTTGCACCACTTCTGTTTGAGCTGCTGCAAGTGCACGTGCTTGCATGTGTGCATGCACCCATGAATTTCAACAAGGACAAGTACAAGGTCTTGCACTTAGCACGGCACAGTCCCATGTGCTGCTTAGCCACTCAGCCCCCAGGCTGGGGGCTAGCTAGCTAAGCAGCAGCTCTGCAGAAAAGGACCTGGGGGTCACAGTGGTCAGTAAGCTAAATATGAGCCAACAGTGTGCCCTTGTTGTGAAGAAAGGTAACGGCATTTTGGGCTCCCTTGGGAGAAGCATTGTCAGCAGATTGGGGGAAGTGATTATTCCCCTCTATTCGGCACAGGTAAGGCCACATTTGGCACAATGTGTTTAGTTTTGGGGCCCTCACTACAAAAAAATGTGGACCAAGTGGAGGGAGTCCAACAGAGGGCAACAAAAATGGTTAGAGGGCTGGGACGCATGACTTCTGAGGAGAGGCTGAAGGAACTGGGCTTATTTAGTCTGCAGAAGAGAAAACTAAAGGAGGATTGAATAGCAGCCTTCAGCTACCTGAAGGGTGGTTCCAAAGAGGATGGAGCTAGACCAGAGCTGGGCTAAGTCTTGCCCATGGGCCAGTTCAAGCCCAGGGCAGACTCCATTTCCCAGTAGCCCCTGCCCATGTTGCTGCAGCTAGTTTCCATGGAGACAGCAGGAGGAGCAGAGCCGTGAGAGCACAGGGCCAGGGTTTCCATGGAGACCAGTCCCTGTAGCGCTGGCATGGTGCATGGCAGGACGGGGAGCTGCTCTGGGGCCAGGATCTTGTGCCAGTGAGAGCCTGGTACGGAGCTGGGGCAGAGGCAGTGGATTGCAGCTCTGCCCTGGCCCCGGACCACGCTCTCACTGCTGCAAGATCCCTGCCCGGGAGTATGTCTGTGCCCAACCACTCACCCTGCCAGTGCTGCTGGCCCTGATCTCCCTGGAAACCCTGGCCCTATGCTCTCATGACCCTGCTGCTCCTTGGGTCTCCATGAAAACCACCCACAGCAACACAGGCAAGGACTGCTGGGAAATGGAGCCTGGCTGCCAGCCAGATCCACCGTTTTGCCCACTACTGAGCTAGACTGTTCTCTGTGGTGGCAGATGACAGAACAAGGAGCAATGGGCTCAACTTGCAGCAAGGGAGGTTTAGGGTGCCGAGAGGTTTAGGGTGCCTAGAGAGATGGTGGAATTACCATCCCTGGAGGTTTTTAATGCCCGGTTTGAGAAAGCCCTGCCTGGAATGATCTAGTTGGGGCTGGTCCTGCTTTGAGCCGGGGGTTGGATTAGATGTGACCTCCTGAGGTCCCTTCCAGCCCTCATTTTCTATTATCCTATGATTCTTCTTCCCGTAGTTATCATCAGCTAAGTTGTTGGCATGTGCTGATGCATGTGCAGAACATGGTTAATTGTGTGGTGTTGTTCCTATCACAACAGTACTTAGGAACTTCAGTCACATCACAGGGCCCTTGTGTGGTAGGTACTGATAAACAGAACAAAAAGACAGTCCCTACCCCAAAGAGCTAAGTGTAAAATAAGAGATCAGCACCCCCAGATAAACAGGATGATATGCCATTGTCACTTTGTCAGCTTCCATATGAGGAATGAGGCGACTACTTACATTAGTTTCTTTGCAATCAGGAGTTAAAAATGAGACATTAATTGGTGGCTGTAAGTAAAGATGTGTGTGTGTGAGAAAGATATTACCAAGCAAAGGATTTAAATTGAAAGTAACCCTGTATTTCCCCATGTCTCATTTTTATGAGTCCTGATACCAGTAATAAGAATATTGCTCGATGGAAAGTCAAACTGAAGATCTTTTTTGTGATTGTGGATAGTGAAACGAAATACCCTTAGGCTGTCATAAGAATCCTGTTTGTGTGCAGATGTTGGCTGGCTCTTCAGATTGGGGCTTGTTGTCTTTTCATTTTTATACAAAGAGTTGTTTGCTTTTCAAATTCTCATTCCCCCTGTTTTGCTGAATTAATAAGATTTCAATGCAAAGGACAAGTGATTTTAAGCAGCGAAGCAAAGAAAAGCCTTACAGAGCAAGACTGAAAAATGGAAGACATAGATCAGACTTCTCCACCTGCCTAAGATAAAAGAAAAAAATCATGAAAATGGAGGCATGCAGACAGCTTTGATTTTATTATCATTAGGCAAGCAAGGACAAAAAATCCTATGAATAGTTATAATCCCTCCAACATCAGCATGCTGCCTATGTAGTTGTAAAATAATCTCTTTATATGGAGACCATTAAAGTGCTGAATACAAAAGTTTTATATGAATGTTTCCCCTAATATCGATGTTTAACACACTGTAGTGTAATTAGTAACTTAGGTCACGTAACAAGAACAAACATTAAATGTTTCTCTATAAACAAGAAATAATGCACTGCGTGTCTTGAAGCATTTTATTTTTTGGAGCTGAGTTTTATTTTCTTTGGGGGGGGGTTCGGGCCTCATTTTTTTTTTCTTTTGGGAGGGGGTTGCTTAGGTGGTACTGCCATTTGGTTTCATGATTTACCAAGACATGGCTCTTAAGTGATAAAACATTCGTATTCGTTTAAAAACAAATCCTGAAATAGCTCAGATACTTGCATAGTTCGAAGATCAATAAAACACACACTATTTTGAGGAAGCCCAGGTAAACTATTGAATTAGTTTGTAGTAAAATTGGAAAGCTTTTTTGGTTGGTACACTTGTAAACATAATGGTATTGTTCATATCATAAATACCTGCATACTAGAAAGTTGCCAGGTTATCTTGGCAGTCATTTGAAAACTTTGTGTCTTCTAGTTATACCCAGACAGCAAATATAGGAAGTAAAGAAATTTGCTGACAGTCTTTCCCACTGCACTCCCCAACCCTCCTCTTGAAGTTGATCCACTGCACCTGGCACTTTATATTCATGGGATAAAAGGGATAAACAGCGTTAGGAAAATCTTCCCCCCACCAAATGGTATCCCTTTCACAGAGCTACCTCTTCTTGGCTCCACATATCGTCCCCTTCATGGTTCCCAGGAGGCTAACTTTGAGCAACATGCAGTGTGTGTCCTAGTGGTTAAAGCACATGGCCAGAAAGCAGGAAATGCACTTGAGGCATCTAGAATCCCTCTTTTCTTCTGGGCAAGTGACGTAGCCACTGAGCTATTAAGTTAAAAGTCCCTCTCCTCTTTGTCACTTCCCATCCTTCCTCCTGGTGCACCAGATAGTCATATTTTTTTTTTCTGTGAGTAAAGTTTCGGGACTTGCCTGGTAAGTGATTTTATTCTGATTCTGCTCAGGTGCCTACGCAGCCATTATACTGAACATGTGCAGAAGGGTAGCATAGAGTGAACATAGCTATGTGGAATCTATGTTGTGCATAAGTGCCAAAAACTGCAATTACGTAGCTCCATAAGTGCCAGTTAGATATAGGAGTTAGTTTTTATCTTCTACATTTGCTATGGAAATATATAGCTTAGAAGTTACTTAAATATTTGTGCAAAGTCCACAAAGAAGACTTTTCAGAAAACCCTGAAATGATACACATTTGTGTCAATGCAATCTACCTTGGAAGTTGTCCGGGAACAAAACTTTCATTGACATCAGTTGAGTGTTCTAAGCTTGATTGTTCACCATTTTAATCAATGGGAATAGGGTCAATCTGTATGTTAGAAAGCATATACAACCCGGCCAGTCTTTTGAAAAACTGCACTCTGATAAATTAATGAGACACATTTGTACAGATCATGAGTAAAATGTATGGTTTATTCCATGATTGCATTTCATGTGAATTTAAATGGATTTTTCTCTTACATGGTTTTTTTAGGTCAACGGAACAGAAATTGAATATGAATTTGAGGAAATTACATTGGAGAGGGTAAGTTTGAATTTTATTACAGAAACTAATGAAAATTTGTTTTTCTGTTAGAAAAATAATGCAATTATTACTAATAAAATAAATAGTGTTAAAGGCCAAATAATAGGTTCCTTAGTCAAATTAAATGTCTATTCTGAAGAAGGACTTTAGGCTTTGTTCTGTGGTCTAGGGGTGCACTGGGATTAGCCTTTAACAGTTTATAATTTAGGTTCGGTTTAGACATTTACACAACAGAATCCAGAATGCTTTTCCCTAGTCTGTTGTGAACATGGAGCATTTTTACACATGCTCTGGGTGGTGTAGGGGGAAGGGGGGACAGGCGCTTTAATTAGCAAGCTGAACTAATTAAAAGTACCCGAATGTCACATGTCAAATGAGCTTTGGCTCAAAGCACCCTGCCGCCATTTTTCAACATGGGGACGCTAATACAGGTGACACTAGAGGCTGCTGGAGTGCATTAATTTCCACGCTCCAGCAGACTCAATTAATTGAGTCTGCTCTGATGTGGTGGATTTCTAGCATGTCAGAGCAGGCTCCATGCACATGGAAAGCTTTGGAAAGCCCAGTGTGCCTGAGCACTAGGAAAGGACTATCAAACTCAGATGTGGAGACATTTATTTATTTGCATTTTGCAAATCAGATGTCTGGAAAACTGTTCTCAATTTTAGTCTCCTGGGCTATGGACAGACATAAACTGGTATAAGTGATTGGAAACTGGTTCAAATCTGTAACACAACAGAAGTTCAGTGTGCATAAACTGCTTTCAAAATGGCTGAAACTCGTTTAAAATAAACTTGGATGGATGTAGTATCAGACTAAACTGATTTAGGTTAAATCGGTTTATTGAACTCCTGTCCCCTCCAGATTCAAGTTAACTGAGTACCCCAACATCCCAGGATGCTTTGCACCCAAAGCTGCTTTGGCCCAAGCTGTCTGCTCCAGCTGAGCAGGAAGGCATGTTCGAGCATCCCCCAGCTTCTGGCCTAAGCCACCACAGGCATGTGGCTGTATTTCTGGAATACAGAGTGAATGTCTGTTCACTTGCTTATCAGTTCAATCTACGTAGCTTAGACTAACCCACAAAGACTGAACTGATTTAGCCTCAGGCCTTTTGACTGTTTGTGCTTAACCCTTGACTTGTGTGTGTGCGCACATTTGGAAAAAAATCAGGCAATCCCTCACAGTCAAAGATGATTGTTACAACTTGGGCACATGTTTCTGTGTGGGGTGGATGGTCCTAGATTCTTGATTTGGTCTGTGACATGCTGTTTCTGGTGCTGCAACACTCCAACAGCATGATAGAAGTTCTAGTCAGCAATGTTATATTTCATCTGGGGATAATATAGGAGGTCACTTCATGGTTATGTATGGATTAAACAGTACTAGAAAAATCTAAGCCTAGAAGTTATTTTGCATCAGGTCTTCCTAGTCTCGGTGCTGGTTTTACTGACTTGTGTTTAGTTTCCTGAATGCACAGTTATTTTATTTGGACAGCAGAAGCAAGCTGTGAGCTCGTTCAGCACAAGACCAAGACTAGATTGACAGTATGTCTTGTGAACAAGAGAGTCTGATCTTTTTAATATACTACTTGGCACAGATTACTAATGTGTGCAATATTGTCAATACAGAATTTCATGAATTATCTGATAACCTGAAACTTATTTAATCTTACATAGATAAAGTCCTGATTAATCATATATGGCAATGATGCCACGTGTACAAATGCATGTGAGGTAACAAAGGATCATTAAATTAATACTCACGTTAAATTCGTCTTTGCATTGCTGCATATTGTAGATTTAATTGTGCAGGAATATGAATTTAATTACTTTTTCACATTAAAGTGCACAAGCTTAAACTTGAATCTGTTATCTTATATGCTTTATAAAAAACCATTACATCTTTTTATCAGAGGAAAGATAGTGTCTGTCTGAGAACCATCACAACATATAAAATCTAATGGTTACAAGCACTTTTTATCTACTGTCTTTCTAACTATTCAGGCATGTCTAGCTGTTCATTATAGAATTGCCAAAGGTCATTGAACAGAACACATGCCTCCTGGGTAATATTTTTGAGTACTGCTCTATATTTAATAGAAGTATAAAGTTATCAGTATACATGCTATGGAAACTAGCATATTTGCATCAGCAGTACTTATTTGAAGTAGCATAGATAACTGATCATTCAAATTATAACACCAGTGTTTCATTTAGAATGATGTTTGATAAGCTTTTGCACACACAGCTTATAATGGATTGCTTTCAACAGCAGAGTCCATGGTTACTTGCTTTTACTGCTTGAAATGTTCTGTCACACACATCATTGTTATTTCTAGGAAATTGGAAAGATAAGGGATCTGTATGTCAGTTTTGTGTGAGGTATAAAATACTAGTTACTGCCTTCAGATAGCTGTTACATGTTTGTGTCAGAGTTGAAGCATTTTCAGAAGAGAAGTACTTCACATTAATTACCCAGTTTCTTCTAAAAAAAACCCTAGAAATTAGATTGGAAAATCTTCTCCATTTATTTAATGGCAACACTAAACAAGCTTCCTAAGTTAGTGCTTTACTGTTAGCATAACTTGAACTATACTGATGTACTAAAAACTGTTACATCAATAGTAAACAGTAGTTAATCAGATTCCCATTTTGGTTTAGTAATCGTGTTATGTTCCTAGATGTCATTAGATGTTTCCATCATTTACAATACTTTCCCAAATTTTACAATTGCCAACTTGCTCATTTGTCCTTAAATCATAACTACAAAGTATATAAGAAATGTCTTAAGGGATGCTGCGATGCGCATGGAGTCTTCCACAGAAGCGTGGAGGACTCCCCAGTGCACTCAGCAGCAGACCCAGAAGTGGACCAGAAGCACTTCCAGTACAGGTCCACTGGGTCTGAGTACATTATATTTGAAACTAATGCCCATTAATATTATGTTGAGAATCAAACAACTGCTTTTTCAAAGGAAAATATGATTTTAAATTCTACAGCCATTTTGGAAAGCATCAAAATTTCTCTGCTAACTTACAGAAATAAAATACAGATTCAGGAGTAATATAGTGCTTGGCAGGTTGCGATAAACTGCAGTGCCCAAAAGCACACTTAGACAGTATTCCTTAAAATAAGCAATTACCTTGCTTTAGCTTCCATAATAAAAAAAGACACCATAAAAAGGAAATGCTATACACAATGACTTGCATTAGTGCTGTGGTGTTAGTCTTCCACAGCTTTATGCCTTCAAACATGTATCTAGACAGAAGCCAGTGGGATGAATAGATCCAGAAATAACAGAAATGGATCCCTGGAGATATATACACACAACCTCTCAATATATATATTGAGAGACCACTGGCTTCTGTTTAGATACACGTTTGAAGGCATAAAGCACTGGAAGACTAACACCACTGCACTAACAGCCTTGCTGCTGGGGATATAAACATATAGGTTTATATATATCTATAGATATATACTAGGGGTGTGCGATGCAGGCCCTATTCAATTTGGATTTGGCCTGAATCGGGGACAGTGATTTGATTCGTTGAGTCAGATCACTATCCCTGATTCGATGCTGATTCAGAGAATCAGTGATTTGGCCATAGACACAGCTTTAAATTTTTTTTTACCTATCTCAAGGTACCAGGTGTGGCTCGTGAATGCTGCAATGCTGGGGTGGAAGTGGATTACTTCTGGTCCACTTCTGGGTCTCCTGGGGAGTGCATGGGGGCCCCCCCGCACCCACCCCATCTCAGCGATCAGCTGCGGCGGGGCCCCAGGTGCCCCCCTAGACCCAGGAGACACCACTGCGCTCTCCAGCAGACCTGGAAGTGGAGCAGAAGTGGTTCTGGTCCCCCCACCTGGTGCTGCCGCTGCCAAGGGCAGGATGGGCCTCCATGCCCATGGGGGGCTGGGTGGATCTGCATATGGGGATGGGGGAACATGCGCACCTCTTCTCTCTGCTCCCCTTCCCCCCGCCCCCTGCCACAGCAGGAGTGAAGCCCAGCTTGGGGAGGATGGATGTGGGATGTCCGCTGCAGGCTCTGGGCTCTTAGCTCTGCTGCCTTTGCCCTGGGGGTACTCTCACTCCCTGCCGTGCACATGGGCACACACACACAGACAGACACAAACACATACTCTCTATTTCTCTCTTTCTCTGTCTCTCTCACTCCCTACCATGCACATGGACACACACACATGCACCCCCCCACCCCCCGCTTGGCCAATCACACTGAGGATACTTCTCCTCCCCGCTGCACTGTGCTCCCAGCCCTGAGGCTTCCCCAGGAGGCGGTGTGCGGGGGCAGCGGGGAGCAGAGCCTGGGGCACAGGGGCAGAGCAGCGGGGGGTGGGGGCAGCGCAGAGGCAGCAGGCGCTCATCTTGGTGGGTGCGGCCAGGGTGCAGCCGAGCAAGCGGAGTTGCATACTGTATTCAGTGAACTTCTGGTACCGCAGCCCTGCGACCTGGCTGTGTCCCAAGCAGGACCCCTTGCAGGCTAGACTGCTGCCCTCCTGCAAGAGGAAACATGCCATTTCCAAGGAAACCCAGGCATTGGCAGGAGCCCCTGGGCATGGGCCCCCACTGGCCCATGTGTTAATCTGCCTATGATTGCATGTCAGTAAATAAACCAGAGCAGCCCCTAAAAAATAAAGGTGTAACATGCCCACAAGCTCTGGTCACATGGCCTGATTTGGAGTTACAGAAGATTATGGTTTTGTTTTGTGGTTCCAGTCTGTGGCTAATCACATATTCCTAGCATTCAAGGATGTGCTGTTCATAAGCCGTCCTGGATAGTGAGCCAGCCTCTCCTTGGAGGGACCCAGAGGAGATTTCAGAGCTTCCCGCCACTGCCTGTTCATTGTCTTATAAGCAGGAAGTTTTCCCTGAATCTACTTTACTTTCAACTCATTGTCTTACATCCTGCCCTTAGCAGAAAGGGAACACATTTTTTCTTTATGTCCTTTATGGCATCTTTTCAAATATTTGAAGACTGCAATCATGTTCCTCCTCCTTGCCTCCTTTATTCTCCTTTTCTCCAACTTAAACATGCCACGCCTAGCCAAGGATTTCAGTAGTAATTAATAGATTTTCACGCGTCAGTATTGTTCAAAACACTTTTTGCAAAAGTTTGCGCTTTATGGAAAAATCATTTATATCACTGAAATCTCAGGTTGGGCCCCCCCAATCATAGGAAAGTAGGGCTGGACTATATGACCTCATGAGGCCATGTATTCCAGCCTCTTGCTCAAGGCAGGGTGCTCCCTGATTTAACTATCCAAGCCAATCAGTAGCTACCTAAAAAATCTTGCTCTTCATTCTTATCCTCTGAGGAAAAATCTGCCGTGCTGAAACAACTGGGTTGTTCAGAGCTGTTTTGGGAACCTGCCTTGGTAACTCTGGGCATTTAGAGTGCCTTTCATGTCTCAACGTGTTGAATGGTTTTGCTGCTGCCGAGAAGAAAGAGAACAGTGGGCTTTGAAGTCTTGCTCCCCATCCAGCATCCGGAGTTTGAAATCGAAGCAATCTATGCTGTGGCTTGAGAAGCTAAATGATGACTTTGAACAAGTACCAAGCTTGCCTTGTTGCATGAAATAGTTGTCGTCCCTCTGCTTGTTGTAGGGAGCTATGAGTAGAAAGCATGTTGGTGGTGAAGATGAGAAGGCCTGCCGTTGTGCCACAGGGCTGTGGTCTTAGAGGCAGAACCTAAGTCTCCGTACACAGAGCGTAATCCTCTACATACGTTCCCTCTGAGAACTGGAAAACAATGGAAGGCTTCTAAATATACTTCCAAATGGGCATGTACACTTCCAAAAAGGAGAAGAGTTTTTGTAGTGCATGGCCAGTCCTAGCAAAGCATGTGGCTTTGCATTGAGTAACTACTGACAGAGAAGACAGCCTGCACGTTGTCATATTACTGTTGCATAAAGGACTGCATTCCTTCCAAAACTATGTGGTATAAGGCCCCTGTGGATTTCTCTCAATCCAAAATACAACCCACTGTGCATTCCCCCAGTAAAACCACACCCAAAACACAGCCAAGTGAAAACAATGCAAGCACCAAGGGAAACTTTGTTAATAGTTAAGGTTTATAGCCACTCTAGGCTCAGGGGAAAGAACTTGAACTAATACTTCATATTTATTTCCTTCTGGGTGGCTGTCCAGAAATCCACAGTCTCATGCTGTTCCTTAGTTTTAAATCCAAATGTCTTAACAACGTGGGGTGCACAACAGCTGGGTCAAGTAAGCACCGGGGCTCCTTGGATTTATCAGTGTGTGCCTCAGCACATCATTTAAACAATTCCTCTGAGGGCCTCCTCTCAGTCACTGCCTGCAGGAATGAACGTCCCCTCCCATGCATACATGCTGGGTAATAAGTTCAGGGTGTATAAGCCAATAGTTTGCATTCAAGGATTTAAAGTGCTCCAGGGAAGATGCTATTTCTTTTTAATGCTGTAAATTTTTGCTTCTTCGTTTTATGTATTTTATGATCTAAATATTCTTGACACTTTTAATAACTTGCGTAAGGCATGTTAGTGGTTTCTGGCGCATTTTGTGTGTGTGTGTGTATGTGTGTGTGTGTGTGTGTGTTGGAGCAGCACTCTTAGATTCAGTGAATTAGCTAGTGTAACCAGCACAGATATTTATTCTTGGGACAAGCCATGCTGCAGAGAGGTGTAGCAGTTTTTTATGTAGAAACTGTTGCCCAGGGGCTAACATAGGAACTTTTAAGTTGCTGTGAACATTTGGTGTATTAAAAGAGTATATTTTATTTGTATTTGGAAGCTTTCAATACTGCTACAAATAGACAAGAACCCAGAGGGTTCCGGCTATTAATTAAGTTTTAAAAAGACAATGGTGGACAGATTTAGCTAGGTATGCAGGAAGGTATGTGGGCAGAATCACTTTGCATGTTTGCAGCTTCTTTTAATCACTGCAAATGTTTAAAAATGTCACCTCGTGATGTTACTTTATAGTACCTTACTTATGTATTAAAGCCATTTCAGATGATGTTTAAGGAGGCACGTAGATCTTGTCATCTAATCACAATTGTATAGAGAGTTGGAGCAGGCAGTAGAAAAAGAGGTGCTGAGTATGTGGGGGCCAAAGGAGCCTACCCTCACTCAGAAAGAAGGCTGTCATTGGAAATGAATAAAATTTTCCAGTGTCCCTCATCTTAGGCCTCCTCCCCCAGCAAAAATAACAGCGCGTTTGCTCAGAGGCTTTACTACCACTGCTCTCTTCTAACAAATGCTATTCCTGATGCCTGAAAGCTGTGTCATTCCCTATCTTTGCTGCAAATGCTGCTATGCCATACCAAACAAATCATGCAGCATGCTGAGCCATCTACTTCTGAGAGACATTCCTAAAATACATAATTAATCGTAAAAAAAAAAAAAAAAAATCACTGAACACAATTATATCTTGGCACTAAAGTCACATATAGATATTTGTACAAAGAGAGCATAAGTGTGAAAAAGGCTGCCATGATCTATCAGACTAAGAAGAGAGCTAAAACTGATACAGAGAGAAAATTACCAGTGGCTAGTCATAATAAATATTCAGTGTAAAGAAAATTAATTAAAATAATCTAGTTTGTTCATGTTAAAAGGAGAATCTATCTGTTTTAGCTGAGAGATAAAAAATATTCAAGCTCATGTCTGCTAGAAGTTTACGTGTCATAGATTTCATAGATTTCATAGACATTAGGGCTAGAAGGGACCTTGGAAGATCTTCGAGTCCAGCCCCTGAACCAGGGGCAGGAAGTCAGCTGGGGTCATAGGATCCCAGCAAGATAAACATCCAAATGTCTCTTGAAGGTGTTCAAAGTAGATGTTTGAACCACCTCCAGCAGCAGTCTATTCCAAACCTTGGGGGCTCAGACAGTAAAGAAGTTCTTCCTTATGTCCAGCCTGAAACGGTCATGGAGGAGTTTGTGATCACTAGACCTTGCCATCCCTTGGGGCACTCCGCTGAACAGATGTTCTCCCAGATTCTGGTGAGCACCCCCGATAAACTTATAGACAGCCACCAGATCACCCGTGAGCCTATGCTTTTCCACGCTGAAGAGTCCCATGGCTCTCAGCCTTTCTTCATAAGGTCTGTTTTCCT
>NW_017729032.1:11023211-11023443 GCF_001723915.1 Gavialis gangeticus | reverse complement strand
TAGTGTAGGCCCAGGGACAGAGCTTTGAGGGACCCTACTGGTCACAGCGCACCACGGTGATTGACTTCCATCAACCACAACCCTCTGGGTCTGCCCATGGAGCCAGTTCCCCAGCCAGTGGATCATGGTGATGCCAAGGCCACAGTTAGCCAGTTTTGCTAAGAGGTGATCATGGGATACCAGATCAAAGGCTTTTTTAAAGTCAAGATATATGACATCAATCTCTTCTCCC
>NW_017729032.1:11016583-11022263 GCF_001723915.1 Gavialis gangeticus | reverse complement strand
TTCTTAACTGCCAAGATCATGGAGGCCATGGGTGGATCTAGAATTTCAAAAAAGGGGGGTGCAAATGCTGAGATGCATCATCACATATAAAATGACACATATTTTTCTCAAAGTAAAAATAAACTAGAAGCTTTACTAATATGCTAGGAGGATAGGGCTGCATTTTTCAATTTAAGATTAAAGCAAAAACAAATCTAACTTAATTGGAGTGAGGTAAAAACAATCTGTAGGGCTGTGAAATAAGAACTTAATTACTAGGAGCAAGTAACGGGTAGCAGAATTATAGAACAAAGGCTTGATTGGTAGAACATCAAGCCCATTAAAAAGAATAGAGGGTCATTAATACCTGTGGAATGAAGTTTAGATGGGATCAGGTAGATTATAATGAGCGGTGATGTCAATTGACTCCCACACGCTGCCTGACTAGAAATGGTGCTGCCACTGCCAGACAGTGGGTGCATCTACATGAGACGCTTTGAGCACAGTAGACGCCGTTTTACTGTACATAAGCACGGCAGGCAAAACCCATGTTAATGTGCTAATGTGCAATAGAATTAGTTTACTGCGTGTTACTGTCACAGAAAAAGTGTGCGTTGGCGTTAATATGCAGTAGTGCTGATTACGGCACATTAAGTTAGTACCTGTAATTACAGGCACTGAACTTGATGCACTGTAATTATAGCACATTAATGAACATCTACATGTCCCCAGTTAGTTTTAAGCTTGGGGTGAAGCAAGAATCAAATGGGGGTGCAAGTGCACTAGTGCACCCCCACCCTGGATCCACCCCTGATGGAGGCCTTGAGTAATCTGTTATGTGTAAAGTTATTTCACGTTACAATTGCCTAAGGGCTATTGGAAGCTCTGCACTAGAAGTTTCCTTAATTTGCTGTTACTGTTACAGTGACATTTATTTTCCAGGTGCTTTTCCAGTTACTCTTTTTTCATTGTTGTCTCTGTTCTACATCCTGATTCTACCACTTTCTAGTCTGGGGTTCAGCTACCTACAGACTGGATCTGGCCTGAAAAGGTATTGGATCTGGCCTGTGGCAGGTAAAGTGGGGGATCAGTGGCACATGGTGGTGGGAGTATCTTCTGGCCTGTCATACATTTCTCTACAACAAGTGTCCCTGGTCTGTGATGAAGGGTCTTCTGTTGCCCTGCTACCACCTCACACCTCCAATTGGTGGCTCCCCATTGCCACTGGTAATGAAAATTGGTGGTAGTTGGTGGTGAGGATAAGCAAAGCACAGAGCAAAGGTGTCTGGGGTATTATGGATGGGATTTGCCCACAACAACAGCTGCATCACAGGAGGCAGCCCACCATTCTTAATGGTTGCCAATCCCTGCTCTGATCTGTCAACTCAAACAAGAATTGACTTCACTCAGGTTGTAGGTTAATTTAATGGCATTTCCCTAGCTGGTAGGTAATCAACACAATGGTGGATTGTATTTGCAGTTTCCAAGAGGAACATTTACATTTGTAATAGGTCGTTTTATTCTTCAAAATATTGAGAATACCTGTGTATAGTTTAATAGGAAATTCTAATTTTTGGAGTTTTAGATTCCAGTCTTGCAAGTTAACCCACAGAAGCAGACCTCTTCCCCCTTGCCTAGCTCTGTTGAACCCAGTGGGGCTTCCTTAGCATCGAATGGTTTTACAGGAGGATGCTGTAGTTGGTAAGAGAGTTTCATGTGGAAATTTCAGTGTTCCCAGAGCACTTATATTTGTCCAGATGCTTTTGATTTTTTTTTTCCATCTAACACAAAGGATCCCTTTGTGTTCTGCTCTTCTAAGTTGATAAGCAAAAATAATCCAGAGCTATCACTGAAACAGACAGGAAGACACCTGCAAGAGAGTGCATAGGATAAAAAGAAATAACATGGAAATGTGTTCTTTTGAATGTTTGGGATTCTGACTGTTTCAGGAATTTCTGATGTTGAAACTTTCTTGTAAGGGTTGGGGGAGGTACTTTAGTAAAGAAGGCACCCTTGTTGAGATGCATTATTCTTAGCAATGGTGTGCATATAGCTTTCACTTTGTTCTGCAATTGATGTTGATAAATAATCTGAATATTTGAAGGAAGGAGAAAGATGCTCCTTAAAGTAATAGTTGACTGTTATTTTTAGTTTAGCACTAGAAAGCAGCCTGTAGCAAGGATGATCATTTCATTGAATCATCGAGAAGTAGGACTGCAAGACACCTCCAGAGGTCATGTTGTCCAACCCCCTGCCTGAGGCAGGATCATCCCTATCCAAGCCATCCCATATAAATCCATAATCTAAATTCTTTGTAAAATTACCATCAACCCTAAACAGAACTTCTAAAAAATCTGGATCTTTCTCAGAGGGGAAGGTAATGTTTTGCATTGCAAAAAGATTAACTTTCATTTTTGTTATTAAATTAAAATGGATTGTAATGCATAGATTAGTGGCACTCAACCTTGAAGAGTTGGAGACTAGAGCCACTTCATTGATGAATAGCATCACTAAGGCCAGGGGCAGAAACAATCCTCTGGCTCTCCTGTTCTGCAAATGTTACTGTTATGCATCATAACATACCAATATAAAATGGTACCCAGTGCCAGGATCTTGTACTGCAATTATTTTCTGTCCCTCTGCAGCACTATTTGACACAATCAATAGATCATCTCTTGCTTTCACCAGACTTTTTCTTTCTCTGGCTCCTGGGAAGGAGAGGAAAGGTATTTCTCTTCCAGTCAGAAATTTGATATGGTGTTTGGCATAGTAGTTTTACAGGGACTGCCCTGAGGCAGTAAAGACAAATGATTTGCTGCTTGGAATGGTAGATGAGCAGTTTGGACTATGCATTCTCAAGGTGTGATCCTAAATATAAAGCTAAACTAAGATACTTGAGATAATTTCAATTACCTATAGATGCATTTGGTATATAACTAGATTAAGAGCGATGGCCTGCTTCTATGTGTGTATAGTATTACTTGGCATGGCTCGAAGATCACCTCCTGCAGTCAGCATGATACATATATACACTAAAAGTGAATTTTGACTGAATTGGATGACCAGCTTCGCGATTCCATTTTCTTTCAAGCTGCTTTCTTGCCATTTTCTTTCAAGCTCTTGGTAAAGCCACTAGTTCAGATGAAGCTGAAAAGAAATACTTACAAATAACGAGTAGCTAAAATGAATGAAAGACCCGAATCTTAATCTTATTGATATTGTTTAGTCCTTTGCAAAAATACTCACTGATTCCAGAAATGATAATAAAATCTCGTAGTGCTTTCCATTGGTAGATATCAAAGACCTTTTTCAAGGAGAGAAAAATCATTATCCTTATTTCAGACATGCGGGAACTGAGGCCCAAAGATACAGAGAGAGTTAGTCAAGTTTCCGAAGTAGGCTAAGGTAAAGTTGGGAAGAAAAGCCAGATGTGTGGATTTGGATACTCTCTCCACAAGACCACACTTGCTCCCTATTTGTGGCATACTCACAGGGTGCATCTACACAAGATGCTACATTGCTTTAGCAATGTACTCCCTCGCTATAGTGAGTCGCTGCCATGATGTAGTGGCTAAAAATAACCATGCACCGCTGGCATGGCACAGTAACAGCTATTACTGCGCCATCATTTAATACTTCTTTTAGGAAGCCTTAAATGATGGTGCAGTAACAATGGCATGTGTAGATGCGCCCACAGAGTAAGAGTGATTTTGACAAGGCCATGTTGTTACTCCCGGTAGGGGGCAGCTGTTCCAACACTTG
The DNA here is from genome assembly GCF_001723915.1 of Gavialis gangeticus. NCBI lineage: Eukaryota > Metazoa > Chordata > Crocodylia > Gavialidae > Gavialis > Gavialis gangeticus. The sequence goes on along the minus strand of NW_017729032.1, from coordinate 11,018,522 downwards.
GCTTCTCTTAACGTAGAGAAACAGCGGGGACACTGTAGGATATAAAAACCAACATAGCATCTGCCTCTTGTGAGTGTCATTAAAATTTCTATAGTTTAGAGAGGCAGGCAGTAGTAATACTAGGGCCATTAACTATTGGCACAACCTATCAAGACTAGAATGTATTCTCTATTGCTAGATATTTTTAAATACAAAATTGGTGGTTGTTGCAAAGAGAAACTATAGTCCAAAGAGGAAAGTTCTATGATCTGTGATATTCAGGAAGGCAATCGAGGTGATCACATTGAGACCTCCAAGCCTTATTAATCAGTGTACTTGGGCACTATTCAAAAAGTGACCCTTTCCAGTAGTGACCACACAGTAGTAAGTGAAATGCCATGTTTATTTCTTTTTCTGAGTTTAGGGCGATGCTGTGGCATCCCAGATTCCACCATGTCGTGACAGTTGTCAAATGCTGTCTTTTTAAAAAGTGTTCCCTGCGTCTATTGTAATGTTGACCCCAAGGTGGCAAGTTGACATAATCCCTGACATCAACTAATTTTGGTAATATGATATAAAATATTTGTTCCCAAATACGTATTCTTATATAAATACAGCATAAGACCTACATCTAAAATGCAAGCTGTTGCTGCACATTTGAAAGCATCAAGACAAATGATGATGGGTAGTAGGACCTGGTATGTGTGTGTGGCTTTTATTTTTTTTTTCTGTTTTTGTAAAATGGAGCTGAAGAAAAGGCAAAATAAAATAAAAGATAGATAAGACTGGCATAAATCTAATTTAATTGGGGGAAGATAAGTACTCATTTAAAAAGTACTTGAACTAACAACACACTTGAAACAGGTTTTTAAATAGATGCCTTTTATCTCTTTTAAATATAAATTAATCACTAGATATTTTATTTTCCCTATATAAAAATGAACCCACATCAAGTGGAAAGGGAAGGAAGGCGACTTACTGTGGAGCATGCAAACTGTGGATTATTTTAGATTATTACTGTTCCTAGTGTGCGAATATTTACAATATAAAAGGCATTGCCCTCACACAACAAGGTTGCAGTCAAATGTCTAGAAAGGCCATGCAAAAGATAATTGATCAGATGTAAGCATGGGTGCAGATAACTGAAAAGGAGAAGTAAAAATCAGTAAAAAACAGTAAAAATCTGGATGATGGAAATGGCTTACAAGGAAGAATGTGAAGAAGAGGAAGGGTGGTCAGTTAACTGCAAGACAAAAGGTGTCCCTGTCTGAGGCAAGGGAGAAGACAAAAGTACAAGCCAAGAGTGGGTGTGTGAAGGAGGGTATACAGGAAGAAATGAGCTGTGCCAGGTCTTGAAGGTGAGGATGAAGAGTTTGAAATGACATGGCAAGAAAGAATCAGGACGTGTTCAGAAACTGTGAGGAATGGAAGATTGTTTTAGTAGTACTTGAATTCCTACAAAAGAGGTACAGGCAACCCCTCTTAGCACTCTTAATTGGTTCCCAAAAAACCAGGTGTTAAGTGAAACCAACTTTTGCTTTCATTTTTGAAAGCCACCAAAATCACTCTTAGGACTTGGCTGTGAGCGTTATAATGAAACTCTCTGAGCACTAAGCAGAATCGGGTATCAATGTAAAATGAGCATTATAGTCTAATAGCGCTAAGCAAAACAGCATTAAGTGGGGCTTGCCTGTATCTCCTAGCCATGAAACAGGAAGGGTTTGTTTAAAATCTGAAGAGCCAAAAGCAACCTTTTAACTGCTAGTTTAAATTAGAATTAGATCTGCAAGCTTCATTGGTAGAAATTTCTGTAACCAAAGGATTTTTTTTCTCTTGCCTATTAAAAATTGAAAGGGGGTGGGGGACAGGTCATATTCGACCTGGGGAGAAGTGGGCAGCAGAGTCCCCCAGGGCTCGGTCCTTGGGCCCACGCTGTTCAATCTCTTTATCAGTGATTTGG
>NW_017729032.1:11008944-11011583 GCF_001723915.1 Gavialis gangeticus | reverse complement strand
TCCTCAGCCTTCATTTTGCTAAACTGAACAAGTCAAGTTTGTTTAGTCTCCTCTCATGAGATATGTTCTCATTCCCACAATCATCCTACTAGCCTTTTTTTCAATGCTGGGCCAGTAAAATTGTCTTTCTTGAACATAGGTGACCAAAAATGTATACAGTGAGGTCTCACTTAGGGCTTTACATCTTAGCATTAATATTGCACTCTCTCCGGTGGAAATATTTTCACTGATGTCCATTTTTCTCTGACTGCATCACCATGACCCATTTGCTTATTCAACTAGGACCACCAGGTCCTTCCATTTAGGGTTTCCAATTGATGAGCTTTTAGCTTGTAATTCAAGTTTTTGTTGTTAGTCCCCAAGTCCATGGTACTGCAACTTGTACTACTGAATTTCAGCCCTTCCTTATTACTCTAGTCCTCAAGGTCAGCCAGCTCTTTCTGTATGATATCCTGAACTCCTTCTGCATTCACAATTCCTCCTAGCTTTGTTTTATCAGCAGATTTCATGAGCACACTCCTACTTTTTGTGCTAAGGTAATTAAAGAAAATATTAAATAAGATTGATCCAAAGACCGATCTTTAAGTAACTCCACTCCTACCCTCCCTCCAGCCCAATAATTCCCCTTTCAGTACAACCATTTGTCATGTCACCTTTAGCCAGTTCCTTCTTCAGCTTACAATTATTGTGCTAATCTCAACGTTCGCCAGCTTAACTAATCATTTCCCACATGCCATGCTTTACCTGGGCTTACTGGATTCCATTCTCATTGCTCTTATCGGAAATGGAGGCAAAATGTTCAATTAGTCAAAGTATGGCTGTTTATCTTTCATATAAAATAATGCAGCTGTTTTAGGTATGATGTTTTGGATGGGAACTTTATTTTTAAATGTCTTACAGGAGTTAAATATATTCAGAGATCAATCAAAACAAAGAAAAGAAGAAATGGGGAGCTGTGAAGCAAAGGGAATAACAGGCGAGGAGGAAAAAAAAAAATACCTCTCTATACTTTATGGCGTGAGAACAAAATAATTAGAAAGAACAGTCCTTTCATAGCCTTACACATTGCTGTCAGTTATACACCATGCATGTCAACTGATAGTTTCAGGAGCCGAGAATGATACACAGCCTTCTCAACAATTTCTTTTTTATAATGCTTATGATTCAAGGATGACTTGCTTTTCCAGTCAGTGTTGCCTGGGTCTAATGCCTTCACACTTTTTTCCCAGCAGCAGTATGAGGAATTTAGACCTTACCCTGAAGCATGAGATGTTCATTTGAAAACCACAAGGAACATTCAGAAAACCAGCTGCTGCTTCTGCAGCACTCTACGTAAACCAATGTTGACATGCCTCGCCCTACCAATCATGTTAAATGACGGCCAGCTAATGGTTAGCTTCTCTGCACACAGTGTTAAAACCTCCAACTTCTTCACAATAGGGATATATTGCCTTTTTTATTATTTCCAAGCAGAATTTGTTCATGTTTTCCTTGCAGCAATTTTCTTCTGGAGAGAATACAATTTTCAGTGATGAAATGATTGCCCCTGAAACGCTTCGCAATGCATTTTTTGAAAAGTTCCTCGTCTTGCAGGAAAGAAGGATACACTGGTTGTTCTGATCAATGCGATTGTTACCAGCAGCTCCAGTCACTTCCCAGAAGTGCTTTGGATACCTCCAGAAATGAAGATGAGCTAATTAATCCAGATGTGGTCAGGTTTGAAACATCAAAATTGAAAGGGAATGCTGAAAACCATCTTTTAAAATTTCTCTCAAAAGCTATCCAGCTGGCACAAATATATCCTAGCAATGATCCAGATAAGGGTTCCCTTTGCAAATATCAAAAAAACCAAAGAGACTTCATTCCAGACCCAGATGTAAGAAATCAGCTAGCCCAGACAGCATCCTGGTTGGAATAAGTCAACAAAATCTTTGGGGTCTTCAAAGAAACAACTTTTTCCATACAGATGATAGTCTTCACCTAGAATTAAGTCCGGGCTCCATGCTACGTGGGATATTGCGTGAGCATGGCCAAAGGATGCAGGGAACTGAGGAACACAGAATCTGTAGACTAATGCTTCCTGTCTTCAGAGCCAACTCCCCAAAACAGGTTCTATATACCCAACTCGCCAGTGGTCACTGCCCCAGAGGTGGGCCAAAGAAATGATTCAAGGACAGCTTCAAGGTAAATCTGAAGAAATGCTACATTATCATTAATACCTAAGTGAGACCTCACTGTATACATTTTTGGTCACCTATGTTCAAGAAAGACAATTTTACTGGCCCAGCATTGAAAAAAAGGCTAGTAGGATGATTGTGGGAATGAGAACATATCTCATGAGAGGAGACTAAACAAACTTGACTTGTTCAGTTTAGCAAAATGAAGGCTGAGGAACCATAGGCGGGGTAAGGCAGGAAAAGTTACATGAAAGGAAGAAGCTATTTAAGGTAAAGCACTATGAAAGAAAAGAAATGGGTATAAATTATTAGGGATATATTTAGTTTTGAAAATAGATATCGCTTATCCATCAGAGGTGTGAGTTTCTGGAACCACATTTCAGCTGGGAATATTGGGATCAAAGATTGAGCATGGTCTATTTCTGGCAAGGATGGTATAATGTTTTCTCAAAGAAGAAATAT
>NW_017729032.1:11008580-11008819 GCF_001723915.1 Gavialis gangeticus | reverse complement strand
GTCTGGAAGATCATTTCCAGTCTTATGTTCTTGTGAACACCAATGTTCACATAACACAATGCCATATATGTCATTAAAACTTTAAATTTATGCAGACAATGCAGCTTTTCTGTTGAATGCAGACTGAAATATCAATTACAGTCCTCATATAAGCCTATACTTTCATTTTTAATATGCACCTGTAGATAGAAATAAAAACCCTCCCTTGCATGCTTGTGTAGGTTACCTGGACCTTGGAT
>NW_017729032.1:10995384-11003580 GCF_001723915.1 Gavialis gangeticus | reverse complement strand
CATTTTTAATATGCACCTGTAGATAGAAATAAAAACCCTCCCTTGCATGCTTGTGTAGGTTACCTGGACCTTGGGTTACTTTCTGTGTTTCCTAGAGCAGGTGGCTGGGAAGGCAATAAGCAGTCTCTTCCTGGCCTAGCCTGCCTTTGTATTTGTAGATTAACTGTTGAGACAATGTAATTTGCCACTGCCACAGCGGGTAGGGAAGAGGGGAGGCATTTGTACCTGCCAGGGGTGAGTGCGGGGAGGCGTTTGTACCTGCTTCCTGGGGCTACTTCTGGACTTACGCACAATGTCATGTTCTGGGACTGTGCCTGGAAGTACATTTAGCTGTGATGCCACATTGCACAGAGCAGTCAGGATGGTCCAACTGTATGCTCTTCTGGACAGTGTTTGTTGGATAAAGTCTCCAACAAAGTTGCCTAGTCTATGATTGCACTTCCTAGAGGTTACTGCAGTACAATAACACATGTTCTTCATTGTTGTTAAAATCATTAGCACAAGGAATTTATTTAAAGGGTTTCACAGCATGTTTTAACTTTATTTTCAGCATTTCATGAAAACAATATCCTTTGAGTGCAATTCTTCTTCATTTTGGGTAGTGTCTTAGAGCACAGTTTGTTCCATGGATTTAAATAGTCATGTGATGTACAGATGGTAGAATTGGGCCTTTTTGTTCTTGTTAGCTTTCCTAAACGAAGACCAATGGGTTTTGAGAGCAGGAAAACTGTACCTGGAGCAGGTTTGGTATTTAATGAAAACAAATGCTGCTGCCTGATCTGAGGAAGGACACTTTCTGCATCCAGTGTTTGTCACTGGCAATAAAGAGGATTACTTTTTCCTATTGCTTTTCATTTATGGCAGTTTAGTTACACTTAGAAAATCCAGTAACATATGTTTACACATCCTGCATGAGGGCAGGCCAGGGACCTAATCCATCTAGGCTATCAATCACTCTTTCCTCGCAGAGCTTCAGATAAAAAAAGTTAACCCTGGACCCTCTTCTGCCAGTTGGAATCCTCTTCTTGCACCTATTCCTTGTTTATTTCTGCTGGAAAATTTGGACTTCACTTTCTCCACCATGGTGCACCATACAGCTTTGTCCCTATCTGGCCGACTTCTCCTCCTCTTGTATGTTTTCTCACTCTGTGACATTTTAATAATATTCCTATTTTTAGTGATGTGTGGCTCATGTATTCTCCATCTTCACCAGTTTGCTCTTTCATCTCCTACCCCTTGTATTGTAGTGCAAGGATGCAATGCAGAAATGTGACTGGGTATGTTCTACCCACCTACTCCTGTTCCATGCCGCCTATCCAGAAATGAGGCAGTGAAACCCCTTCAGAGACCTCAAGAGTAGTGGCATAGGATGCCGCCAGGGTGGCTCTACTGTCTGATTTCCAGACTTGCTCTAGGTGGGACATACTTTTTAGGAGCATCCTCCAAATTACTGCAAAGGCAATACAGGCATACCCTTAAGTGCCTGTCGCAGAGCACTCGGGTGCCCTGCGCCTAAAAGCAGAAAATGGCTCAGGAGAGACCCCTAGTGGTGAGAAGGGGGAGGCTCAACTGTCAGTTACCAGAGCAGCACAGGTGCTGGTTGCTATGGCAACCAAGGGAACTAGCTGACAGGAAGGGGCAGGGCTTGGCCCTTCTTAAACCCAGGCATGAGGCCAGGAGGTCAGTTCCCCTCTGGCAGTCAGGGAGGGGGGAGCTCAGCCAGCGCAGTAAGAAAGGAGAAGATCGACTGCATGAGCATCCCTGGGTTGCTGCCATAAGTGGGAGTATTTTTCCCGGTAGGGCTAGAACGTTGGTTTTGACCAGATGGTTTATTTTTATGTTATAGCCTAGGGACTTCGTCTTTTTGCAATTACGGTTTTGACCGGAGGACTGGGTGAGGTTATTAGGGGCTGGAGGAGGCCTCATAGGAGTTCCACAGCAGCATGGGGACCCTGGTGTCAGAAAGGGTGCAGTGGTTTGGGGGGGTGCATTGACCCCAGCCCCAGAGCGAGAGGGGGCAGTGTGAAGCCCCAGAGTGAGAGAGGGGGGCGATGAGGAACCCCCCCAGAGTGAGAAGGTGTGGCAAGATGCCCCAGGGCGAGAAGGGGGCAGCGAGAAGCCCCAGGAGAGAAGGGGGCAGCGAGAAGCCCCAGGGTGAGAAGGGGGTAGTGAGGGGCCCTGGAAGAAAAGGAGAGGGCCAAAGTATAACAGGGCCTAGGTCAAACCACGTCAGTTCCATCTGAGAGGCTTGGGCTGTGGTGTAGGTGAGGAAAGGAGCCGCAGGTAGCGCCCCCTGGCACCGGGGTGCATAAAATGGGCAGCTTCCCACTGATTACACCAATCAATTAATTAAGACCAAGGCATGGCAGGTGAGTAAGCAGGCGGTTGGCCCATTACAGGAGGGCAGAGTCACTCTCGAAGAGGCTCCGATAGCGATACTCTGGTCACAGTGCCTATTTGGATTTGAGTAGTATTTGGGCACTTAATCCTATTTGGTTTGTTTGAAACCCTATCTGGGGGAACATTTGTCCACCAGAGTGCCCCAAGGGATGACGAGGTCAAGCAGTTATAAACTACTACAAGACCATTTCAGGCTGGACATAAGGAAGAATTTCTTTAGTGTCCGAGCCCCCAAGGTCTGGAATAGCCTGCCATCGGAGGTGATTCAAGAACCTACACTGAACACCTTCAAGAGCAAATTGGATGCTTATCTTGCTGGGATCCTATGACCCCAGCTGACTTCCTGTCCTTTGGGCGGGGGGCTGGACTCAGTGATCTTCCGAGGTCCCTTCCAGCCCTAATGTCTATGAAATCTATGAAAATCCCAGTCTCTATAAACAGAATATTATGCTCATAACTATTCACTCATCATACAATTTTCCCATTGCTTATTTTGGATGACCTAAGATGGGCTGTTTCTTAAGCAATTCTTTAAATCAGATTGTTTTCCTTTCTTTAATTGCCCCCCATACATTAGCACGTGCGCATGTGTGTGTGTGTGTGTGCCCTTAGCTAGAAAAAAGTTAATCTCTGTTCTCCTTATTAAAAAGACCCAACTCTCTATTTGGCATCAGTTAACATGGCCTCAGCAGAGCTAATCCAATGTGTAGAAACTGAAGACTTTCTCATTTAAGACTGTAAATTATTATGACGTGTGTGCACATTAAAACTTACAGTAGGTGATAGAAAATACTGTGTTAGATAACAATTAGAGTAATGTAATAGTGAAAGCCCCAGTTTCTTTTACTTGGAAGACTAGTCCAGCATGCTAGGCAAGTTCTTCCACCCTTATTCAGAACCATTATTCTCTTTCAAGGTGCTCTTTAAAACTTCTTTGCTGTAATGCTAGCAAACTTGCATACAATTCGGCAGCTTGTCATGTTGGACTACTGTATATTTTGGTGAACAGCATCAGGTTACTATTTTCTTGTATTTCCTTATACCCGCCTGTATGTATTCATATGTACATGTGTGTGTGTTCTCTCCCTCTCTCTCTCCCTCTCTCTCTCTTTTCAACCCCCATCCCTCTCATTTCATGTCTTAGTAAAATCTAAGTTCATTACTTTGGGGCTCCTAGGCACTAACACCTTGAAGATTATATTAAAAAATAACTCAAGGTAGTCAAAGTAATTATGGCAGGAGAATGTTTCCCTTCAGGAAATGAAAACAAATAATATTCCGACCCCTCCTCTCCCAACGTTGCTATCTCAGGCCATGGTAGGTTACAAAAATACACTACTTGGTTGATTAGAAGCACTTCAGGAAGAGAACTTAGTCAATAAGTAATGAAAGAAAAACCTTCTACATGCCAATTAGCAACTTAAGATCATGCATTTTGCATGAAGTTTTGAAAAAAACATCAGTAAACATATGGGAGCAACAATATTAAATAGTATTAAATTAATGATGGCTTCAGGGGCAGGCAAGGTTGGTTGGCATTTAATTTCCGTATTTGTAGCAACATACATAGAGCTTGCCAAGGTATTTATTTACACACACGTTTCATAGGCTTGGTTGCATCCCTTTGCTCCTCTGCTGCCTGGGATCTTAAGCCTCACCCCTGCAATGAGTTCAGTGCAAATGCATGCAAAGCTCCATCAGATCTATCTTCTAACAAATTATCTTCCTCCTTCATCATCAAAACCACTAAGTCAATGGGACAGCATTGGTATAAATGAGGATAGAATTTGTCCCACAAGTAAGAAGAAATATAAGGTGTTAAAACCAACCTGAACCATTGGTTATACCTAAACGGCAGTAGCCTCATGTAGATCTTGGTTTAAACAGCTGTGCATTGAAAGCTGATCAGCTAGATCTAATGTTATGCTCCTTTACTTTTCTGACTGATATAATTAGCTTGGAGATGCTGTATCTTACAATATTTTGACAGCAAAAGGGAGCATGAATGAATTAAAGTCAATTTCAGTCAGAATAAGAGAAGTAAAAAAGAGCAGTGACAGCATCAGTTTAATGGACTTAAGGGAAGAAAGGGAGAAGGGAAATGATGAAGGATCAAAAACATTCAGAAGGAGAGAATAATGGGATGAAGAGAATGAAAGGAATGAAATCAGAAGAACAAGTGAGCATATAGTTTTAAAAAAGAATAAAGATGTGCTTCAGAGAGATGTCAAGTTGCACAAGCAAGAGAAAAGTCATTGAGTAACTAGTGAAATATATAGTTGGTCCAACAAAAGATGTCACCAAAAAAACCTTTGCTTGCATACTTCTTGGATCATCACATCTACAACAGCACTCCCCCTAGAAAGAGTGTTGTTCTTATCTGGTAAATCACTTGAATGGTTGGGTAACACTGCCCGCAGATGGAGTGGCTGCACTGCTCCTGATACCACTGCAAGGTTCTGATGTCAGTAATAACTATCCCTCATTAGGAGTTGCTTATTAGCTGGTTAAATGCTTTAACTCCCTCCGTGTGTCTGTCTTCTGCTGGCCCGTCTGTATTCCGACACATGACCTGGAGAGACACGTATACACATTCCATTTGTTGCAGAAAAGTTTCCCTCAACAAGAACCTGCTATTTGAAACAGCAACTTTTTTTTTGTCATTGAGCTGCCATTTTGTGCCAGATTGGCCATTTTTTAATGTGACAAATGGCATAAACGTCCAGTGCCCACCTCTCACCATGCCAAATCAGTGTGTATAGTGTGGCAAATGTAATGTGTATCTGGGGCCTCTCCTCCTTTCTGCCCAAACTATATGAAAATTAGATGTGGATCTGAAATCTGGATGATGGCCAATGGTAATAAGACCCATAATTGACCTGATCTAATCTAAAAAGTACAATACTCCTAAAAGGGGTTTCAAAGATACAGCCTGTGGCCCGTGTCCACTTTGTCCAGACCATGGAGCTATTTCACTTAGCCTACCAGGCTCCTTAAAGCAGCTGGGAATCTGGGGACAGGCCAGGCAAAGGCAGGGCCTACCTAATTCCCAGCTATGTGGCCCCAATGGGGATGTGTGCCAGTGATGAGAGGAGGGGGCCACAAGCAGCAGGTGTCTTAATCCCTGCATTGCTGTTGCTTACCCTGCTGCCACAACCAGCTCAAGAACCAGCCCACAAGGACCCCTGTGGGAGGAGCTCCCAGGGGGAGCTTGATGCCCCTCATCTATAAGACAGCCTTTCACCCCAAGTATATAAATGTACTTCATGCTTTTCAAATTATTTCCTTTTTGCAGTTTTTGGTATTGTTACTCAAATTGCCAATTGCTCAAATCACAAGTGAGACTTTATAAAGGGGGATAAGGCAAGGTGCCGCGTTTATTGATCACATGAGTTAGACATAGAGGTTCGGGCACACCATTTATACAAACACACAGAAATCATAGTTTCATAGTTTCATAGTTGGTAGGGTTGGAAGGGACCTGAGCCGATCATCAAGTCCGACTCCCTGCCATGGGCAGGAAAGGATGCTGGGGTCAAAATGACCCCAGCAAGGTGATTGTTTAGCTTCCTTTTGAAGATCCCCAGGGTAGGGGTGAGCACCACTTCCCTTGGAAGTTGGTTCCAGATCCTAGCTGCCCTGACAGTGAAGTAGCAACTCCTGATGTCTAGCCTGAATCTGCTCTCAGTCAACTTACGGCCGTTATTCCTTGTTACTCCTGGTAGTGCTCAGAAAAACAGGGACTCTCCCATTGCCTGCTGGTCCCCCTTGGCAAGTTTATAGACAGCCACCAGATCCCCTCTCAGCCTTCTCTTGTGGAGGCTGAACAGGTTCAGGTGCCATAGCCTCTCCTTGTAGGCCCTGCCCTGCTGCCCCTTGATTATATGAGTGGCCCTCCTCTGGACCCTCTCGATGCTGGCCACATCCCTCCTGAAGTGCGGTGCCCAGAGCTGGACACAATACTCCCACTGCAGCCTGACCAATGTCGCATAGAGGGGGAGGATCACCTCCTTGGACCTGCTCATGATGCATCTATGCATAGATGACAAGGTGCAGTTAGCATTCCTGACCATGCCCCCACATTGGCAGCCCACGTTCATCTTAGAATTGATTGCAACTCCAAGATCATTTTCTGCCTCTGTGCTGACAAGAAGGGAGTTCTGCAGCCTGTAGGTATGCTTCTGGGTCTTCCTCCCCAGGTGCAGTACCTTGCACTTGTCAGTATTGAAACCCATCCTATTCTCATCTGCGTACCTCTGTAACCTGTCAAGATCTAGTTGTAGCCTGTCCCTCTCTTCTAGTGTGCTCACTTCTCCCCACATCTTAGTGTCATCTGCGAACTTGAACAAGGTGCTTTTCACCCCCTGGTCCAAATCACCGATGAAGATATTGAACAGTATGGGCCTGAGGACTGAGCCCTGGGGAACCCCACTGCCCACATCCCTCCAGGTTGAAAATAACCAGTCCACCCCCCACTCTCTGGATGCAGCCCTGCAGCCAATTTGCGATCCATCTGATTGTGCAGGCATCAACACCACAGTTGCCTAATTTTTAATGAGGATGGGGTGAGAGACAGTGTTGAAGGCCTTCCTAAAGTCCAGTAAGACAACGTCCACCACAACACCTGCGTCCAAGGATTTTGTGACCTAGTCATAGAGGCCACCAGGTTGGTCTGACAGGACCTGCCTTGAATGAACCCATGTTGATTGCCCCTAAGCATAATCTCCCCTGCTGGTCTCTTGCAGAGGTGTTCCTGGATAATTTTCTCAAAGAGCTTTCCCAGGACTGAGGTAAGACAAATGGGCCTCTAGTTTCCTGGGTCCTCCTTCCTCCCTTTTTTGAAAATGGGGACCACATTGGCTCTTTTTCAGTCCTCCGGCACCTCACCAGAGCACCACAAGTGCGTGTAAAGCTGTGCCAGGAGTCCCGCAATGACCTCTGCAAATTCCCTCAGCACTCTGGGGTGGATATTATCAGGACCTGCTGATATGAACATGTCTGGTCCCACCAGAAGTTCCCTGACTAGGTCCTTGCTGACCCTGGGCCATGCTGCACCTCCCCTGGGTCCATCTGGGATCCCAGTGGCGGGGGATGTCCCTGTCCCGGCTCAGAAAAGTGGAAAAAAAGAATGTGTTAAAGAGGTTAGCTTTGTCGTCTTCTGTGACCACCAGATTTCCAAGCGTGTCCTGCAGAGGCCCCACGTTACTCCGTACCTTCTTTTTACACCACCCCATGTATTTAAAAAAGGACTTCTTGTTATCTTTGATCCAGGTTGCTAGTCCCAATTCCATCTCTGCCTTAGCATTCCTAACAGCCCCCCTACAATCTTGAGCAATGGAGGTACAATCCTCCTTGGTGATGGCCCCTCCTTTCCATTGGGTGTATGCCTCCTTTTTGGCTTTGAGACATTCCTGGATGCTTTTGGTGAGCCATGGGGGCTTTTGAGCACTCTTGCCCCCTTTGATCCGCCTGGGGATTTTCACCCTTTGGGCTTGGAAAATCGTCTCCTTAAGGAATGACCACTCTTCTTGGACTCCCAACTCCCCTCCCCTCCGAGACCTCAGTGCCTCCGTGACTAGTTTCCTTACCTCATTGAAATCCACCCTCCTGAAGTCCAGGGCTGCTGCCTTGCTGCAGGCCTGTGCTGGATGGTGAATTCCAGTAGGCAATGGTCGCTATCGCCCAGGTGATCGAGAACCCACAGTCCCCTGACCAGGTCATTGCCTGTGGCCAGGACCAAAGTCCAACAATGCATTTCCCCTGGTGGGACTGTACACCTCCTGGGTTAGGTGGAGG
>NW_017729032.1:10990182-10990384 GCF_001723915.1 Gavialis gangeticus | reverse complement strand
GTGCTGGATGGTGAATTCCAGTAGGCAATGGTCGCTATCGCCCAGGTGATCGAGAACCCACAGTCCCCTGACCAGGTCATTGCCTGTGGCCAGGACCAAAGTCCAACAATGCATTTCCCCTGGTGGGACTGTACACCTCCTGGGTTAGGTGGAGGTCCCGTAACTTGGCTAGGAACCTACGTGAGCAGTCAGACCTGGCTGA
>NW_017729032.1:10988113-10990171 GCF_001723915.1 Gavialis gangeticus | reverse complement strand
CTGTTCTTGTGGGTATCTCTTGGTTCAGTGTTCTGTGGCTCCCTCCGTCTTCATCCTCCCCTTCCCCCGACAAGCCTAGTTTAAAGTCTGCCAGAGGAGAGCAGCCAACCTGAAAGAGAACACATGCTTACCTTTGCAGGGAGAAATGAAGCCCATCCCACCTGATTAAGTGTTTTGTTCTGAAGTATGGGTCATGGTCCAAAAAGCCAAAGCCCGCCTCAAGACATCATTCCTGAAGCCACAAGTTGATGTCCCAGATGCAGGTCTCGTGGTGTCTTCCATGTCCACTCACTGGAAGGACCAATGAGAAGACCACCTGTGCCCCTGTCTCCTTCAGCTTGCCCCGCAGAGCTTGGTAGTCCTTCATCAGGTGATCTGGGCTGCTCCTGGCTGCATCATTAGTGCCCACATGGATTAGGACGATGGGGTAGTAATCAGTGGGCCGGATGAGGGCCAGGATCATCTCCATCACGTCCTGAATCCGCACTCCGGGCAGATCTACTGTCTGCACTCGGGGCAGGCAGTAGACCTCACATGTCATGGGATTCTGGTGACAGATGGGACCCTCTGTTCCCTGTGGCTCCCTGGTGGCTCAGTCAAAAGGGATCCAGGGACTTCCTCTCTGTATCTGCCACAGCTGAGCCTGCTCCTATGCCTCACTTACATTAGGGGGATCAGCTGCCTCTACTGCCTCCTCTGCCACCACTACTGCTGGTGCCGATAATTTTAGGGGGCACACGTGTGTGGATGTGCACGTGTGCCAAGTTCTCCCTCTCCTCTCCTTGTGCAATAGTGTAAGTGATGTTTTTTGTATTATTTATTGGATAAAATGGATAAACAGCACTAAGAACAGTAGCTAGAACCCATGGTTCTCTCACTCTTAGGGCATTGTTCTGCTCACTGGGCCACAAGGCTAGGGCATTTTACCTGCTGTCCTGGTCTCATGAATCTTTCATTCTTAGCTGGCCAGTGGTCATATTTCAACAGGAGAAGTGAAGGAGATTTTGTTGCTACTTAGGCAGTGGCCTGGTGGTTAGGGCCTGTAGGAGATGTAGATTTAATCCTCTTGAGGCTGAAAGAAATCTAGAACCCAAGTTTCACATGTCCTGGGCAGGTGCTTTAACTGCTAGGTTACAAGAAAAAAGATGGGCTCCATCACTGGTGTTATATTGCTGTGTTAGAGGTTTTTGTTTTTGTTGAAGACTCAAGGATTTATGGGCTTTTGCAGGCAGAACTGAATTGCAACAGAAAATGGAGCCTGATGCCTAGGTGGCCATGTTGGATTGGTTTTAATTATGAGCAGTAGAGCATGCACAAGTCTAATTTCATATGAATCTTTTCAGGCCAACCTGGAGATGTATAAGGGACTTAGTCATCTCTGTGGAATTGTGATTGTTAGAGGGGTGGCATAGGGGTGAATTAGTTGTGTTATCCTGTTGAGGTTAATGGAACTACTATCTTATGTCTTTACAAAATCAGAAGCTCCTTGTGTCTTATCTGCTATTCTCATCAGCCCTCTGTAAAAAAATGGCAAGGCTGGAGACATCAATGAAATGGCCTTCCACAGGATAGCATGCTAGTACCAGTCCTTCTTAACACATATACCAATGACCAACCCATACAGAGTAATACAAGGCACTTCATATATGGTAATGATCTATGCATCACGTCACAAAAGGAGGACTTTGTCACTGTCAAGAACAGACTGACATGTGCATTGAGCAATAGGGCTGTGCGAAGCTTCGGTTGCTGATTCAATTTGGAGGAGATTCTGTCGATTCAGCGGCTGAATCTCTGAATTCAAATCGAATTGGGAGACCAATAAAAAGATCTGAATTGATTCAGAAAAGATATGGAGAGCTTTGGAGATTTGGGGAGTACCCACTTGCTGCCACAGGGAGCTGCACCCGGATTCCGTGCAGGTAAGTAGGGGGTGCAGAAGGGGGGGGGCCTGGAGGAGGGGGGAGGGGACCATGCGGGGGCCCCAATGGCCCTGCCCACTCCCACAGCCCCTGCCCTGGCTGGCTCCTCTCCCTGCCCTGGCTGGCCCCTCCCTCT
>NW_017729032.1:10976199-10983113 GCF_001723915.1 Gavialis gangeticus | reverse complement strand
GCGGGTCCCCCCACCAGACCCCATCCCCTGCCTGTTCTCCCAGAACCCCGAGTGGCTCAGTAGCACTGCAGCAGCTGTTGGGACTTCTCGGGGCTCATGGCAGAGCCCTTCATGCAGAGTGGGACAGTGGGGGGCAGCATGAATCTTCCCTCCACCTGGCAGCAGCTGGTGAGTGCAGGGCTTTTTTTTTTTTTTTTAAGAGCTGGGATGCTGGGGCCAGGAGAGCAGGTAGGAGATGGGGGCTCATGATAGAGCCCTTCATGCAGTGTGGGGCAGTAGGGGGCAGCGGCAGGCAGTGGAGATTGCCCCCTCCCCCCCCCTTCTCTGGCCTGGCAGGAGCTGGTGAGTTTGAGGCTTTTTTTTTAAGAGCCGGGACACTGGGCCTGGGCTGGGCAGCCATTGATGGTGCTGGGAGAGTGGGTGGGGATTGGGGCCTGTTTGATTTGGAGATTCAGCCATTTTGCTGGCAGCCGAATCTCCAAATCAGATTCAGTGTAATGAATTCAGGACAGTGATTTGAATCACTGAATCGAATCACTGTCCCCCAAATCAGCTGAATTTGAAGTGAATACTAGCCACTTCGCACAGGCCTACTGAGCAACATCTCAGATTGTTACAATAAGAATCAGCTTCACGCCAACCCAGCCAAGAAACAAATTACAGCTTTTCACCTATGCCATAGAGAAACCAAGCAGAAATTGAACATCACCTGGGATGGAATCCCATTGACTAATCAGCCTAACCCTGTGTACTTCAGGGTTACAGTGGACCAAAGACTTACTTCAAAACACATGTAGAGAAGACAAAAGGGGAAGTCAGTGCCCACAACAACATATTTTGAAAGTCAGTCACCTCAAAATGGGGAACAAACCCATCTACATTACAAACCACTGCTATTGTCTTGTGTTACTCCACTGGAGAATATGCATATGGGAATGATCAGGTCAGGCCAAGAAACTAGGCCCAGTTCTAAATAACATATGTCATGTAATAACAGGATGTCTAAAGCCAACACCAAAGGATAGCCTGTACTTACTGGCTCGCATTGCACAAATCAAAAGAAAGGTAGTGAGCCAAAAAGAAATATCATGCCAGATGGAAGACTCCAGGCATCCACTCTGTGGTCACACTGAAGTAACTAAATGGCTTGAAGTGCAAAAGAGTTTTGTAAACACTGTTGCACCTTTGGAAATGACAACCGACAAGGCATGCCTTAGGTTATGGAAGGAAAGATTATGTGCAATCAGGTGCTCTGAAATAGACCTGAAAGCCCAAGAGGACCTTCCCACAGGGGCTGATTTAGACTGGCCAACATGGTGATGCCTGAATTGTCTGTGCAAGCAAACTGGAAGATCACAAATGAACCTGATCAAATGGGTTACTCTAATAACACAAATAGATGCAAGTGTGGTGAAGTGCAGACTATGGAGCACCTGCTCATTTGCTAACTTCTTCATGAGACCTGTATGGATGAGAAGTTTGCTACAGCAACAGAAAGAGCCATTGCTTGTTCAAGATTCTGGAAAAAAATCTAGTTGATGACAAGGACATGAGAAGAACAAGAACCAGCCCTCTGACTTCCTTCAACATTGCATTTGTATATTTTCATAAAAAATGCCTAGAAATGAGAGCAGTGTTGCAGATGCAGTTACACTGCAACAATGCCTAGTCTCCCCATTTTGTGATGCAATGACTGTGTGTGTGCAGTCTAATATTACACTGAACATTTTTGCTTCCTTGCTGTATTGGAAAAGTTTGTATTTAGAAATGTTAGTCATTTCTGCCTTCCGACATGACTCTCCCTCAGGTTTGTTGTGTTTTCCTAGATGTGCTAGCTATCACTCTCATAGACTTAATCTAATTTTGTCAAGATCTGCTATGCACTTTGTTACTTCCCTGTCCTTTAGAGAGTTCCCAACCCATTTAAATACTTGTAACATCTTCAGATTTTATGAGCATGTTGTTCACTTCCTCCTTTGGGTCACTAGTGAAGATACAATTACACACGACAGTTGCTATATCCTGGGTGTGTCTACACGTGCATTTACACCGGCTTAAATTTACTTAAATTTAGCAGAAATAGGCCAGCATTTATATGTTCAGGCATTAAAGTGTATTAATGCTGTATGTGGACTGACTTGGAACTAAAATTAGTCCCAAGTCAGTCCACACACACAGTGTTACTGTGTAGTAAGGCATCTACGCTTCCGTTACTTCACAGTAACTAATCGGGTGTAAATTTGCTACCTGTGTGATGCAGGTATCAAATTTACACTTAAGTTGGTGTAAGTGACCATATTTTCTGTGCACGACTGTACTGCACAGTAAATGCACACATGTAGATGCCCCCCCACCAGCACTTCATTCTATTATTCTTCAGACATTTTCAACCAGTATTCAGTTTGTTTTTTAATTAACTTTGCAAGACTCCAGTATCGCATCGATACTTTCCTTCCTTAGTTTCTAAAGTGAAATAGATTAGACACTGACTGTGTGTTATGCCTACATGGGGTGAACAAGGAGAGTCACTATATTTGCATTGTAAAGGCTTTGTCATGTTCAGTGGAAGCTTTGCCATTGATTCAGTGGAACTAGGATTTCACATTTCTTTTATTTGGCCTCAGTTCCACTGTACTCTTTTTATACTTTTGAAGATTTTAGGCTGCTGTCCTGCATCCTCTCCTTTGCTTTCCCCATCCTTTCCTCTTAAAGCTGAGTCACTGCATTCGGTATTTAATATTCATCGGTTTAAATTGATAGAGAGTAGGGGAAAGCTTTTGCCCCATTGGGAGCAAAGGTCTAGGCTACAATCCAGGGTCTCCTCCCTTTCAGGTTAGTAGCCATCTCATTGAACTGTGTGCCCCATAGCTTGTCCTCCTTATGATCCCACATATTTCTGTCTCTTAGCTCTGCAGGAGACCAGTATTAAAGGGAGGACTGGAGAGAGGCTTGAGTAATGCCTAACTTGTGGCTGGTGGTTAGAAGTCAGGAAGAAATAGATTCAAGGGTGAGGGGGAACCTAGGACCTAGGTTTCCCATTTCCTGGTTGAGTACTTAGTCCATTAGGGCAGTGGTGTTTAACCTCTGGCCCACAGAGCCATGCTATCTAGCCCACAGGGCTTTCCACAGGTCCCGGAATTTGGCAGCAGGGGACAGTGGCAGTTAATGTGCACTTGGGGTTAGTACTAGGGCTTGATTTGATGCACAAGGCTGGGACTGGGGCTAGGCACTGATCCAGTGCACATGGAGCAGGGGCCGGGGCCCTGTCTGGTGTGTGCAGGGCTAGGGATGAAAAGTTAGGCAACACTGCATTAGGGTGTTAGATTAAAACATGTCTTCTTCCTCCTGCTCTAACACCCGCTGGCTATGGGGTTTTGCCCAGAAATAATTTTGAGGCTAGATATGTGCATATGGAGCTGTGAACATGCCTGGCCAAAGCACAACTTGTATCCACATCACACTTGGAAAAGGATTGTAGGCTCTGCAGAAGTGCCAGAAACTAGTCACGCAGCTGGGTACGTGCCATTTGGGCATGCAAAGTGGAATAGTATTCTGCCCAAAGTGTCTCCTTTACTTGGCAGAAGTATATGTTGAAATCTCTACAACTTCACTAAAGCAAAAATAACATAAACAGTCTGTTTTAAAGGCTCCTATTATATAATTTGGGAGCACTTGAAACTGAGAAATTAATGAAGCCGATCCCTGTCAAGCACCTGGTCTCAATGAAGTTTGAGCACCAGATGGTAAGGGAGTAAAGAGAAATTAAAAGAAAATACTCTGAATGGAAGAACTGGATTGTTAAAAGCTTCACTGATTCAGCAGAAGATGAATGGACTATCAAGGATATGGGACATTTGGTAGTTTCAAGTTGTACACTTGTTCATGTTCATATGCCAGAGTTGCCAGAGGTGTTGTTAGCAAGTCTAACAAAATGCCAAGGGTAGTGGAAGATATCTGGGTAAAAATTAGGATTCTTTTACTGAAATTATACATACGCAAGGCATATATGAATGGGTAAATAACAAGCTGAAAGACGGTATGTACTATTGGGTATAATGAAGGGTTATATCCAATTACATGAAGAGGGTGGACTCATTGGAGAGCCAGGGAACCAAAATAATTGACAAGAGTTTAAAGGAATAGGGGAGGCTTCTCAGTAAGATGCAGGAGAGAATTGAAAGAATTCAGCAGCCTCATAGTTTTTGTCTTTGGGAAAATAGCCTCACTTTAAGACAGAGGCTAGAAGAGGAGCTGTATAAACTTCTTTTGTAACTGAAGTGTGTAGAAGAACTAAGAGAAAGTGGATATTACAGCTAGTCATCGTAGAGAAAAAAAGAAAGAAATCTTCAGTGATGTATATACCCAAAGCATTAAACAGTTACAGGAAAAGGAAACGTTTTTCATTGCCTATCAGTAGAAGAATACTGGGGAATGTGGAGGATGCCAAGTATAACTTTATGCTGGATAAATAATTGATTGAAATGACTTAAACAAGGATGATACTACCTTGGTCCCTTCCAGCCCTACCTTTCTATGTTTCCATATACCAGCAGGCTGTTAGACGAACCGTCCTCAAAATTGTGTACATTGCGCCTCCAGTGGGCGGAGGATGCTATTCCCTCAGATTGCCCCATGGCCTATGTTCCTTTTTTGTGTGTTTCACTGGAAATTCAACACAGTTTGATGATATATCAGTTATGAATACATACGTAAGTGATGATCCGATCTGTTAAAAACTGTGAAAGACTCTGACCAAGTGCTCTGAGCAGCTTTGCAATGAGTCAGAACTTCTTGGCTGAAACTAAACAAGCAAAAATTGGGGGTAATGGAAGTAATGTCTAAAAAAAATTAATACACCCAGGGGTATAGGTAGAAAACTGGAAAGTTTAGGCCATCACCAATAAGCCTAACCCAATGCATAAAGGAAAGGTACAAGCTTCAAACAGTGAATGCTGTAGAAAAAAATGTGCCAACTGTAGCTGCTCTAACCAGCAACAAGAGCATACTTTTATGCAATGATTTTTGGTGGAGATCAAATGCAAATCATAACAATGAACATTAGAAGATGAAAGCATTATAGGCCCTAGCCCTAAGCTGCTATAATATTATATAGACAAAACTTGATTGTCCATGATGCCATGCTGCCAAACAAACCTGGTAGTTTTTCAGCTACAAATGTGTGATTTGCAAATAGGATACAAACCTGGGAAAGGTTTGATGGCTACAGGTGCTTAAGCATTTGACAGAAGCACAAGAGATTCAAGTCCAAAGCTATATATTGTGCCTATTAACTTGATTTAGAAAAGCTGTCCAGTCTCAGAGGAAGCATGGACAGCGATTGCCAGAAGAATAGTTCATGATAAGCCCCTGCAGCAAGTGATTAAGGCTGTTAGCACAATTGGGCCAGGACACCATGTTCCCAGATTCCATTATCAGTTTATGGGGGAGTTGGAGTACTAGATAGGCTTCTATTTAAAGGCATCGGGATGTTCATACCTGAAGTGTTACAGAACCTGTTAATTATGGTAAAAATCAAAGATGAGGCTAGCATTTAATTATTTTATATTGCTTTCAAATGAACTGAGATTTTGAAGAAGCTATAAAGACATATTCCTGAAGTATACAGAGTAACTTATGCAAAAGTATGCATATTGATGTCACAGGAAAAAAAATGGGGGCCCTTGGGTTCAGTAGGCATAGATTTCTTTATATTAACTGGGGGAAAAAATATGCATTTTTCTGAGTTATAGTCTCTACTGCCTTGAGATAACTAGACAGATCTCAGCTAAGCTAAGCAGGTAATTCTGAATGTTGAGCTTGTTTTTGCTAGAAATTGTATACTTGACAGTAATGTTTTGACAGTGAGTTGCAACTTAGTAGGTATGTTGTCAAGTGGCTTGCAAAGAAATTGGGTTTGCTCATGTAACCTCTAGACATTGTTATCCGTACTCCAGTGGATTGGTTGAAGAAGGTATCAGAATAATAAAACACCTATTGAAAAAGGCTTTCGGGGTCAGACCAGTGCTGCAAAATTACAGAACAGCATTTGTGAAATATGGATTCTCACATGCCAACATTTTTCTTGATGGAAAACTGAAAAACCAGATTATAATGTTAGAAACTGATTTCAAAGGAACAGAGAATTTGCAGAATTATAAGGAAACAGATATGGTCAAACAAAATAATAAATATGATATGGCATCCTGAGACCTGCCATGATTTGATGAATATCACATATCATGAATACACCATGCATAGAACATAAGAACATAATTATCGTTTATTGGGTCACATTTATCTTGCCCAGTATGCTGTATCTCACAGTGGGTGAAAGGAAGAATGAACAGCATATGACATTTTTTTCACTGTTCCTCTCCCGCTTACAGCCTCTATCATTTAAGAAGGTCATTGGCATCCCAAGAAGTATCCCACTGCCATATGAGGTTGTCACCTACACGGATAACACATTGAGAAAAAATGAATGCAGCTATCTTCAACCTCAGAAAACAAGGGAGATAAAGGACACTGAGTCTCTATTGCCTTGCTCAAGAGGGTCTTAGACAATCAAAATATTTTAAAACAAGAAAGCCCCTGGTCCATATCACCGTATGAATCCTAAGAACTGTAGTACTGACGTATTAAAATATAGTGCACTTAAAGTCTAAGTGACTGTGCAAGATACCTCATTGCACATTGTTAGTGAGGTTAGTAAGTAGGATGGTCATAACGGTTTGAAATTCTATGTTTGTATGAATGTTTTCTGTTTATCATGAGACTTGCCTGGGAAAGGAGGATGTGGAGAACATGCTTTTAAAAGGATCATGTTATGTATCACAGAAGAAGCTAAAATTAAGACACAGGATGAAGTACATCTTTGTCAGGCACCTTGACTGGGACAATAATTGCCCATTGTG
>NW_017729032.1:10967850-10971199 GCF_001723915.1 Gavialis gangeticus | reverse complement strand
GGGGGGGGGGGGGGGGGGTGGAATTGCAATGGAACCAGTCTGGTACTCTGGCCCTTTGCATGTACTAGAGCAGTAGGGGCCAACCTTTTGAACAGCCATGTCACAGATTAGCCCTCCCTGAATACCACTCCAATCCTCTTCCCTGCCTGATCCATTGCTCTTGCTTCCTGCTCCCTGCCTAATTTACATGCCATGCATAGAGGCTACCTGTGCCACTTGTGGCACATGTGTCACAAGTGCCCCCCCCAGTGCTAGATTAATGCAGACTTAGCTCTAAGCTGTGTAAGTTGGCTACCTTACCTTGGGGGCTCTGTGAAATCAGCCTCATGAGGAAAGAGATAAGTTGGACACAATTAAAGCTAAGTATTCAAGCACATAATCCATGGACCTTTAGTTGACTGCATTTAAAAATGTCTCTATTATCTGAATTACTTATGGTATTTTAGCTGTCTCCTTAGAGGTAATGGAGACTTGCTGAAGCCAAGATTGAGACGTGATCTACTAAAATGACTTATAGGCTTATACATGAGTAGTAATTAATTTTTTTCTATCCTCAGGAGTTCTGCTTTTACACTGTGACTTCCAGATCCTAATTTTGATTTTACATTTGCTTTATTGATAGCAGATGTTGAATTCTATTGAGTAGTTAGTTCCCTGTAGTCATTTGTTATATTAATGGCATTGCACAGTTAAAGCAGACATTAATAGTTTTGCAAATTAACTATTTACACTGTTTCTCAGCTACTGACTTGCATAACTATCTTGATCAGAGCTAAAGCACACTCCACTTTTGGTTTTATAACCACCTAGAGTAGATGCATTATTTATTTGATGTTTTATGTTTCTAGGCCTTCAAAAAAAAATGTAAAATATGTGGACATTTCTCATTTCCTTTTGGTATTGATAAAGATAGGTTTTGAGTCCTTTGCCTCTGTAATTTGGCATATCCAAGCTCTGCAATAAGTCTTCCAGTCTTGAGTGGGTACCAGGGACAGACTACTGTTTATACTTTATGGCATAGTACACATGCTGCTGTCCTGCTTCCTCTGGTATTAGCTTACTGTAAAGTAAACCAAAGTTAAGTAAACCCAATAATTCTTTATCTCCACAATGTATTCCCAGATGCACAGATTTACTTAGTTACTGACACTTCATAGTCCACGGCTATTACCTATCATATTTTCCAACACCCTGCCCTGCACCTCCATACTTGGGATACTTTTCTGTGCTGAAGTATTGTTACCATTTCATAAGTAATAATGTAAGGATTTTGTTTTCTGCAGTGATATCCTGCATATGTAATACCACATTTTTAAGCCTACTATACACAAAGCTTTTGTACTAGTACAGTTATTTTGATTAGGGGGGTGATTTTTTAAATCAAGATAGGCATCTCAATACAAGCCATAGCATACTAATGTATCTGGTTAACTTTTACTGGCATAGCTTATTTCCTTCTGTGCTAGGTCAGTATACATACATTCTACCACTATAATTGTACTCATACAATGAGGGCCAACTGCTTTAATGATGCTTACAGCTTGGCAGTTTTGGGATGTGCCTGAGACCTAAGATGATATTTAAAAGCAACAGATATCTGTAGGGCTGTTGCCCTGTCTGTCTACCTTTCCTTCTTCTCTGTCCCAGTTACTGGAGTGATTAGAAAACAAACATCCGTTTAAGATGTTTTTAAGCTTTAAACAAAGAGAGCAGCCTTAAACAGGATAATTATTACTACTGTACAAAACCATGTGCTAACTCATTGAATGATGCTCCTGAGTCAAACATCACTTATGGCATAAACGAGGCTCTGTCTATGCTGGACCACTCTTGGCACGACCTCCATGTTAAACCCGAAAGTTATCCATAAGTACAGTTCATTAAAGTGATTCTTTTGATCACCTTCTTTTATACATCCTTCCAGCTGTTCACTAGTATGGTTATCATGGTAGATGCTCTGCATCTTTCTTGACATGTGTCCCAAATATTTTCTGGATAGTTTTGGAAATGTGGAAGTCTTTGATTCTCAACATGTGTTATAAAATCATTCCATTTTAGTGCCCCTTATCGTCTTGAAATGTTTGCTGTCTAAAGTATTTAGTGCCATATCTGAAACAGGACATTGGCACTTTAAAGTGCTTTTCAGTGGAATAAAATGCAACTTTAAGTGGAATTCACGTATCCAAATCCAATTTAGTCTCATGAATAAATCATTAAAAACCCCTGCCTAACCTCTCAGGTATGTAAGTTTTTTTTTACCAATAAAATTACTTATGCACCCTTAATTCCTCTGCTTGTTTCCAGAAGTGCTGGCATCTTTGCTGATCTGGGTCTTAGTTGCTTGTCTTTATCATTGGTGGATTTACCCTGTTCATATCTATTTGTTAAGTAGGAAAAAACATTTGTCTGAAGAATGAGATTTAGTCTTTAAAGCTGTAGATTTGTTATGGCCATATAGTGTTTAAGCCTTATTCCCAGTTTGTTATTTACTGTACTTCTGAATATCTCAGGTTGTCAGATTACTGCCAAATTATGTGTATTGACCTGCCCCTTATATTCCTGTGCCCTGTAACATGATGCTGGGGTGGGGATTGCTGGAGTTCTCACTAGATTTGTGGAGTTTTTGCCCTTTAACTCCAACTTTTTTTTCGTGGGGTTGGTGTCACTAGATAGCCATTGCTTTTATGAATACGCAGCTATCGCTTGGAAGAGCTATGTTGTTAGCATAATCTACGTCTTCTAATATACCGCTGTTAAATCCTGCAGTGCCTGAATTGTACACATCTGTATTTTTTCTTCACAATGAAGTTAATGGCAATGCTGAGCTGGATTCGGGTGGTGAGAAGAAAGAGAGAGAGAGAGAGAGATTTGACATCTGTTGTTCTCTCTCCTGAGGGTTAAAGCAGTGCCATGAGATGTAGGTAGCTTAGGTTCCAGTTCCAGACCTGCCAGAATCAAAATGATTTAAGATGAAAATTTCTGAACCAGACAAAAAGGGGGCTTGAATCTCGGTCTCCTAGAACCTGCCCCAGCACTTTTAATCACCAAATTATTAAACGCATACCTTTTGAATGGGGAAACAAGA
Organism: Gavialis gangeticus; assembly: GCF_001723915.1. Classification (NCBI taxonomy): domain Eukaryota; kingdom Metazoa; phylum Chordata; order Crocodylia; family Gavialidae; genus Gavialis; species Gavialis gangeticus. Next base: position 10,968,114 of record NW_017729032.1, on the reverse strand, counting down.
TGGTTTAAAGCAATTCTGGGCTTTGTTTGTGTCCCAGTGTGGAATTAAAACAAATTTCAAAACCTAGAAGTAATTGCACGGTGGAATTTATTATCCTCTGGCCAGTTCTAACAGCTTCCTTTATTTTGTGTAAGATGATATGCAGAGGACTTCATCTGTCACTGAAGGCAATAACACCTTGTCAGTTATTGCAGTTTCTTAGGTGCATTTCACTGGTATTTTTACAATAATGCATTTTTCCATTTTTCTGGATGCTTGAGTTTA
>NW_017729032.1:10957088-10962850 GCF_001723915.1 Gavialis gangeticus | reverse complement strand
ACAGGTATGACGTCTAATTCAGTACCCTTGTTTTTCTTGGTTTTCTGGATGCTTGAGTTTAATAATTTACTAAACAGCCTTCTCTTCATAAGTTTGTCTTATTTCCCAAGTGACTCAGTCTTCACCTGTCACTTACACGGGCCAGCACTGTTTTATTACCGGTTTTTTTTGTTTGTTTGTGAAGCAAGATGTTAAGATCTCTGCTCCTGGGCATTTATTTTCTTCACCAAAGCCAAGAATTGCTTACGGTGCTGGTCTATGTACTGCATTTTGAAAGTGATCTACCTATAGCTTTTTTCTTTTCTTTATCCTTAACAGACCCTCTGACTGGTGTCTACTTCACTTGTTGAGTTGATAAAGTGTTTCTCTATCACTTCTTTCAACAAGCACTTCAATTTTCTCAGCAATATTATCCATAGTCTTCCTCTTGTGCTGATTTTTACTGCTTTGTCCATTGCTTTATACAATTTGTTTTCTGCTGCTGTTTTTGGAGTTAGTTGGCTTTGGTTTGTTTCCTATCTGTGATGCAATTCCATATAATTGCACTCAACACAAATGTGTGGCAACCCATTACAATTACTGTACTGTTTATGTTACATTCATATAGAAAGATCCACGACCAGTCAATATTGACTTTTTATAGTGGCTCTAAGTCTTGTAGCACCTGAAATTGGTTTTTCAGTTCAGTTTGAAATTGCAGCCATGTATGTTTTGTTTGAAAGCTTTCTGCTGTCACTTTTCTTAGAGCTGTGTGTTTGTTCTAATCTTACATATAGGTTTTGATCTTGCTGTACAAGTTTTGGTCATTCCCAAAATCATCTCCTGTGTATTTTCTGCTTCAATTTTTCTTCAACTTTAGTTTCCTTGGGTAGGTTCATTCTGCTGACTCCATCTTAGAAATTTCAAGTGAGTTCATGAGTATCTGTGAGTGAGAATGGTGTTCTACCTATAGTAGTCTATAATAAACTTTGAACAGTAGGCACTTTACTTAAATATAGGAAGGAAACCATAGTGCTTTTGTTTTACGTTGCTTGTTCCAGGTGACAGAATTGATTCTCTAGGGGGGGGGTTTGTTGAATTTGTTAAACCCAAGTAATAAATCTGTACAAAAAGCATACATGAGCATGGAAAATAAAATTAATATGCAGAATGGAGCCTGTGAATTTTACACCTTGTTTTCATTATACAGAAAATATAGGACACAAGTGGGCCATGCATTAAAATATATTTGGCTCTAGGGTAAATTTGCAAATTTTTGCAATCAGATATGGGAAAGAGGAAGATGCTTTATGCTTAAAATAATTGTGTGTGGATTGAATGGAATATTCAAATAGAAATATAAAAAGAACAGTAGATTACAATTTCTCCCATCCTGTGCTTCAGACTGCTAAAAAATAAAATAGAGTGAATCTATAAGATATTTAATATTAATGGTTAATTCCCACCTCATTTTTAGTAGATTCCAAGAAGGGTCCTTGGGAAAAGCTAGGCAAGATGTCAACCTCAGCATCTCCAAACGATCTCTATGTTTGGGTCTATGTCTAGGAGAGGACTAGCTTGTTGGGAAGTGTAATTTTTCATCTTGCAAGTATGTCTGAAAGATAATGTTTTCTATTGTGTGGTGGGGTATAACTGATGTTCTTCATAGAAATGATAGAGCAAACACATGAACGCAGAACAGACAGCATGACCTAGTAGTTAGAGCATTCCTTTAATATGTTATATGGACCTGAGCCCCAAATCCTGTAGTCTTTTTTTATTTAAAACAGGAATTTAAGCTTGTGTGTCCCAGGTGAGTGCCCTAAACATGGGCTGCTGCCTGTGCTGTTGCGAGCTTCATGCTATGCTGTTGGGTGTTGTGCAAATCGGTGCTGTTCAGCCTCTGTCTTGCAGGCTGAATCCAGCTGCAGGGCTCCTCCCGATCTGGAAATTTGGTTGTGTGGGAACAGTGGCAGTATTAATTGTCACAGTTCCCAGAACCATGGCAATTAACACTGTCACTGTTTTGGACCTGTGCGGTACCCTGCAGGTTGGATAACAGTCCCAGCTACAGGGACTGCCACCAGATTCAGCATCCAGGGTCATGCTGAGGCTCGATCCGGCATGTGGGGTGGGCTTATGTGTGGAGCCCATGATGAATCAGGCCCATGGACTGACCCTACCCACAGGGTCCAGCCCTCACACTGTCCCCATGCCACTCATTTAGCCTTCAGAGCCAAAAGGTTGAGGAGTACTTGTGTAAATAATTAAATATTTGATAAGCCAAAGATCTGGCAGATATCATACTCTGAATATGGGTCTCTCACATTGCATTTGATTGCCTGAACCATCAGACTATTGGCTATTTTGGGCATGCACACACACTCACATTTTCTCTTTCTCTCCTAGTTTTGTCCAGAAATTTTATCCTGTACCTAAGAAACTTTCCCAAATGGAATGAAACCAGTAGGTTTCTGCCAAAGATTCTGGTGGGGACAGGTCAGCAGTTTTTAACCAAAAAAAAAAGGTCAAACTTGACAGATTTCATCTTCTTTAGTTATTTTATACCAACATATTATGTGACTCAAATGTGGCCTCATGGTTACAGAGGTAGACTGGCACTCAGGAGACTCTGCCACAGCCTTCCTGTGCGATGGGGGGCAAGTTGTACCACAGTTCCCCATGTAAGATGGGCAAAAAAGAGCACGTCCCAACCTTGAGTTTCTTAGGATAAATGCTTTAAAATTTGTGAGGCTGTCAGATCCTACAGTTAGATGAGGCCATGGGGACATAAAGTACTGAAGGTGGGTGAAGACGATGCACGAAAGGGGCAATTTTGCTTTCGGGGCTATATTGACACACATATGTTTTTCTCAGTGGCTGAAAGCAGATTAAAGGATGGAAAGGCTCCATTTCTCCTTCCCTTCCTTCCAGGTAGTAGATAGTATTGTCAGAGGAAACAAGCCATAGTGCTCTTTGGGGGCTTTGGCTTGTTTTTTCTGTTCTCATCTTCTATTAACAGAATTTCAAGTTACTTGCATCCTTGGGGTACATGCGAAATGCCCTCTGTTTCTTGTGCTGCCAGGATACTCCCTCTTTACTTTCTGTGAGGCAGATACAGGATCCCAATAGCAGTATAGTGGTCCTATTGTTGTTAGAAAAAAACCCAAAGGGTATCTTAGGTTTGTTTCTGAAGTGGGCTTCCAAAATGGGTAAGCAGATGATGGTTTAGAAAGCAGAGCTGTGTGACCTATGCTGTTCTTGCTTGATTAAACAAACTGGAGCAAATGTGATCTGAATAGAGGGCAGAATTTGCAGAAACATTTATTGTAGACCAGTGGTCCTCAGCTTCATTAGCCTCAAGGCGACCCTTGGAAAATGTGAGCTCTTAGTTTTTACATAGTTTTTGACTACGAAAAAATATTAGAGCAATTCATCTGTTGCAAAGAACTCAACAAGCCCATAGCAGGGCGGCATGTTTCTAACACTGTGGATTCCTACTAGAAATCTCTGGGTTTATCTTATGAATCACATTTGCACAGTTAACAGTGCTAACATTGTGTGGTTCCCTGCAGGACCCTTGAAAGGGCACCCTGGCTGAGAATCACTGTTGCAGCCCAACTTCACCTCCTGATGGGGGATTTATTGTTGATATCAATTGGTTAGGTCAATACTGAGCACTTCTGAAAATCTTGCCCATAACAGATTTTCAGAAGAAGTTCAGGTGAGTGAGGGTTGTATGCTTACATAAATATTAGCTGCCTTGGAATGGGGAGACTGACGTCAGATAAAAATATGTATTGTATATTCATAGTTTGGTGTACTTGGTTTGTCCGCAAATTAAAATTCACTGAAGGCAAAAATTGTAAGTAGTCCACCTCCCACTCACCTGCTGAGAGTCCCATGCCTGATTTTCTCTGCTTCCTGCCCTACTTTCTTCATGCTTTCCATCTGATGGGGGAGTAAGCAAGAATGAACAAGGGCAAGACTTTCCATGAATACCAATCAAGCAGTTGTCTTCAGCAGCTGTGTACCCGCCTGCAGCCAACCTAGGGGAATGCCTGCTAAACTTTTGAACTGCTAGTAGTGTGGTGTAGGAATTTGTATAGTCCCTATCTCCCAGGAGATTGTAAAATCCCATCTTTGGGATTCAGGCCCTCTGAATTTTTGGGACCATGGTATTACCCAAGTCCAAGTAATTTATACATTGGTTGAAGAAATAAGGACTTAGCTCATTCTTGGGCTAGAAGTTGTGTTTTAATCTATGCTTGTGGAAAGTGAATGTAAAACATTGCCAATTAGAATGAGTTAGACCAAAGCAAGCAATATTTTTCATTGAGGATTGTCAGGGAAATGTCAGACTGAAGATTCCTCTCCTACTTCTATTCCACTCCCTCCAAATCACTCCAGACAGTAAATGTTGTTGATACATATATTTGATTCCAGTTGAATTTCGCGGGGGCCATGTGATGAGAGCCTCATGCACATATTTGCAACGTACAAGTGTGAGTCTGGGATTAGCTAACTTTTGGGGATAGCATTCCTGTGTAAGATGTTAAATATAGTTCAAAATAGCTGCATGAAATCCAGAGCGGTGAGCGAAGCCTTCCTTTTTGGTTGACAGCTACTTTTGAAAACCTGATTCCTTCATGGTGTTTCCTATTCAAGTGAAACAAAATGGGCTTTCAAAGGCATTTAAATACAGGGTCAGCTCAAAGACAGAAAAAACAGAAGTGACTACTAAAAAAAATAAAAGTAAGATGATCAGCGACATAAATGCAGCTCAGCGGGCATCAAGACTTTATTGAGAGCACATGAGCTGCTGAGCAAAGTAACTGTGTCAGGAAACTTCTACCTGCCTTATATGACTTAAAATAAAATAAAATGTTGTGGGAGTCTCAACCAATTTACAGTGAAATGGAAGGTGTTAGAGAGGAAGACTCAGTTCTTACTGAACTCTGCCTACTGAGCTGCTAGACTAAAAAGTGGTAGCAAACTACATAAACGTAATAACAAGACTATTCTGTCTTCTGCCCAGAATATTTGCTGATTAAACCTGAAGGTCATACAAGTCTTTGGGCTTTTTAAACTCTTCTTTCATTAAGACCAGGTATTCCATTTTGAACAAGGAAATGAATGCAGAGCGACTTGGGAAATAACTGTCAGGCAGAGTTTGCCCCTGGAATCAAATCCAGCTGGTTAATCATATTAATTTTGCAGCAGATAAAGTTTTGGGGCTATCACAGTTGAAAATAAATGTTATATAATGTTCTGAAATATTAGTAAAATGTTTCCTCAGTAAAATGCAGCATTAGCAAAAGACAAGGACAACTTGTACCTGTTCATTATTTTCTTGGTAAATATGAAAAAGCCAAGTGGGAAAAAACAATGAAGGCTTATATTTAAGCTTGTACAACTAGAACTTGGGTTTATTACAGCACCTTTCCTGCTCAAATTCCCCTAAGTGCTTTACAAAGCAGTGACTTAGCAATAATGCCGAGCGTGTAGGCAAGCCTCTTATGTACTCAGCAATAGCTGAGATGCAGCCTTCGTAGTTCAGAAATTGTTTAACCAGGTGTATATTGGGTTATTCTATGCTTCTTAAAACGCTCTCTGGGATTTTCAGCTCTGCTGATATAGCTATGAGATCATGGCAGAAAAAAAAAAGGTGTCATCCTTTGAGTGGACCAAAGGAGTACTTTGCACTGAAATGTTGGCATGGGGTCTGCTTTGGGGTGACATCACGATTGTATTGGTAACTACTGAAATGTGGTCGTTGACTT
>NW_017729032.1:10950656-10952088 GCF_001723915.1 Gavialis gangeticus | reverse complement strand
TGCTTCTTAAAACGCTCTCTGGGATTTTCAGCTCTGCTGATATAGCTATGAGATCATGGCAGAAAAAAAAAAGGTGTCATCCTTTGAGTGGACCAAAGGAGTACTTTGCACTGAAATGTTGGCATGGGGTCTGCTTTGGGGTGACATCATGATTGTATTGGTAACTACTGAAATGTGGTCGTTGACTTGACGAAGGCCAGGATTTTGCCTGCGAATCCTGAACTGAAATAAGGCAGAGTCCTGTGAACCAGTTAAAAGCACCTTACACATATGTCAGCTCATGAAGACAATTGCATTCATTGTGAGCTAATGATACCAAGGTTTCAAATTTGGTCAGATTTCTTTAGTGGCTCATGTCGTCCCCAAAACACTAGCGTGAATTATTGAGTCAGATATACCCAGATATGATGTGATTAGGTAGCTGCTTCCTCTACCTTTTTCTAGCTTTCCTTGTGGTTGCAGGAGATAGGAATCCTTTTAAGAACCAAACGTTTAATCATCCTGAGTGATGCAACCCTACGTGACTGCAAGGAGACAAGTGTTTCGGTGGTTCCTTCAAGGGAAATAAGGATTTCCGAACGTAGAAGTCCCTGATCGCTCATCTCCCCTCGGCCAGGGTGCAAAAAAAGTTTTAACAAAAGTTGGAATGCATTTTTTCCTTTTTCTGACGAGAATGTATCTGTGCTTTGTTATGGCGTTTTCTGAAGCTTCCTTTCTCCTTGCAGTTATATTCAGCTAAACATTGGCCAGCATGTTTTCTGCCCTTTTTTCTCATCATAGTTATTTGAATGAGAAGAGATCTATTTGGCACAACTTTTTTGCGCAGGTCAGGATGCATATTATTTCCAGAGGAGAAGAGTGATCTTGAGGAGACTAGTGCCTAACAAGGGCTGGGGGAAGCATGCTGAGATGGAAAATGGCCATACTCAAGTGTCTCGGCTCCAGAAGAGCGTGTGAGGTTGATTGTAGTGGAGGAGGAGAAATGGTATTGCTCTTCTTGCTGGCAGGGGTAATCTAAACTAGCAACACCCATCCTGTGAAGCTTGCAATCCAATCTTTGTTATTCCTTTCCTTCAGTTTTGTATAGGTGGAAATAAAAGGTGCAGCGCCTGTAAAAAGGGGATTTGTGTGAACATTGTAACTATTAAAACTCCTGCGCTGCCTTGCTGCCTTTGCTTTTATTTTTTAAACCAGACCTGAAGAAATTCCCCAACTACCCTCTTAAACTGTTCAAAATACTGCCAGAACCTGACAGTCAATAGCATCATGTCCCGTTCTGTTTATTTGCTATATTTTGGGGGCAGCTTCAATTCGTTGATACGCCTTGCTGACGCTCTTATTATTTTCATGTGTATTTTGGAGAAATAAATCTTTCACACCTCTTTAAAAAAACTCCCTCCTGGAGAGGTGGACTTGATCCAGACAGAGTTAG
>NW_017729032.1:10948853-10950542 GCF_001723915.1 Gavialis gangeticus | reverse complement strand
GCCCCCCCCCCCCAATTCTCCCCCTTCCCTTACAGGCAGGGTTTGAATTACACTTTGACTTTTTGGGGGGGGTGGTCTGCAGAACAAATTCAATTGATTCCTTGATTAATAAGTCCATCTAAGTTAAGGAACAGTCCGATTGGAGACCCCCCCCCGGTATGATTTTCAAATCTTACATGGCGGGCCTCTCGTCTCTTATGGGGGAGCTCCCCCTTAATTTGCAGGCTGCTTACAGGTTATAAGTATATAGACCACTGTATGGCTATGTAATGTGCTGAAACCAATAAGGGGCCTGAAAACAACAAATGACACAGTGAGAGATGGAAACATGCACCATCTGGAGCATAATAATAAAACTACAGAGTCTCAAAACTCTGACTCTGGGGAGCCTGCCAGCTAACGTGGGAGAAGTGAGAAGGTCCTGAATTATGGTACTCTCAGACATAGTTGAAAGCCCTAAAAATTTCAACAGTGCACTGATAAATCTGTAAATATTCTTGTGTTCTGAATTAGAAGAAAGGGCCACTTTGATGCTTTTGAAACTTGGCCTTTGGAGAAAACATAGTAAGAGGAAAGTGCCATATAGGAGAAAGGGTACACGTGTGCTGGAGTGACTTGCATTCAGTCATACTGCACAGCGCAGTGCAGGGCTAGGCTGGGAACTGGGCAAGGAGCCGCACACTGTGTCAGATTTATTGGTAGTAATTCAGCAGATGTTACTAGAACTTTGAAACGCTTAATGGGGCTCTTATCCTCTCTTATGATTACAACTCCGTACTCCCATTTCTCTGAGCAAAATTCATCCATCTCTTTTCCTTCTCCTCTCTACAACACAACTTCCCTTCCCACGCTTCCTCTTTGATCTTGACACTCATTCTTTTCCTTACATCTCTCTTCCATCCCCCTTGGTATCTTAAGCTTCTGACATTTGCTGAGCCTGCTGCATCTTTGCTCTCCTTTTCTGCATTTGCATTTCACCACTGCATCACCTATTCAACTTGCCAAAATCACCACGTACTCAACTTTCTCTTTACTAAATATCACCCCCCCAACACACACACACACACCCCCCTGCCTCCCTCTCACTCTGGTCTTGCTCTCATCATGTTTCTCCTTTCCCTCCTTCTAATCACCTTCAGTCCCATGAACTTATTCTCTGCTTGCAGCTGGCTTCTCTGTGCCCTCCAGTCTGTCAGCACCAAATTTCTCAGCTTCTTCACAGATCTGTTCTTCTCATATACAGACTCTGGTCGGTCTGCTCCTTTCTCTCACAAACCCTTAATTGGGTTTGCCTCTTTCTCACACAATAAAACATATTGTAATGTGTGTAACAGCAGGGGGAACCAGGGGGACAGTTTGCAGAGCTGTGCTGACTGTTAATTTGGACGGCATCTCCCAGAAACTCCCTGGGGACATAGGAAAGAGGAAGAGGAAGCCTGAGCCTGGAGTAAGGGGAGGAGAGAGCAGTGTGCACATGGAAGCTGGTCAGCTCTACGTGGAGGAGCACGCAGTGGAGCTGGAGATCTCGCTGGCTCAGGCAGCAAGGACTGTGGACCAAAGGAGCTGGACTCAGACTTGGGGGCAGCTACAGGCTGCTCTAAGGCAGGGGTGGCCAACCTGCGGCTCCAGAGCCACATGTGGCTCTTCAGAAGTTAATATGCATCCCCCTGAATCTTTGCACAAGCTCAC
>NW_017729032.1:10941905-10943853 GCF_001723915.1 Gavialis gangeticus | reverse complement strand
GTGGCCAACCTGTGGCTCCAGAGCCACATGTGGCTCTTCAGAAGTTAATATGCATCCCCCTGAATCTTTGCACAAGCTCACAGTGACCAGCTTCCATGTGGTTCAAAGGAGAGCAAAACCATTTGGAAGCTGGTCACTGTGTGCTTGTGTATAGGTTCAAGAGACGCATATGGCAGAGCCTCACGTTGGCCACCCCTGCTCTAGGGACTAAAAGCTTCTCTGTAGACACCTGCAGAGGTGTTGAGGGAAATTAAGATGCTGAGTATGTGTTAATGTTTCTTTACCTGTTCCTTCCCTTTGGCCCATTGGCTGTTAACCCTAGTCCTTATGATTTTCTATATGAAAGTGGGAACTTCCCCTGGTTGCTTGTGCCAGTTTCTGGGGCTTTTGGATTGGCACAATACATCCCCCGATGTTTTGGCTCACGCTCAACATCTCATGATCATGAAATGGGGGTAGGTGTGGCCTGTGGAGGAAGGAGCTAATTGTCTGCCTGGATTTAACATATTGTGAAGGGAGGAAATGAAGAGCAAGATTATGCTTGAGAATTCATGCCATACTAGTTTAGGACCAGCTTTTTGGTTAATAAAATACAGACAGCAGAAAGGATAACTTATTGACTCTGCAATAAGCTTTGCTTGCAATAAGCTTCTGCGGAGTACTGAAAAAACCCTTTGGAATATGTATGCCAGCAGATTAGTTGTATCTTGTACGTTCATGGGTCTATTCCAGGAGAAAGGATTTGTGTATGCAGTGTTGTCAAAAATACCAAAAACCATAGCCTGAGATTCAAACCATAGGCATTGCAGGTTATTTAACTGAATCACCACAAATAAATACTAGGACCTGAAATAGTCCTAACTTTATTTTGCAAATGAATTGCATATCCAAAGGTTAATATTCAGTTACCTGAAAGTGTTGCTAGCTAATTAAAAAAGGGGGTGGACGCAGGGAAAAAACTGGGTAGCTACAAATTGGATGAGAATTAATTTAATTAATTTCTATAGAAACCAAAGCTCAGAACCTTTTAGGAAGCATGGGGTAGAGTTGGGAAATTCTAAAATGTCCCAGAGTGACAAAGATTTGTTTAAAGCATTTTGAAGTATGTCATAAGCAGATAGAAAAAAATCATGTCCTTTACATGTACAAGGGACAAAATGTTATTGGAAGTTTGATTTTCCTAAAACTCTGGTTCTTTTGAAAAGTTGATGTAATATTTATTTCCTGGGGCAAACTCACTAGAATCTTTTCTTTTTTTTAAATACTGAGTAATAAAGCTGGTAAGATTCTCCACAGCTATCCCAAAGAAAACAAAAGATAAAACTAAAAGAAATCATGGACTGCATTAGATGAAGATTGTATCATTCTTCATGCTTTCTCTTGTCCAGACTTGCTCTCACAGCAACAGAAAGTCTTCTCGGCAGTTCATAGTTAAAGGGATTTTTAAATAAATGGAAGAAAAAAGTATTGTAGAAGCAGGTCTGTGAAAAATGGAATATGGTAAGAAGCCAAAAGGAAGACTCAGGATAAAATTAGAAAGCCAGGTACACGTTCAGAAAAAGGTAAGCAGATATTATTAAAGAGAATAGAAATATAGAGAGAAGGACAAAGGATCTGTGACACTTTTAAGGAGCACATAACAGCAGGAGAAAGAAGTGATAGAAAATCATACAATATAACGGAAAGAAAGAAAATGAGAAGACTACTAAATGCAAATTTAGCATTATTAATTTATAACCGTTTGTATGCAGATGAATATTTTCAGCTAAAGGCCTGAAGCGCTTTAAAATCATAGATTTATAGATTTCATAGACATTAGGGCTGGAAGGGACCTCGAAAGATCATCGAGTCCAGCCCCCTGCCCAAAGGGCAGGAAGTCAGCTGGGGTCATAGGATCCCAGCAAGATAAGCATCCAATTTGCTCTTGAAGGTGTTCAATGTAAGTGCT
>NW_017729032.1:10937091-10941578 GCF_001723915.1 Gavialis gangeticus | reverse complement strand
GAACCTTGCATTTTTCAGTGTTAAACACCATCAGGTTCTTGTCTGCCGATTTGCTGAGCCTGTCAAGGTCAGCCTGGATCATCCGCCTGTCTTCTGGCATGGATGCTTTGCCCCAAAGTTTGGTGTCATCGGTGAACTTGGCCAGTCCGCTCCGACTGTGTATTATCATCAGCTTACAAAAAAAAAATGAAAAAAGAATAACTGAAGTAAAGGCTAGAACAATTGTACACTCAAGGTTACAACAGAAACCAGAAGTTCTGATTTTCAGTCAGATTATCTCACTAAATAGACCTGGATGCCTCATCCAGAGCCTTATGATCCTTGCTATCACACTACTATACTGTGACTACCCTGAAATTGATAGTCACATGTAAAAAAAAAAAATAGCTCTACACTGTTTGATCACTGGTAAGATGACTATGCTGACAGAGATATTTTTAAGGGTGTGTGAGAGAATGGTCTCATAGCTCACATGACACTATGGGTGGAATTAGGAAGATAATGGAAATCTACTTTACTAGTGAGAGGAGAAAAATCACTACATAGGTAGGAAGTGAACTGGCTATATCATTAATCAGATAAAACCTTTCAGTGAAGTCAGTGGAAAATGGATGTAGGTTTGGTTCATAGTTTATCTATCTAGCTCACTGCAACACAGTATTGCATTTGTTATTGTTGACACATACTGTTTGCCAGCAGAGCAAAATGGCTTGCTTCAGTAGATAGATTAAAAATACTGGCTGATGGCAAATACATCAGTTGAGAGACAGAGAGAAGGTGCACACTTTCTCCTAGAATATGCTGGCATTATTTCCTAGCCTTTCTATAAGATGAATATTCATACTTTAATTTTGTTTGCTAATGAAGTTGCTGAGCATGTCTACATGTGCACTTTAATGCGCAGTAGTCTATTATACTGTGCACTAAAGTGGAACATAAAAAACCATGCTAGTGCTAATGCACAGTAAAATAGGCTACTACTCATTAATTGCCACCTAAAAAGCATGTGCTTGCACTACTGAGCATTAGGGCAGCCTACACATTAATTTAGTACCTGTCATTCGAGGTACCAAATTTAATGCACATTAGGAAAAACACATTAATGTACATGTAGGCACACCGAATTAGGATCTGCTCCCCTTTCAGCCAAGAGGATAAATCTCTGAGTGTGGACAGAGGGATCGTTTTTGTTTTGAGGATGTTTGTGTACTTCTGTACCTCTGAAGAGTAAAATTGTGCCAAGCAAAAAAAATCTGGGGAATGAGAGTCTTCTGTGGAAAAATCAAGTGATTAACCCTAAGTGACTGGAGCCTGAGGCAGCTTGAGTAGGCTGATCTGTAGCATCCTCTTTATTACGGTATGCATGCACTTTAGGCAGTTTGGGGATCTTACAATTAAAAAGTTGGCAAATTATACCTATATATGTTTTACCTATACATACTTTGTTTGCTTGTTATTTGAATTCTTTAATTAAAAGCCTCTTCAGTGTAGTACAAGACAGATTATCCGAGGATCAAGCTATATCCACTAAACTCTTAGGCTGTGCTAAATTTTCCATGGTGCCCTCTGATGGGGAGGATCTTTCATTATGATGAAGGAGTAATTAGGGAGACAGAAGAAGAACATAAGTTATGAGAGTGAAGACCATTTCAAGAGGAAGAGTATGGGCCACGGTTGCAGGTGGCTGGCAGGTCGAGCAGAATGAGGATGGGGAGCTGGTTCTGAGATTGAGCTAGAAAGAAGTCTTTAGAGACTTTAACAAGAGCAGTTGCAGGTGAGAGCAAGGGATGAAAGCCAGATTAAAAGAGGAACTCTTCAGACATCATTAAAAAATACATGTTCAGCTTAAAGCTGAAAGGGGAATGAAGTAGTAGATAGAGAGGGCAAGTATGTTCATGGGTGGATTCTTTATAAAATAAAATAGATTACAATATGCCTGTGCCAAGTGGGGAAAGAGCCCATGGAGATTCAGAGATTAAGAAGAAGAGTAAAGGAAGATAAATGTGGGCACAACTAAAATCAGGTGATGGGATAGAGTGGAAGTAGGAGTAAGTGTCATAGTTGGAGAAGAGCACATGAAAAGCATTTGTGACAAGGAAGGAGGAGAAAAGAACTGTAGGAGAAGAAAAGATTGCTAATCAATGGGAGTGGGGAAAATCACTTGGAAGAAATGGGTGAGATGTAGTGAAGAGAAGGAATGCTTTGTAGGTAGGCAGTAAGGGTGTGCAAAGCGGGCCCTATTCGATTTGGATTCGGCCCGAATCAGGTACAGTGATTTGATTAATTGATTCAGATAACTGTCCCTGATTCAATCAGCTGAAGCCGAATCTGAAGATTTGATGCTGATTTGGAGAACCAGTGATTCAGACATAGATACAGCTTTAAATGTTTTTTCTACATACCTCGAGGTACCAACGTGACTTGTGAATGCTGCAATGCTGGGGTGGATGGAGTGTCCCACAGGATTGCGGGGGGGTCCTCCAGGTGCTTGGTGGCGAACATGGAAGTGAACTAAAAGTACTTCTGGTCCACCTCTGGGTCCACCAGGGAGCACATGGGTGCTTGGCGATTGCCCATGGGGGACCCCAGATGCCCCCCCAGACCCAGGAGGCACCAGTTTCTGAGCTGGGGTGCGGGGGGTCTGTACACTCCCCAGCGGACCGGAGGTGGACCAGAAGTGCTTCTGGTCCACTTCCGGGTCTGCTGCCGAGTGCACCGAGGAGCCCCCAGTGCTTCTGTGGGACAGTCCATGTGCCCAGCATCACAGCACTGATGAGCTGCCTGCTACCTTGAGGTATGTAGAAAAAAATGTTAAGCTACGTCTATGTCCGCATCTCCAAATCTTTCCGCATCAATTCTATTCAGAGAGTTTAAAGGGTCCTTTGATTTGATTCGGATTCGGAGATTTCGCCACTGAATCGGACTGAATCTCCGCTGAATCGAATCTGAGACCGAAGCTTTGCGCAGCCCTAGTAGGCAATTATAGATAACTTGTAAACCACAAAGAAGATATGTTGCTAGCCCATTTGCATTGCATAATTACTTGTCAGTGTCAGAATCTCTCCCAGAAACACACAGAGATACTGAGCAAGCTAGAGTGACAGCTTGCAAATCCTGTTGATCAAGTCAAGTACTGCAGGCAGATTAATTACTAGCAGTTTTCTGGTTCTAAAAGTGCCAGCAAGAGGTTGCTTCCCTGTTCTTTTCAAAGGTTCCTCCCAAGGGGCAGAATCTCAATATAGCTGACACACATTTATGGATAAATGTCAGGGACTTGAAGTGATTCACTTGAGAAGCCTACAGCAGTTTTACCATATCATTACTTACAGTGAATGTTGCTATAGTTATTAATGCCGAAGAGTAAATGTGGCTGAGTTGGGAAGGAATCAGGTAGGAGGGAGACTGCAGAAAATACAAAACCTTTTCAAAATTATTTCCTGCAAAGAATTGTAGCAAACCTTTTGTGAGGAGCTGTAATAGGCCGACACACCCATGTAATAGGTCAGCTCTAGTATATTTAAGAAAGCTCTTCTAGAATACTAGTTATGTATATCCACTTGTGTTCTCTATCCAGCTAAAAATTCCTTTCTGATGCCTCATCTGCAAACCTTGCTTTTTCCCGCCCCCCTGTCTTGGGAGTGGATTTGGAGGGTTAGATTTAATTGCCAGAGAATCGCACCCTGTTGCAGAATTCCGTCTCTTTACAGTCAAGGCTAAAACTGCTTGTTTCCTTTAGGAGGCTGAGGGATTCCTTAAAAAGTAGGCCTACCACTTTAAACAATGAAAATTAAAAAAAAAAGAAAAGACTATTCCTATTTTAGCTATGCTTTAAAGCACTTGCTGTGATCCTGCATCTAAATTGTAGAGGTCATATTTCAAAGTGATGGGACTAAAGGCTCCCTGGCTAGGAACAGAAGTTACACATAAACCAGTGTAATTGATCAGGAACTGGTTTAAATCTGTAACAGAATAGAAGCTCAGTGCACATAAACCAGTTTCAAAATGGCTGAAACTGGTTTAAGATAATCTTGGTTGAATTTGGTATCAGACTTAACTGATTTAGCTCAAAGCAGTTTATGAAACTTCTGTCCCAGACCCCTTCCTCATTCAAGTTAAATCACAGTGCCCCAGCATCCAGTATTTTGCAGCTCTGGGCTTGGCTGGGCTGTGCTATCTGCTCCAGAGAGCAGGGCTAGCCCTACCCCTCTGCTCTCTAGCTGGAGCAGTGAGGTCTGGCTCACTGCCCCCTGTAGGCAAACCCCTGCCAGAGTCTGGGGCCAGGGAGTGGGGTTAAACTTCTCTTCCTCCAAGTATGTAGCTGCCCTCTCCTGCTTACTTAGTGCTGGCTGGGACTGTGGACTACAAATCCTAGAGGCACTTGGAAGCAGAAAGATGAAGTGATGAGCAACCCTGCAAAGTCGTGCTGCTGTGAGTCTGGATTGCAAATCCCAGAGACCTCAGAGGTAGGAGGAAGAGGAAGTAAAAAT
>NW_017729032.1:10914184-10932091 GCF_001723915.1 Gavialis gangeticus | reverse complement strand
TGCTTACTTAGTGCTGGCTGGGACTGTGGACTACAAATCCTAGAGGCACTTGGAAGCAGAAAGATGAAGTGATGAGCAACCCTGCAAAGTCGTGCTGCTGTGAGTCTGGATTGCAAATCCCAGAGACCTCAGAGGTAGGAGGAAGAGGAAGTAAACATGCAGCCTATGCTGGCTATGTACCAGATAACTGTGCTGTAGTGCCCCTCAGGTTCTGGCTTGAACCACTGTAGGCATGTGTCTGCATTTCCTGAATCAAAAGTGGTTGTCTGGTCATTTGCTTATTGGTTCAATCTTTGCAGCTTAGACTAACCTGCAAAAACTGAATTAATTCAGCCTCAAGCTTTTTGACTATCTGTACGTAGCCCCTGTGTTCTCCCTGACATCTTTATTTTGATGATTCATTAAAATATTTAGATTCTCTGTTTATCTGCAGCATATCATGTAGAGGATCTTAGGGATAGTATTCTTAAATCACTATTTAAGCCTCTATTGTATGATCAGGCAGATTTTAAAATATGTAGAATGTAAAAGGATTCAGACATGATCCTAATGGATGGAAAGGGAGACTGAATAATAGGTTTGCCATGTCAGCATCAAGGGGCTTATTATTCCTTACAGAATGGGTTAGTGTTACTTATTTCCCCATTATAGTTCACTAGATATCAGTGTAGTATGTATAGCACCAAAGTTATTTTTATTTGAGTAAAATTTGCCAGATGTTAAAGAATTATTCACAACTATTTACTTACACTGGAACTGCAGGTTGTATTCAAATCTCTTAAAAATAATAGTTGTGCTGATCATGAATGCAGAACACCAAGACCACTGTCTACAGCTCAGCATATTGTATCAGATGATATGTAGGCTTTCCCACACTGCCCTGCCAGTACATCTCATTCCTGACCTAATTCCTAATTGATGTGCATTTTAAAAAGGGAGAGTTTAGATTTAAGAACAGAAATAAAGGCCTGTTTGTGTTGGCTATACCTCTCACTCGCATGAAAGCAAGCAAGGGAGAAATCTGTCTACAAGTAAGACTGGGAGTGAATACACCCTCTTGGGTGGAATGAAATAAAAGTGTTCAAAACAAGCATATTGCTTCCAGCTGGTTTGGTGAACAAATTGTACTTTTAGCCTCAGTAGCTGAAAGGGGGGTGGTAAAGCTAAGGTCCTGTTTTGTAAAGCACCCTGGACTCATCAGGGGAGGGTGCTACAGGGTGCTAGGAGTGCACAGCTCCAGTACTGCTCTTCACAAGAATGTCTGTCTGTCTATCCTCACTTTTTTTTAAAAGTGAAACTTTAACAATTTGTGCATATTTCTATGTGGCAGATCTGTAAAGGTGTCTTGCAGCAGCTCTAGAGGCATGGATTTGATCCTTACTCTGTACTCAGCAGAAGGGTGACAGAGCTGTTAATGAATACCTGTTCATTCTGCCTGGGAACTACAAAAGCCAGAAGTTAGTGTTTGCTGTCCTTCCTTGTATGCCACTAACTACAAAAGATTTTGTGCCTTAATCATGCTAGCCCAATGAGCTTTCTGTGCTCACTGACATAATTGTAGTATTAGTTTTTAAAATGGCCAATAAGCATATAGTATGAAAATGAACTCATGCACTCTTTATATGTCTCTCTCTCTCTCTCTCCAGTATGGGTATAAAGAATAAAAGATCAGGATTCTGCAATTCATGTATTCACAACTCCTCCAAACAATTGCAGATGTATAGATCTGCTAAAAATTGCTCATGAATCAGAAACGATTATTTGAATGTTAGCAGTCACTGTTTTTCAAAAGAAAAATTTGGCATTTTGACTTTAGTGTGAAATAATGCTCGTTTCCATTTTTATTGAGAAGCTGGTTGTGATGTTTCTTCACAGATAATTGAAAAAGCAGATTAAAATTTCAAAAGGTCCTAAATAGTGTAAGGGCCTAGTCTTATTGAATCTCATTGAAGTTTGAGCTATTAAATTATGTGGGGGCTTTTAAGAATTGTTGAACTCCTGCTCCGTTGGAGTCTGCATACATTATGTCATCAGCTCTGAGAGGAAATCACTCTGTTTTAGCTGACAGGGATTTTTTTTTTCTTGTTGAATCATGCATACCTGAAAGCATGGTGCCACTAAAAAAAATCTTGTCTCTAAGAAGTGCTTAGACTTTGCTCATGTGCTGCAATGTAATGCTATGGAAACTTAGCATCAGATACTAAATTTATCTTCTGATTTATTCTTCCAGGGTAATTCTGGCCTGGGGTTCAGCATTGCTGGAGGAACAGACAACCCACACATTGGGGATGATCCTGGGATATTTATTACTAAGATTATACCAGGAGGAGCTGCAGCAGAGGATGGAAGACTCAGGTAAAGCCTTGGTGAACTACAGACATTTGGAAATGAAATGCACTGTTGTCATTGATGCTTTCATACGGTGTATGCAAAGTGCTTTGCAGAAGGCATAAAAAATATAGGACTAGATTATCCTGTCTGTTAAGACTGCTTTGTGCTGCATAAGCAACATAATCTGACTAGAGAAAGTTAACTCCTCTGTGAAGGGAACTAATTCTTTGCTGGCCTGAAACTGCCAGAAGGAGCACCTCCTTCTTCTCCATGCTCCCCATTTAAAGTGGTGTAAGAAGGCACGGTGAGATCATGGAGGGCAGGGAGAGGGAAGTGACATACCAGTGAGGAGCTTTAATATACCTGGTCCTTACACATATATCCTTGGGGGACGTGGAACCGGTGGTCCAAGTTGCCGCTGCATAATGAATCAAGGAGGCATACCTAGCTGACTTCAGCTTCCCCCTTTATATTGCACTTTGAGAACCCCTTCTTGTCTCTGGACTGCCACTCAGATTTTTTTCCCTCAGAGGTCATTACTGTCACCTTGAGGACTTAACCACTAGCTCCTGAGGGTGAATAGCCAACAACAGCCCACGTGGTTATATGACAACAGTGGTCACCCTTCCCCTTCATTTATGGACAGATTCAAAGTCCTAGTCTGAGTCAGCATGACTCCTGCAGACCTGAGTTTCAGTTGTTTCCAAGGACCATCTCTCGTTTGCCAGCTGCTAAGACCTGCGGTGTTCTGAAGAGACAAGTTATCTGAAGAAGCCTGAATTAAAATTGTTAGTCTCTGATCCTTCACAGTGGGCATGTCTACACGTGCATTTATGCTGACTTAAATTTACTGCACAGTAAATTACTGCACAGTAAGTGGCAATAGACCAGTTGTAAAAGCAGCGAAATGTGCATCAGCGCTGAGAAAATGGTGGTGGCGCGCTTTTGAATTAAAACACATCAAAGGTTTTCAGTTCAAAAGTGCACTGCTGCCATTTTCTGCATGCTGACGTGCATTTTGCCACTTACACAGCCGCACGCGATGTAGTGCAGTGTGCATCAGCTCACAGATCTCCAGTGCATCAGAGCACAAAAATGTATGTGTATAAATGCCTTAAGTGTAACACTGTGGACAGGAGTAGACATAGCTTGCAGATGGGCAAGTATATAGCTACCTAGAACAATGGGTAACTTCCAGCCACAACCAAACTACAACTAATTAGAATACACTATCCCAAAAGGCCATATTTTTTTATGTTAAGTTTCCAAATAGATCTATTTGGAAAGATTTTTAACTGGTTTAACAGACCATCTTGTTTTGAGAAGTAGTTAATTGTATTAGTCTGAAGCCAAGCAGAAGTCAGGGTAGATTTGCACCTTATAGATTGACTAAATCAGAGATGCATAAGCTTTCATGAGCAGCAGTTACTTTCATCAGATGCTATGAAGGAAGCAGAGCTTAGTTTAGTCTACTGAAAAGACCACTGAAGACAGAAATACAGCACTTGGCAGGAAGCGCTGTGAGTTGCAGCGATCCCCCGGACCAAACAGAAGTTCACTGCTGGTTCCAGGGGGGAGAGGAATCTAGCTGTTGGCTGCAGCTGCAGCCATTTTTGCCTAGCAATGGCCTCTCTGCAATGTTGCAAAGTTTTAAGAATGGGAGGGAGGAAGGGGAGCAGACGGAGCTCGTCTAGGGGTCCCCAGCCGGCACTGGAGAATGCTATGGGTGAATTGGAGCTTCCCCCCGCCACACCTGGGGGGCTCCAGTCCACCTGCCCCACCCTCCAGTAGATGCTGAAAACCTCCCAGACTGAACTCCTTCTGCTCCCTTTCCCCTCTCCCTTTGTGAAAACAGTAACAGGTTGGCCAGACAGAAGTTACAGAAAATGCTCTGTTTTGAAACATCTTTGTCTGGCCCTTCATGGAATGAGGGGTCAGATTTTCCCCCAATTGGCCATTTTTGAAGCTGTCTGCAGCTGTGCATTTGTGTTTGGTCATGGCTATAGATCACTTTCTGTGACCGAATCAGGCAAAAATTGTCACTTCTCTCTGTGCCCCAAATGCATCAAAGCGTTACTTTAAAGTATCTTCCTATAAAAACAAGCATTTAGTAACTCATTATGGTACTGATTAATGACCATGGATTTAACTTGTGATTATTTAGCAATTACTACATGTAAAGTATTTAGGGACCTTCTACAATCACAAAATATAGCAGAAGAATGAAGCCCATTAATTCACATTAAAAATAAAACTGTCAGTCCTAAACTTCATCCCAGCAAAGATTTGATAGTGAGTCATCCTATAATGAAGGCATTTTTACAAATATACTACATAATATTTACTAGCACATTGCAAAATGTTGTGCTTTCATAAATAATTCAAAAAGCTACCATTAAAAAAATAATAACCAATAGTGCCTTTGGCCTGGTGTCATGTTTTGCAAACTTCAATTATTCACAAATTGCCAAGTTGTTAGAGCAACTTGTCAAGGTGTAGCTGAACTTACAATTGAATGTGAAGAGCAGGCAAAGAAAACTCTTTTCTTGCTGGAAAGCTTTTGGGATTGAACTATTTTGTGTGCTGGCACATACTTGCTTGGGATTCTGTGGCTTGCAAAAAAGCCTTTATGTCCATTTCTTAGAAGGCAGAAAGTGGGGGGATAAAATGAGAATTGCTGAAATTCAAGATGAGTTGGACCTCCCAAATGATGTTAACACATGGCCCAAAGTTTTTTAACTATATAAATATAAATAGAAGAGGGAAAGAGGAAGCAGAGCTGTGATGCAGTGGAGATAAAATAGAGATTACAGCCTAGGTATGGTGCCAAAACTAAATGAATATGGCACTTCTTTCTCAGTTTTCAGTAAGAACTAAGGTGTTGATCATGGGGACCAAAGGCAGAATGGATAATAGAAATTACCATTTTGAGTTCAGTGCACTCAAGTCAGAGGGCAAGAAAACTGATCATTTCCATCCCAGAATTCTGAAACAGATGGCACAAGGCTGATGATAGGCATTTTTAATTAATCTATCAAGGCAAAAATATTACCATGGGATTGGAGAATAGAAAATGAAGCACATATATGGAAAAGAGAAAAAAATGGATTTGGGAAACTAGACCTGTATGCAAGGCTTCAGAACAAAATAGGGAGGAAAATAATTAAACACGCTGTTGGCCAGTGGAAAATGAAGTAACATACAAGATAGATTTACCAAAGGCAAGCTCACTTGATATCTATTTTTGATGTGATGATCACTTTCTTAGATAAGGGCAGATGCAGTAGCACTCTTTGGTGTGGATTTCAGTAAAGCATCTGATGTGACACTGGGAAGATGGAGCACAGCAAATTTATGACAGGGATTATTATATTGTGTGGTTGCGTACAATTGTAGGGGACTGGAGTCAGTGACCCAGGAGGTTCCTTCCAGGTCTTTATCCCTATGAAAATCAGTCCTGAGGCTTGGCATTAGTTCAGGTCATAGAAAGACTTCAGTGGTTTCAGACAAATAGCCCGGGGTATGAATGGTCTCCCCCCCCCAAAGCTCCTTCCTAGCTTCCTAAAAAGACTCTCTTGCCCTCTATGCAAGTTCTTTAGAGCCCTTCCTAAAAATTATTTCTAAAGGATGAGGATTTTTACTTGTCCACTTCTCTCCATCACACATGCAAACAGTATTGCTATCTTGTGTCTTATTTTTATGAAATCTTGTTATGTCTTATAATGAACATGCTTGGGGACTCACAGGAGAAGCCATAATTTTCAGCTGTAGGAATCTGGGCAGAATGCCAAAGATGTATTTACATGCAGATTTCAAAATGATCCATTTTGCTTTTGGGGCAAGGAGCAGGGCGAGGAGGGGAGAGGCCATTTTCTTTTGTTCCCCAGCAGTAATTTGGACCTGCGTTTTCTCTCGTGGGGGAGAAGGATTCCACAGTCCCACGACTTATCTTCTACTCCAAACACCATCAGTGCCAGTGCTAGAGTCATCTTAAACGCATGCCTAGGTGTTACCATGCCAAAAACCCTCTCTTTTTTCTGTGTTCACTTTTTCCTCATCCTTCTCAAGGCATAATACTGTTTCCCTGATTGAACATTGGTAATTGTCTCACTGTAACACGGACACTTGGGAATGTCCATGACCATTACTGATATGTCACCAAAGGAATCAGTATTCCTGTGGTACAGGTAGTCTCCACCAGCCGACGTGATAATTGACATTTTCTATATGTAACCCTCGCCGGCACACTAGGTCGGGCAATGTGCTGGATTCCAGATCCTCAGGGTGCCAGTAACCGTGGGACCCCCCCTCAGGTAGGTCTGCTAACTCAGGTGTCCCATGGGAAGCGTGTCCCTCACCCTCACTGCCCAAGAAATTCACTATAAGCCCCACTGAGAAAAAGAGGGGGTTTCTTTATTCACGTCCTTTCTTTAAACACCTAATTGTATAAAACAGAGAAAGTTATGGAAGCCTTACTAATGCTGTTACAGAAAGGACTTCATTTTTCCTTTTTTGTGTGTGGAAAGATGGGGTTCATGGAATATTAGATTTCAATTGTTCTTAATATTCTTCTCAACTGCCCTTATAGCCACGAAAGCAGGAATTGACGGAAAATGAATATTTGATACTATGCCTCACCCCATGGCCCCTGAGAATTTCATGGCAACCAAAAGGATGTGCATGATCGTAACACAGGTCCTGACACCTGAGCTGAAAGAGATCTTTCATTATCCCGTTGGGTTTTAAGCCTTTTGACATCAGTGGAGCAGTTCCAGTTCTGTCTGATAGAGGGCAGTGATATGTACTTCGAGCCAAATAATAGTAAAGAAAACATTCTGAATTAAACTAGTTCCTCTAACGTGAAGAAGTAGAAATGCTGTTCATGTATTGTAAAGTGACTTTATTTTTTCTTGAGAAGAAATAATAATAAAAAAGAATAATTTATTATTATTTTATAATAATAGCAGTCTATAATAAAATGATAAGGAATAATTTATTATTTCTGTCAGAAATAACGATAATAATAATGTTGATAATAATTATAACAATTATAATAATAAAACGATCATCACAGTCTATTTAATTGCATGAACGAAACAAGGAAAACATTTTACCATCACAGCAGTTCTTTCTATTGACCTACTTAATGCATGGCACATGAGGCTTTCTGGGTAAATGAGCCTAGGTAAATGGTGTTGGGAAGGGCTTGGCAAAAGGAAGTGATGGTGCCTAGAAACACTTACCAAAGTCCATTGGACAGCATGTCTGGCCTATCCGTTGAAAAGGCCATAGCACAGTTTCTTGGTGTGCTGCCTGGTAGCCATGCCTGCCATTCTTTTAGGATACTGATTTTCAGCCGGGCTGCCATGAGACCCTTCCAATGTCCCTGCATGAGGAGGAAAGTGATTGCTCCTTCTCCTCCTGCCCAGTGCTGGGTGTCCCAGCGTGCTGTGGACAAGCAGCACCTTCAGCTGCTCCCCACCCCAGCAGCGCTTGCATTTCCAGGAGCACAATCTGTTGTATGTGCATGTGAATGGGAGGGCATGGGGCCACACTCATCAGTTCATCCCCGGCTGCTCACATGCACTTGGGACGAGCGGTCCTGAGCGGACCTGGCATCAGCCTGTCAGTCACTAGAGGACCAGCTGCAGTGATGGGGGTCATACTTGCCCCTTCAGTTATACACCTAAGGCGGGGAGGGTCAGACTGTAGAAAAAGCAGGGCCTGATGGGGTGAGACCCTGCTTCTGCCACCCTCCCATGGCACCAGCTGAATTTTAGCTGGTTGATTCTCAGCAGGGTGCCACTAAAACATTTATGGAGGTGGGCCGTGAGGCTGAACAGGTTGAGAACCACTGTTCTAGGCTTTGAGTGCTGTATTCTCCTGAGCTCTTGGAGCTCTGACACTTGTTTTATAACTGCAGCCTGGTAAAATAGCCACTGCAGGGGATCTACAAAGGCTTTTATATAGGTCACCATGGCATCATTATTGTCATTAATTTTCGTTCTGGAAAGAGCTATAAGAAAGTATTGGTCTACACATGGGGATGGGAGACGAAAACTAAAATCACTGGCTCAAGGTTACATGAGGCAGACTTGGTGTATGACTCAGATCCCACTGCTCTTATTTCTGTGCCCCCTTGGGCTTCGTTGGTTGTCTAATAGAAAAGGGTTTTAGAAAATAAAGATTCTGCTCTTTGCAGACTTATCAGGAAACCCACTGTGATGTGTTGGCGGATTATAATTTTAGCTAGGTATTAGCAGCAGGAGCCCAGGAGCGATGAACAATTGCAAATACATTTTCATGCAAATCTATTTAATAATAAAGAACAAAAAGAGAAATATTAAAAATTCTATAGGGGGTCTATTGGAACGTTATTTTAAAGCGGTCTTTTGTTTGGCATGAAGTGAATTAAAAGCATGAAACTTAACAGCTTCCTCCTGAAACATGGGCAGAGAATATTCTGTGGCTCTCTTAGCACTGGAATCACCCCTGGGGGTAGTTTTTGAGGGAATGGGCAAAGATTTTGGTACAGTGCAAAACACTGTGAAGAGTTCTTACTAGGACAGGACAAGTTTTAAAGGCATGAGCCAAGACACTTCCCAAATGAAGTGGCAATGCTTCATCTGCAGTGCAGATCAAAATGTAAGAGAGTCTACTTTGTACAATGTGGGAATGTAAATTTTGGTCTGGAATTTAGGGCACCAACAGCTGTGCTAAAATATGTCGCTGTTGGCACAATCCTTCCCAGGACATTACTAATAATTAGAGTACTGCTGCAAAACTCCAATTCATATCTGCACTGTTTACAGACCTCTGACAGTGCCATTAGTTCAGTATATAATTTAGTAGTAAGCTAATAAAAAGATGTTCACCCCATTAAACAAAACATGCTTTCTTTGCAGACAACTATAAATTAGAGCATGAATTATTGTCTTCACATTCTGTCCTAGTCCGTTAGGTAGTTTATGAGCTTACTAACCAAATATCTGTGTGTGTTAATTTTGTGCTACCATTAAAGAAAAAAAATTATGAATCCAGCTTAGGAAGACTTTTCAGCTTCATGAGAGATGTGTATAGGAAAAATCCCCATACTATAAATGGGGTAACAAAGAGCATGAACCCATGTACTACTTGTACATGCTTTCTATGATTCTAAAAATTACTTTCTTCAAATGAGCACATAACTGCGTTCACTGGGACTTAAATTGTTCAAATGATCACCTTGTCCTCCTGCTCATCCAGGTGAAGTGCTAGCGATGAGCAATTCTCCTTTCTGCTGCTCTGACCGCATCACTCTTCTCTCACACGTTCTCTCCATATGTTTCCATCCCTCCATGTTGAATTCAAGCTCCTTACCCAGGCTAGATGTTATTTAGGTAAGCTAGATGTTTTCAGTCAGAAGGGCCTAGCAAGGTTCCTCCGAGTACTCAAGGCATTGGTTGAAGTAGGTAAGTGCAGAGTTGTTGGTTTATAATCTTTGAGGACTGTGGAGGTCAGGTGAGGTCCCAGAAGGCTGAAAAATAGCAAACATAGTGTCTGTATTTTAAAAATTGGAAAGAAAAGGATCCAGGGAAATGAAAGGCTATTCAGTCTACCTTTGATACTCATACAGATAATGAAACATATTGTCAAACAGTTGGTTTTAGGCACCTCTAAGATACCAGAGTGAGGTGTTCACCTATGGTCTGCTCTGGGTCTGACCCTGTTCGATACTTTCATGAATGCCTTGGAGAATGGCATTGCATACGCACTTATTAAATCTGTAGGTGACACAAAGCTGGATGGGGTTGAGGCATGCTAGAGAACAGGATTAGGATTTAAACTGACGGATACATTAGAAAAGTAGGCCGAAATAAATAGGGTGAAAATCAATAAGGGCGCCTGTACAGTGTTGCACTTGGGAAGGAACAGCAGACTGAATAAATACTAAATGTGGAAAGACACAAACATGGATCACAAGCTGTATCATCGCAAAAAAGGCCTAATTACATACTGGGATGTTTTAATAGGAGTATCAATACAAGTCAAGGAAAGCAATTCCTCCGCTCTATTCAGCACTAATGAGGCCTGTCCAGTTTTAGGCACTGCGTAGCCCACTGACAGACATGAAAAACAAAACAAAACAGTGCTTCACCGGAAGAGACATGTCAGCTTGACTCCGCTCACCCAACGTCTGTATAGATTGTGTGCTTCAGTGGGGCTTTTTGGTGCTTTTATCTAATAGCAGATTAGATCTAATAGCTGGGAAATCACCAGGTCTCTACAGAGTCTAACATGAGTCAGGAAAACATTGCACAGCTGATTCAATCAGCTCTTAGATAAAAGCACCAAAGAGCCCTGCTGAAGTGTGCAATCTATACAGACGTTGGGCGAGCCGGGTCAAACTGATGCTATGCCTCTTCCGGGCATGTGCTGTGCTCCATGCAGGGGACGCACCAACCTGGAAGGAAAGTGCTGTCTTGTTTTGCTTTTTTTTTCCACGTTTGCAAGCAGCCAACATTTCAAGAAAGTCTAGAGAAGAGCAAAAAAATTCTTAAAGGTCTAGAAAATGTGACGTACCACGAAACCCTGGAAAAATTGGGATAATTCTCTCTAGAGAAGAGTGAGGCTCAGATTGTTAAGTCTTAAATACAAGAAGAGGAAGGCAGTGAATTTGTATTTGGTGTCCAGAGGAGTCAGGATAAAGTAGTAAGGCTTAATTTGCATCAGGGGAGATTAAGGTTGAATATTGGGAAGACATTTTGAAAATGATGAGGGTGGTTAACCGCTGGAACATGTTCCCTACAGACATTGTAGAAACTGTTTCTGTAAGGTTTTTTAGAAAAGCATCTGTCAGGAGTGTTAGACAGGGATGTTCCTTGAGGAGGAGGCTGGATTAGGTGGCCTCCTGAAGTCCCTCCCAGTTTATTTCACTGACTATTTTAGCAGGTTGTCAAAAGTTTTCTGAGCAACAACAGTGTGAGATGAGAAATAGTGATTTTTTTTTAAAACAGTTTACTTCTCACCTAAACACGAACAGATTTTAATGGGATAAATAAAAGTCAATTCTCTAGCCTGTGAGCTTTCTCCTGTACTGAATTTCAAAAGCCTGTTGGCAGCTAGAGCTTGTCAAAAAAGGTCACAGGGATTTTTTATAATGGGAAAGCGTTGGGCAGCTGAAACAGAAAGATCAGTGTTTCTTCACCCCATAGCTTCGTTAATCCTTCCCTACTGACTTCAACCATTGCTTCTGCGCAGTGGTTGAGCACATCAGCATTACTCAAAGCCCTAGACCACTGCAGGTACATTATGACCTATCGGCTTCATTATTTAATCCAACAGGACTGAAGTGATTAATAAATCTATCTCACCAATTCTATCATATGCATTTAATACCCATCTCCCTAGAAATTATAATAATAGCCTGAAAATGCTGCAACCAGCAGAACAGCGCTATGAGGCCAAACCCAAGTGACTGTTTCATCAGCATCTCTGAACTGCAATTGCAATTACAATAATCGCTTATGTGGGCCAAGAAAGCTTCTGTGATTATATAGCTGGGAAATCACCAGGTCTCTACAGAGTCTAGCATTAATCAGGAAAACATTACACAGCTGGCTTCGTATAAGACAGCCATAACTTTGTAAGGGGCTTGCAAACTCTGATAGTACATCTGCACTGCATCCGGGGGGAGTTCTCAGTTTACACTGCCCACATGATGCAGATCCAGATGCCCACTCCTGAATATCCCAAGTGGCTCCTCTTAAACACTGGATATGGGTATCCCCGCCCTGGGAACACAGGACTTGGACCCTAAGTGCCTTTCCATTTCTTCCACTTCCCCGTAAGTCTGATGATAATGGTTTGAATAAAATAGGACTTGACTTGAGCCCCTGTTAAACAGTTGAAACCCAAACTCTAAGCCCTTTGAATGGAAGAAATAAAGCTTTAATGTTTAAAGTGTTTATATTTTTGGTTACCTCCTTGCTTCCTATATCTGACAAGGGAAGGGAGTGCCACAGCACCAAAAGATAGGCAGGCTCTGGGTTATTTTTTACCCTACTGGGAGTCTGAGCTGTAGTTTAAATTTTGGGACTTTACCCAGAACAGACAGGACCACCTTTCCTCTGGCTTCTCTAGCCCTAGACTCCCTTCCTTCACTCTCTATTCTGAGCCTTGCGTTGTAGGTGTTTCTGGGGGCAAGTTGTGAAATTTCCTGGCACATGGCATGCAGGTCTTGACAAAAAATTCATGTTGTGCACACATTTCCTTTTGTTCTGACATGCCGCTTCATGCTATTCTGAGTCACGTCATAGCCAAAAAGCAGAGTAATTCACTTTGCTAATTTGCACGCTGTGTAAGTAGTGGCAAGTCCCACTGCCTAGCTAAGTATTTAAATTGTTGTTGGTGCTGACATGACGATGGTGATGGTTGTTCAAGGTGACATCAAGTAAGAAGCTGGAGCTGTGTCTTTTGTGATACGGGTTACTTTGGAAAAGCTTGCCTTGATCAGTCCAGCACTGAAGGGATTGTTTTCTACTTATTAGTGTAGGAGTCAGAGAGTCAGAGCTCCTTGGCTGTTTTTCTCTCAGCTTGCGACACTTGATATTTGGCAATGCTTTTGCTCCTTTGTGCTCATGTTTCTCCACTTGTAAAATGGGTACAGCGATCATTATCTTTGCCTTACGGAGTTGTTGTGCATCTGAACGTGTTCGTGTTTGCCAAGCACTTCAAGGGCCCCAGATAAAAAGTGCTTGTAAAAATAGACTCTGGAAGAGCCTTCTGGGTTATCTGTTGCAACTGGTTTTCCTGCACCAACATGATTGTGCTTCAGATAGAGTTAGTTTCAGTTGGGAGGATTTAACTAAAGGTGAAGAATAGCTAAAGAGCTCGGGTTACATCTGGCAGCTGGAACAGTTTGATTCAGAGACAAGTTTCCCGTTCCTCTCTCTGTGGACCAAGAGGGACTGGGCCAAGGCGTCAGACCCTGTGGCTTGGCCCCTTGTGCATAGGGAGAAACAGCAGCAGTCACCAGGAGCCTGAAAGAGGTGCTCTTTGAAATCCCCACATCCTTGGAGCTCCTTGCTCACAAATCAGCCAGGAGCAGCTCCAGCTGAATGGTCAGAAGGTAAGGCAGAGATTTTTAGCTCTCCCTGTCCTGTGCCCTCCCAGAGATGCTTTCTCAGGGCTTGGGTCTTCCTTCGCTATGTGGGGAGTAACAGCTGGGAGGAGCTTCCTGATCTTCTAAGGGCCCTGGTTATTCGACTCAGACTCATCGAGGTTCCCTTCCCCCCTCTACCCCGCCCTCGTTTTCCATCTCATCATAGCCAATTGGCCCTCTTTAACACAACCGGCTGTGCTTCCTGTAGCCCATCGCTACCTAACGGCATCTTCTTGCTTTTCCCTCTACCTCTCCTGTGCACAGTGTCTGGCTTCAAAGACCAGTGGTGAGGGGGAGTTTTTCACTTTTTTTTTCTCTCCTGGCCACCAGTAGAAGCTGCCGTATTTTCTGCTTGCCAGACCCCCCCTGACCTCTGTCAGAGGAAGAGATTTAGAGAGTGTGGTATCTTTAGGTTGACCAAACAGGAAAAGCAGCAGAAACGAGAGTGCCTAAGACTGGTGAGAGGGGAGTCGGAGGATAGATAGTGGGACAGAAGAGGGGTTAGAAGGTGGTCAGAACTAGAGATGCCAAGCATTGGAGATGGTAGGTACGGGGGGGGGGGGCAAGGTACCAACTCATGCCCTGGTAAAAGGGGGAAATGCCGCCCCTGAAATGATCGCAAAAGATGCAAATTAAAGAGCGCCTCCGTTTTCCAGTGGCAGATTAGCACATGGCCTCACACAAAATTAGATCTTGAGGGGACTTTTTTGGTGCTACAGGGAGGTTTTCTTCAATCACAGCATTGCACATCCTTACTTTCTTGGCCCATGATGCTTCTCAACTTCCAGGCAGCCCTCTTTCCCTGCCACCCCCACCCATCTATCTTTTTGTCCATTGTCCCTCTTTAGTCGAACTGTCTCTCCCATTGTACATCTTCATTGCCTTGCTACGAGTATGAACAGACATACTGCTGTACCTTTTAAGGGGAGGAGACTTGCTGCTCATCTGCTGCTGTCATCTCCTTGCTTCTAACTCATCGTAACTTAAGCTAAACAGCAGTCATTTCTCACTGCTTCAATTCGCCTACTGCAGGTTAAAAGCAGGCAGGTGGAACGGGCGCACTGGATTCACCTACATAAGGGTCCTCCACCTGCCAAAGAGTTGTAAATGTTCCATCTGTTCACATCCTAACAGTTTCATAATATAAAATAAACAGTCAAATTAATTGGATAGACTTGGCTACTATGTCTTCCAAACTTGTCTTTGGTCTGTGTTTCAGTTTTCTGGCTC
Source organism: Gavialis gangeticus (assembly GCF_001723915.1). Classification (NCBI taxonomy): domain Eukaryota; kingdom Metazoa; phylum Chordata; order Crocodylia; family Gavialidae; genus Gavialis; species Gavialis gangeticus. Next base: position 10,917,387 of record NW_017729032.1, on the reverse strand, counting down.
TTCAGGACAGGGATTGTGTTTGGAATATAACTTAGAGCAGGGCTGTCCATCTTCTAAGCAGGTGGGGGCCAAACACCCATGCACCAGTGGGGGCTGCACACCCATGGACCACATCAGGGTAAGCCACAAGCCTTCCCAGGCTGCAGGCCATACGGACATCCTTGCTGTATCACATAGGTGCTCCACTACATTTTGTGCCCCCTATCCCTGCAACTGCTTCACTGTGCACCTGCAGGGCTCTAGGTTCACCTTCATCTATCTTGGGCGTGCTGCTCTGTACCATCTCACCGTGGGACAGGAGCAGACACCCAAAGTCCGAAGAGGAAGGAGGAGGCCAGAGACTCTAGCTACTGCTGCAGCCAGAGTGATGGTGGGAAAGTTGTCTGGGCAGGAGCCCGGGAGCCACAATTTAACCCAATTGGACAGTTGGCTAAGTTTCTTGATTTACAGCTAAGTATTTGGGACAGAGCCGGGCAAATAATTTTTTTTCCACTTCAGCAGCTGAACCTCTCATTGAAAAAAATGCAGTTCAGATCCCAACAAACATATATATTATTAAGCTATGTTAATACATAAAATATATTAAATATATTAATTAATATATTACTATATAGATATATATTTATTATATTATATATAGTGTCTATATAATATCATTGTCAACATATATATATTACTTCTTTCTTTATTCCTTCTTTACAAAATGAAAAACTGAAAAAATCCAGTTGATCTAGAACAAAACATTTCTTGTCTAAGAATTAGTCTAAAAACAGGAAAAAAAAGCAAAAGGATATGAATGTCTGATTTTTTTTTTTAAAGAAAAAATTGCCAGCAGCAGCTGCCACTCTCTTTTTTTTTCCTATCACTTTCTCTTCCCAAGAAAATGCCCTGTAACCTCTACCATCAGATATTCTGGACTGGGGTGAGCTCTGTTTCTCCTTTTGATGCTTGCCCACTTTGGATAATTCAACACTCCCTCTCATAAAGCATCATAAGTACTAATGCTAACTAGTTAAAATTATATGAGAACTCGAAAACAACAAAAATATTCAAAGCCTTTTAACTTTTGATATGTCTGAATACACCTTAATATGTGTGTTTCCTCATGGGTATTTAAAGTATGCTTATTCTGAATACCGGGGGCTTGGTCAAAAAACAACCCAGAGCTTAAAATGGTAATAAAGTACATATAATCTTAAGATTTTTCTTCTCTGCATCCTCTGATTGTTGGCCAAAAATGCTTACAATAGAATAGAGTAGAACAGAAATCCTTTTACCATACTTCACTCCAAACCTTGCAACAAAAAGGATTTAGCTTCTAATGGATAAGGAAAAGATTGATCTAAGGTCCCCTCAGAGAGACCAATTCAGCTGATATCAGTTGACAGCATGTCACACAAGGAGATTAGCAATTTCTCAGATAGCCAAAACTGAAATCATTCAGTGATTCCTAGAGCTCCTTTCCCAACTCACATGCATGTTAGGAGTAAGAAATCTTTAACTAACCCATCGGTGGTCATTGTCTACACAAGATACTATGTCACCATAGTGATGAGCTAGGGCAATGTAGCTCATTGCTACAGTGACGTCCAGTTGGAGGGCAGGAACCATGATGCTGAGGCTACTGCGCAGTAGCAACGAGCTAATATAGTAGGATCGGAAATAACCTATGCACCGCTGGGACTGCTCAGTAGATGCGCCCAGTATAACTTCATGGTGGTTCATGCTAAGACATAGCCCTAATAGTCATAACATGACCCACCCAACTACCAGTCACTGTGTGAATAGAGTTTAATTAAATCTGATAAGGGGCTGTTCTAGTTTTCTGCCAACTACCTTGAAGAGAAGATGAATAGGGATGATATGTAATATTTCAAGGTATTCATAGTTTGAAAACAGTTGCAATACAAAGAGTGAACTGTGCTGCCAGATCTTTAGTGATGGCCTGTCTGCCATCAATTGGGGCCTGCCCAAACATCCATTCCTAACTATACCATTGGCTCATGCCTAGCCAATAGACCTCATGTAAGTTTCAAATCAACCCTGGCAAAAAAAAAGCCCAGGAACTCTAAATGCAAACACAGTTCTGTTCCAGAAAAGTTTTGGTTGTAACACACAGGCAGAAACTCAGGTGAGAACATCTTTGCTAGGGGTAAATTCTGCCCTTTGCCAAATAATGCAAATGCCAAATCAAAGCGCATTTCAGCATTCATTGCCTATGAGAGAGAGGATGTACAGTTTGAGGGATCTACTGATAGGGTCGGAGCCTCTGGCCTCAAGTTGTTGAAAATTAGAAGTAAGTTTGCTGAAACCAGCAATCCAGGCAGGATTGAGGAGCAGGAGAATCAAGCCCATAGGTCTGTCTGAGAGGAGTATGAACATAAGTCAAAACACATGGTCAGTCTCTAGTCAGTAGCTAGCCCAGCACAGGAAGGTACCTTTGTTGCTGTCGCTGTGGCCATAGCACCCCAAATGCTCTAAGTCAGGGCACAAAGAATTCTGAATAAACACAGATCTTCCTAATCTCATCTCTGAGGTTCTGCTTTGAGATGAGAAAATGCTGACAGATTAGACAGAAACATAGACTAAGTTTTACATTATATGTAGAACATTTTTATGGCTTGTTCCTCATGTTATGGCACCTTAAATTGGATGTACATGTAGCACCCTTCCTATTTATGCGGCAATTAGCATGTTAATTGCAGCACATATATAACACGTAGAGTGGGCCTGAGTGACATGTCTGGGCCCCTCTCTTCAGTGTGTCACAGCCAGGTGGTATTTGTAACTCCAACCTTTGTTTAAATAATTAGAATGTCTTTCCCTCTTGAACTGAAACTAGTGATATATAAAGATGCGAAGTACAGTTCATAAAGTTCAGGCTATGCACATAGCAGCATTTTAATAGATGCAGTCTGTTGGCTTTGGATTTAGGATCCAGATACCTTGTTCCCGGGAGGGACCCGCCCTCAGACTCACCATGACCTTTCCGTTCAATAATAGTCAAATGTATTGATACACAGTGATAACAGAAAAGAAGCAATGCAAACAATCGAACAATTCGATATATCTACCAAGGCCTAGGGCTGTCATCAGAGTCAAAGTACATCTGGCCAGCACGCAGTCTTCACTCTGAGGCTCTTTCTCTTAGGTGTCAGATGTCTGCTGTCTGGAGGTGGGATGCCGAGGCCTCCCCGCCCCCC
>NW_017729032.1:10913833-10914088 GCF_001723915.1 Gavialis gangeticus | reverse complement strand
CCCCCCCCCCCCCCCCCCCCAGTGGGGTGTATGAGATGGGCTGGTTATATACCCTCTGTCCCTGGTGGGCTTGGAGACTCTTTCTGGGGGATAGGGATGGGGACGGATGGGATTGGGGACCCCTCTCAGGGAGAAGGATGGACAGGAATAGGAGGAGGGACCCTCTGTTATTCTTATGTTTCGGCTTTTGTTTTCTCCTTCCTTCTTAATGACTCCTGATGACTCTTCGTCCATGGCTTTCTTTGGTTGGTTGTC
>NW_017729032.1:10903275-10908833 GCF_001723915.1 Gavialis gangeticus | reverse complement strand
TTTTGTTTTCTCCTTCCTTCTTAATGACTCCTGATGACTCTTCGTCCATGGCTTTCTTTGGTTGGTTTTCTTTCTGTGGTCACATGTCCATGTAGCCTGCAAGGCCTTCTCCTAATTTGGTCTGTTCCCCCAAAACCGGGCCTCAGGCCCCCTGCTCTGAGGTCTTGTTAGCTGGTACCACTTATGTTATGGGCAGCATGGTACATACTCCCCTGGTTCCCAGAATCTGTGTCCTTGTTGTGTTAGACAACCTGTCTGCCTTGAAGACTGTGATCTTGTGTTATGGCATGCTCCCTCAGTTCTTAGGCTGTGTCCATCTGTTGGCCTTGTTGTCCATCTGTTGTCCATCTGTTGGCCCTGCTTCCAGGGCTGGGAGTGCCCTGGAAGCAGACAGGCTGTCTAAGGCAACAAGGGTATGTCTAACACAGGCTGTCTAACACAACAAGGGGCTGTCTAACACAACTCTGGGTGTTAGAACCAAGCTCTTAGGAATTAATTAACCTCTGCTGCCCATCTTGGCCCCTTTTAATGCATATATCTATACCTATAAGCCAGTTCCCAAAAAACAAACCTTCCCATGTCATTTCTAAGCCAACACAGTCTTGTACTGGCTTTTTGGCTTGAGAATTAGCCAATCTTCCAGGCCTGGCAAGGTGTTTTTTGTTATGACATGAAATCATTGACGTGTTCCAGATTATCATGCATATTACATAAGAATTTACACAAAATCGTGTTTCCCTGAACACCAGAGAAACAGAAACAGTTTCTTTGAATTGAAATCCACAAACACACTGCCTAGCAAGCTCTGTGCCCAGGATGCCCTGTGTCTCTGGTACCTCTCACAGTTCCCATTTGTTGTCTTGGCTTTCTGCTTCTGATGGTCATAACCTGTTGACAATAAGTGTTTCACTCCTTGTCTTTTCAACTAGGGAAACCCCTTGGGCTATGCAATTTAGCTTTTAACTTCATTTTTCTTTCAGTACTTTAAAGGGCTTGATTGCCGAGGGCCTTGTCACATGGGACACTTGGCACATGTTTTATCTGAGATGTAGTAAGCATTACTGTGCCAGATCAAGAATTAGAAAGTGTTCTGAACAGGTGCATATAAATGCTTACAGTGATCTCAGGTTGCTCTGGACAGGGATGGAGTTGTCTGTGGCCCCCTCCCCATCTCCTGTTGGGTGCTGCAGCTTGCATGTCTGCCTATGAGGTTGTGCAACCCCTATGCTTGGAGCCTGCACCCTCCCCACTGCCTGCCCAGTGCTGCCTAGCCTGGGAGCCCCTGCCCCTGGTACTAGGGGAAGAGGGTCTCTGGCTTTGGCAGTGTGTTAAGGGAGGCACAGGGAGCCAGTTCAAGACTTTAGTGCAGTTTCAGGGCTGGGACTGAGAATCACTTGATTGCAGCATGCTGGAGCTGGTTCAAGACTCTGGTGCAGTATGGGGGCTGGGACTAATAATCAGCTGGTTGTCCATCCCAGCCTTGGCATTGTATTGGAGCCAGTTCAAGACTCCACAGTGGTACCAGGGCTGGGACTGACAGTGAGCTGTGCTCACCTTATCACTGTGGAGCAGTCTGATGATAGCTGAACACATGTTCTTTAATACTATCTGGAGATAATTTCCCCACAAAAAGTCCTAACTTTGCTACAGTATGATTACATTTAGCATGTGTTGTACTGCTTGAATGTGCAGACATTTGCATTTTAAGTACAATTAACTTGTCCTAAGGGTAACGTGCAGCATAGCCCTGAGGGTTGTCTAAACTGCAGTCACAGCGACTGCCATGTCACATAGCTATACCCATGCTATCATTACTTTAGCCAGCTTGGGGATGGTAGCAGGCCAGCTACTGCATCTTGGTTGGGACCTAAGTTAGGTAGTTTAAAGGTATCTACAGTCTCCATCTCCTTGTAGGGTAGACACATGACTTTTTCAGCTGATCCTGACAACCAGCACAGGGTATGCTTTGCATTTTTTATGAAGTGATTGCCTTTGGATTCAAGGCTTATCTGATGGCACCTTTCAGCATATGACACCTCTTCAGACAAGTGGTACACAAACACAGCCGGATAGGAAACTCTACAGACACACATACAAGGGTGAAACCTTTGTGATGAACTTATAATCTTTTGTGTTACGTCATTCATGCTGAATGACTGAGGTTAATGGAAGAGTCACTGTAGCAATACCCCCGAAAGCTCTCATTGTTATTTTTAAAATTGAAATAAATTGCTCTCTGACTGAGGTTTTACCTGTGCACTCTGTGCCTGGAGTGAATTCTTGTAATTGCATTGAAGACATCCTAAAGGAAAATTGGGACAAATCCTATACTGAATTTGTGTGAACAGGAATATGTTACAATGTCTGCATGAAAACCTTGTCATGGTCTGGGGGCTGCAGTGGCTTTTCCATTGCTAAATATGTAGTGTATTAGATTCCATCTTCCAAGTCAAAAATAGAAAATTAAAGTCACAAATGCAATATGCAGCTGATGAAGATGATCTGTATGGTGTGTGTGTGTGTGTGGGCAGGGGGTGGAGGGGACACCTACTTACAATAAGGAGCTGCTTATGATATTATTGTTGATGAAGTTATTACCATCAAATGGTTTGTGCTGTGAATTCCATGGTTCTTATAAAGATTTTTTAATAGAATGGCACTTCATTATATTAGCTTTTGACAGCTGTATTATTAAAAAGAATCAATAAGCAAATGCCACAATAGCAATAGGCAATACATTTGTAATTTCCTGTGCAAGCTACATAAATCTTAGCTCCTAGCAAGCTTTAATTGTAATAAGATATGTGCAAACATTTTGGGTCCATGCGGGTAAATTCATAATATCCAAGCTCCATCAAACTGTCTATAATGCAGCAGTCTCCTGAAAGAACTTTGATGTATTCCTCAAGGGATTTGGGTAATTTGAGGCTACCTACGTGCTAGAATGAAAACATCACTTTAAATCTACTTTTAAAGGCTTAGTCTATTTTTTTTTTTTTGCTTGTAAGTCAAGTTAATGGTAAAAGCAACACTTTTTAAATGAGGATTGAACTCTGAAGCCTCAGCTGTATATTGTAGCAAGTGGCTCTGTAGTCGCTTATGGGTGTCCAATGAAACCTTTCTCTACATCCACAACTCAGCTCATTTAGCAGCTGTCTTTTGGTGAAATGGGCTCCTTCTGAAGGTCCCCTGGTGGTGCCGGTGGTAGGAATGAGAACAGTGCATGGGACACTGCAGCGATATGGAAGGAGCCTGAATTATTGTATAGCTGGCTCTTCTGTCTCTCTTTCCTTCTGGGATATTCTCCAGAAGGAGACAGGGCTGTTCTCCATAGGCAGCCAGTCAATAAAAGGCCCACACTACATTTGAGTGCCAGGGCCACAACACAGATCCAGAGCAAGGTGCAGTCAATTAGATTTAATTTTTTTTCCATCCAAGCCAATATCAGGTCTCTCTCCTTAGCTCTACGTTTGAGGGACTCTAAATGTGAAAAGGTGACAAAGATTTGTCTTCCCTCCTTTTCATCCCTCCAGCAAACTCTGTAGATTCATTTGAGGATATGGGTGGCAAGAAAAGTTTTTGGCTTCCTGGCATGCCTTGAGCATCAGGACGTTTCAACAAGGATAAATGCACCCTTGACAACAGAAAAAGCAATCGGGACTCGTGGTAGAGGTGATATCTTTTATTAGATCAACTAGAAAAAATCTAGCTGGTCTAATAAAAGATATCACCTTGACCACGTGTCCTGATCGCCTTTCCCTCTAGACCAATACGGCTACAACCTGGATACCTGACCCATGAGACTGGGGTATTTATTGCTATTGCAGTAGGTATTACCTGAAGGCCTTCCATTAGGATGAACTGTCATTTGGGATGGGTTGGTGAAAAAACACAGCCCCACCCCTCAAAATAAATCTGAGAAAATAAGGGAGGGAGAGAAGGGAAGTATTTCTATGACCCATTTTAGAGATGGAAAACTGTGATACCAAGAGGTGAAGCAGCTGACTCAAGGACACACAGGAAATCAGTAGAAGACCTGGGAATTGATTATCTGTCTGGCATCTAATAACAAATTCATATTTTTTTTCTAAGCATTATGTTGCATTAAGTTAATCCTATCAGTAAAAGAATTCGGAGAATAAGGGATGATTTCAACATTTCTCCCACAAATACAATACTGTGTTCATAATCTTTAGGATTCAGTTGTCTGTAGAGAACATGCTGCTTTTGTTTTTATAGATGGCGGAAGCCTGAATTAAATATGCTACTTCACATACTGGCTCCTCATTAGGTATGGCCTGGTATTAGCTGGGTTTCTGCTGTTTCTCATATTCTAGCAACAACTGTGCATTTATTTTAAATAACTCAGGCCTTTGATTTATAAGCTTTGCACAGAATTTCAGGAAAGTGGTGTCATGATGGTGAATCATTTTGTCCATGGTAGTAACTGCATGGTCTTTAGCACATTCTTTCCATAGTCTGTTCCATAATATGTCTTGGACCTTAATCATACAATATACAGGCACTGGGGTAATATCTGGCTGACAAATCCACCCAACTTGTTGTATATGTTCTTGACTCTTCTCCTTCAACTGACAGACATAACAAAATACTGAAAATGAGTCCCAGAACTCCCCAGCTTGGGACTCCTAATTTGTGCCAAGACCTTTAAAAATTACTGTGGCAATGCAGAATGGTCTTAGACCAAACTGAGTTCGGTTAAAGTCAGCACAGTGGAAAGAGGCCTTTGTATAAATGGGAGTTGCTTCTGTGCATTGGAAGATGTGTCTCACAAAAACAGATTATTTAGATGATCCACATGGAGGGGGGAGGGGTATTTATTTGTACCTGTGAAGAAATTTTAGCTAAAATATGATCGCTGTGTGTTTATTCTTACCTCTACATTTCTTAAATGGGTTTATAGGGGTGATGTCTGCTCTTGTACAGTTGGAAAGTCAGAGATATATGTTGAGAAATACAACGGAGATCACATCCCTTATTCCACATTCTTACTTGAGATCAGAACATTTTTTATTGCTCTTTGCAGAGGAGAGTGTAGCAATTGCATATTGAAGCCAGGAATCGCATTTTCCCTAATATAAATGCACCAGAATAGCAAAGTTCATAGGGCTCCTGGATTTGAATAAGAAAGATCTAATGTTCTCTCTTGTGACTTGGATTGATTCACCCTTCCCCCCCCAAGCTAAGTACTGTACCTGTTTTAATAGGCTGTTGTGTTCTTTAAGAAAAAAAATAATTAAATCATCATCAGTCCCATTGATTTGTCTCTTGTGCTGCTGCTTAAATTATTTGCTCTGGTGAACATTAAAACAATGAAATTACATGTTTAGAGGGCTAATCAGAGTACAAAATGTACAATAGAAAAAAATAATTTATTGAAGGCTGCTTTTTTTTTAGTGCTATCCAGTATTACTTATGTTGCCTGTCTCATAGCTAGTGATTTACTCACCATTTGCCTCTTAGATAACAGTCATTTTTTATTGACTTTAAAGCTTTGACCAAAGAATAAATGAAATCTGTATCAATTCCAGGTTTTT
>NW_017729032.1:10883970-10898275 GCF_001723915.1 Gavialis gangeticus | reverse complement strand
AAATGCACCAGAATAGCAAAGTTCATAGGGCTCCTGGATTTGAATAAGAAAGATCTAATGTTCTCTCTTGTGACTTGGATTGATTCACCCTTCCCCCCCCAAGCTAAGTACTGTACCTGTTTTAATAGGCTGTTGTGTTCTTTAAGAAAAAAAATAATTAAATCATCATCAGTCCCATTGATTTGTCTCTTGTGCTGCTGCTTAAATTATTTGCTCTGGTGAACATTAAAACAATGAAATTACATGTTTAGAGGGCTAATCAGAGTACAAAATGTACAATAGAAAAAAATAATTTATTGAAGGCTGCTTTTTTTTTAGTGCTATCCAGTATTACTTATGTTGCCTGTCTCATAGCTAGTGATTTACTCACCATTTGCCTCTTAGATAACAGTCATTTTTTATTGACTTTAAAGCTTTGACCAAAGAATAAATGAAATCTGTATCAATTCCAGGTTTCTGCAGAAGACAGCTGAAAGCCAGGCCTCCTCCAAAAGGGTCTCCATTAGTCCTGGCTGTTCTGCAGTCAGAAGCACACTAATTTTATTTGGCGATAGCAGAGCTGGCCAGTTCAGAAGCTGCAGATCAGTCTGGGCACAACATGCTGACTCTGATATCTGCAATGTGCTGGGAACGCTACAGCCCTTTGTTGTTCCTGAGCCCAGGAAAGGGAGATTCAGCTGAGGTCTGGCCCAAAGCATTCTGCACGCAGCATTCATTGACCCAATGAAAGCGCTCTCAGTGCTAGCCTCGTGGTTCCCTACACTGGTTCGGTGTCCCCTGTTTCCCAATTTTGCAAACAAGTAGGTCTGAAATGACCCAGAGAGGAGGTGCCACCCTAGGTGTCAATCCAGACCAAAGCTCAATTTCTTTTCAAGCAAGAACCACCGATAATTTGGAGTTACTGTGATCAGTGTTGTCTGTATTAGGTATGGGGTGGACAGACGACTGAGAGCTAGCTCTGATACTGGAAACAGTCTAGCTGTAGCTCTGTGTGGACAACTGCTTCTCAACAAAGCAAAGTACCCCATGTGGAGCTCTGTGCTTTTGCAACAAAACTGCTTCTGATACCAGAATCAGAAGTTGTGCTAACTCCTTCTGCTATATTACTTATCTCTACGCTGCTTCCTCCATATTGTTCAGCTTAGATATATACTGAGTGATCACCACCATTCCCAGTGTCTACTTCTGCATTACTCATCCAAGTTAGTTCAAATCCAGGATTCCTATGGCCTTTGCTATTCTGATGCATTTATATTAGGGGAAATGTAATTCCTGGCTTCAATATGCAATTGCTACACTCTCTTCTGCAACGAGCAATAAAAAGTGCTCTGATCTCAAGTAAGAATGTGGAATAAGGGATGTGATCTCCGTTGTATTTCTCAACATATATCTCTGACCTTCCAACTCTACAAGAGCAGACATCAAACCTATAAACACAATTAAGAAATGTAGAGGTAAAAATAAATAAACAGCGATCATATATTTTAGCTAAAATTTCTGCATAGGTATAAGTAAATACCCTCCAACTGAATTATCTAAATACTGTAATCTATTTTTGTGAGACACATCTTCCAATACAATTGTCAAGTGATTATGAAGCTTTTCAAGAATGTCTGTACTGTTCTTCACATCTGTAGCAGGAGGGCTTAGGAAGTTACTAGAAAGAAGCTCAAGAGTAGAGAAACAATGAGAAACTTTAAGGATAATCCCTTTCCTTATGTTAATGAAATTCCTTCTTCAGAAATTATTTCTTACATGGAAAGCTTTAACATAATCCCATATGTTTCCTCTGAAGGATGGATCTTTCCTGTTTTCCTGACTTCATTGTGGTTAGCCTTAACATGATTACCAGCCTTGGTTTTTAGTTCATTTACTGACCAGAGTCTTCCATAGCTCAACTTAAGGGTGTCAAACTCACCTTGTGCCCTGGGCTAGATCCATCCCAGAGCATGAGGAACCTGTGGTGGTGCTGGTGGCAGCAGTGGCTCCAACCCAGAACTTGTGGCAGTGGTGGCAACTCTGGCTCTGAGCCATGTGGCAATGGGTCTAGCTCCTGCTGCATGCCTTGTGCTGGAGCTGGAGCTGGAGCTGGCATCACCTCATGCTCCAACTCCAGCTCCAGCTCCAGCTCCAGCACTGGGCACAGTGGCAGCTGGTGTCCAGGGAGGCAGATCCTTGGCAGCGTCGATGGGTGAAGTGCCTGGGTGGTGACTGGGGCTCTGCCAGCCTTTGCTTGTCCTCCTGCCACTGACTGCCATATCCACTGGTGTCTGAGAGCCCCAGGTTCTCAGACATGCCACTCTCCTCAGCCCTGGTGGTAGATCGGTGGGCTGGATAAAGTAGGTCCATTGGCTGGATGCAGTCCGTGGGCTGTAAGTGTGACACACCTGCCTTAGCTAAAGGTACAAAAACTGTTTGAAGCATCTTCAATGTGCTGAAGTACATATTTGAACCAGAGGCCTATGGGGAGACTTGACAATTCACTCTGGCTGCTGGTGAGCAAAGTCCTGTGGCGAATTTGTGATTCCATTGATTTCCATAGATTTAAGTACACACTTAAAGTTAAACACCTGTGTGAGTGTTTGGATGAAGGGGTGTGGAATTACTCATGTGCTTAAAATTAAGCAAATACTTTAATAATCTACTCAATTCTGGTCAGAGTGGAGGAGATGGGACTCTCCCTCTTTCTTTCTCTCTCTCTTTCTCTCTCTTTCTCTTCCAGTTAATGCTAGTGCACAAAAACTGTCTTGTTTTCATGATACAAACCATGATGCATATTATGTTGTGAATTATAATTAGGGCATATTTTCAAAGACCCATCTGCCATTGTTCTGTATGAGTCCATGATGCCTGCAGTCTCCAAAAGATTTCTAATTCTGAATTGCTTTTTACGAAAATAATCTCTTCATCACTCAGAGTAAATTCTGGCAGGATCTTTGTGAAGCTGTAGCATCTGTTATGCCAAGATTACCTTTTTAGGTCCTAGAAATTAAATTTCTGCATTTTAAGAATAGTTTTGAGAACTCTTATTGTCTAAAATTTCTTAGGACTTAATTGGTATAAAACAGTGGTGATCTGTCTTTTGACCGCACTGGTCTGATTAGTGGTATGTGGCCAGTCTGTGGGCTGGGTTGGACCCCGTACTGCCCTGCACACTGAGATTGGGTCCTGGGGCCCCGTGTCACCTCTGTGTGCCAAGACTCGGGCTCTGGGCCGTGCGCTACTTCCACCCAGCTCTACACACTGGGATTGGGCTCCATGCCACCTCTGCACACCAGGATCTGTCTTTGGGGCACTGCACCACCTCTGCCTGCTCTGTACGCTAGGAGTGGAGTCCCAGTGCTGCATGCTGCCTCTGCTCGGATCCTCACAGTGGGATTGGGGCCCCGGCTTTGCCTCTGTCCAGCCCCATGCACCATGATCGCGCTCTATGCACCTGATCCTAGAGTGCAAGGCCGTGGCTGGCAGGGCATCTCATGGAGCCTTGGGGAGCCCCACAGCCCCAGTTAACACCGCACTGGGGGCTGGATTCAGTCCATGGGCTGGGGGTTGAGCATCCTTGGTATAAAAGATTATTAGCTATGGCTTAAAAAGAGCTTTCGCCTGCTGTTGTGGTTCAGCAGTTGAATCTTTTTCTACTAGTGGGAGACACGTTTTTTTTTCCCCAGACACACATACAACTACGGCCATCAAGGCGACCAGTGTCTGGATACTGTTTAGCCTTTGCATGCTTTCTAAAGGGGAGATGGGAGGTCTGGGCAGCCTCCACTCCTCCATACTCCCGCCAGGGCGTACATGTTGATGGTCCTGGTGACCGCCCATACGTACACCATGATCCAGAAGGATTGATGGTTGCCTACTGTTTGAGAGAGAGCTTTCCCTCTTTTGGTATTTTGGACATTTATGAAGCAGTTTTATTGAGGACCTATAAGAGATTTAAAAACCCTTTAATTTCTACAGTTATTATGGAAGCAGCACTTTAAAAGCACCAGAACGATTTGGCAATAGTAACAGTATTGTTGTTATGAAATCTGTTTCTCATGACTTCTTGTGAAAATGCAGGATGCCTAGATTAAACAGTTTTTTCCACTTGGATGTTTTGTGTTAGGATGAACCTCTGTATTTGTCTCGCGCTCTCAGGACATTTGTTCTATTGGAGATGCGTCTTTCTGTCTTACATTAAAGTCCACATTTCTTTCTTGGTTCAGAGTGCTTACACCTCTACTTCTACAAAATGACAAGCTATGTGCCAGTCCACGGGACGGCTTTAGCTTTGTGTAAAACCTGTGTATAAATATCTAGTATGGGCGTAAGTAATATGAACACTTAGCAAGGCTGGGAAAATAGTTTACTGAATACTTTACAGTGACTGAGAGTATAATTGTGACTTTGAATGATGAGTTTAAAACTGACCATTCTTCATTCTTTGAACATTACTCCCAAATTCAAAATGGTTGTATTTTTGCTAAGGTCATTATCATCATTTAATATTCATATTGCTGTTGCAAAGTATGGAGTCTCATTGTGGTAGATACTGTACAAACATAAACAACATGTTAAAAAACCCCCAAAACTACTTGTTTCCCAAGGAAACTCCTTGTTATGTTTAAATATACAGTTATCTAAGCCATTATCTCTGAAAACATGAAAAAAAATAATCAAAATCTAGAAATGAAGATGTCACCCTCTGTGTGATATGCCGTTTCTTCAGCTTCTGCATCTTTTATTGTTATTTTACCTTTTGCTTCTGTTAACTGTCAGTGCTTTAAAACACAATTAGCATTGTGTTCAATTTCCATAGCCATATAATGAGTTAAGCAAATCGAGGATGGTCAGAGTTAGTTTAACTACCCCTGGGAATTTCATCCAAGCACAACTGCAAATACCTATCTCTTCACCAAAAAGAAAAAAGAATCCCTTTTTAGGGGCCTTTGTGTCCTCTGGCACTTCTCTCTGAGGTGCCTATTGATTCTGATGCTTCAGATATCAACTGAAAAATTGTATTGATTCCAAAAAAGTTCTATAGACCTTCATGAACTTGAGAAATGAGCTGGTAAAAGAAAATCCGTAGTCAGCTTGGAGCAGTTTGGAAGGGATAGAGAATCCTACAGCTCGGGGATGGTGTTGGGGTGCCTAACATTATCAGCTTCATCTGAGAAGACGAAAGATGATGCTGAACAATTCTCCCCATATTACTTTTCAACATACAGTGTTTTTGCAACTGGTACATACTGGTGTTCAGTCATACTGGAATGTGAACAGATTGGTGTTCTCACTCCTGCTTTCTTTGAATGTGATGACAGCATCAATCCAAGTCTGCATGTTAAAGGACCTTTTTGCTAAATACCACAAATATCAGCTTCTTTAGGAGGCAGATTTTACACATAAATATCACCCTTGCCGTGCAAATTGTCTCCCTTTCCAAAGGGCCTTGCTGTTTGCAAGAGAAGAAAATGTGTAGCTTACTGTTTCAGGCAGGTTAAGTTCTACTACTCTGTTTACTACCTTCTTCCAGACAATGTGCTTTTTCTCTTAGCCAAGGACGGGTGCCTTTTATACAGGTGATTTACAGGATCGTAGAGTATTTGCCTTGGTGCCTTTAGCAATGTTTAAAGCAGAGATTCTCAACCCAGCATGCTGTGAAACCTACCCAAGGGTGCTGCAGCGCCCAGCCCCTGTGCCAGGAGGAAAGCGATTTCTCTTCTTACCTGATGCCACATGTCCCAGGATACCGCAGTCAAGCAACGCTGACAGCTGCTCCCTGCCACTCAGTAGCTCTCACCCAGGCCACTCTTGCCCTCCCAGCAGCAAACTGCTGTGCATGGGCAGAAGCAGGGCTGCACTTTTAAACCCAGTTCATCCCCCACGGTTCCCAAACTCCCGGAGTTAGCAGGAGGGGCTGCTCCAGTCGCTAGCATGCCAGCTGCCGGAGGAGTAGCCATGGTGGCAGGGGCTGCATTTGCCCCTTTAGGTATAGGCGAGGAGCAGGGCTTGGTGACCCTGCTTCTGCCACTCTCCCCTGGCACCAGCTAAATATTAGCTCAGTGTTTCTCAGCAGTGCTGCTAAATTCCAAAAAACTTATGGAGGGGTGCCATAGGTAAAAAGTTTGAGAACCACTGTTTTAAAGCACAATACAATATGCAATATACAGGGCAGAGAATAAATTTAAACAGTTTAATACTTAGCCCATTTTAGTGGGGAGATTTAAGAGTCTTTTTTTTTCTTTTTTTGCTAGTCATTTACTGAGTAGAATGAGATATTTTCATTGTATATGCCAATTGTATTACAAACATAATGATATTTAAAGTTGGGAAAGATGAAGCAGGAATTCAGTAATTAGTCTCTCTAAAAAGAAAGCAATGACAAGATGCATTGATGATTCATTTAAAAAGGGGGGGGTAAAAAGTAATTTAAATTAGTGCACCTGTTAATTTGGCAGCCAAACCAAACAAAACACAATTATACATTTGGAAAATTAATATTTCTGGCAATGAAGCAAAGCAGCAAATACAGCTCTTGAATGAAAACCAGAAACTGTACATGCATAGATCTCTGTCATTAGGGAACCTTTAATTTTGCATCTTGTTTCTAAGTCAGAATAACTTCCAGTTAAAAGTAACATTAAAGTTTTCCTCTCTAAGTTGTCTTTCCTCCAAAAGCCTGACACTATGGTATGATACTGGTTCCAAAGACTTTTTATAAAACCCCCAAGGAACACTAAACCATCCTTTTATTAGGGAATTAGTCCAAGTAATCCCTCTATCCTGCTTTCTGCCTGACTTCAGACTAGCATGGCTAACTACCTCTCTCTGCTTCTGGCAATCCCATTATACTTTAGTGATGCTCCATACCCCTCAGCCCGGCAGAACTTCTGAGCACATGATACAATATCCTGCTCCAAAGTGTGAATGCTACAAAGGAATAAGCAGATTCCAGATTGAAACATCAAATATAAAAACATGCGCTCAACTGGAATATTTCCTGCATTCTCTATTTTGTGGTCACATGCTGCCATTTCAGCTTTGGTTCGCGTATGCTGTGTGTGTATATACATCTTACTTTCAGTCATGCAAAACGGCAGGCAACTTACAGGCCATGTATGCTATACTAGTAGCTCTGTGCCTGCACATCCTACTGTCTAATTTCATCCATTGACCTGTAAGGGTCAGCAAAACTGTGAGGCTGGTATAACAAAGGAAGGGTGATAACTTTAGAAGTGTACTTGTAACCAGTAGAAGTAGTGTGGTGTAGTTCACAGCATACCTGATGGTCATGACCAGCTTACGTACCTTGTCGTGCATCCACAGATGCATCTCAAGCAGGTCCAAGGAGGTGATCCCCCCCTCTATGCGGTGCTGATCAGGCCGCAGTTGGAGTAATGTGTCCAGTTCTGGGCGCTGCACTTCAGGAGGGTGTGGACAGCATTGAGAGAGTCCAGAGGAGGGCCACTCGCATGATTGGGGGACAGCAAGGCAAACCCTACAAAGAGAGGCTACGGGACCTGAACCTGTTCAGCCTCCACAAGAGAAGGCTGAGGGGGGACCTGGTGGCAGTCTATAAACTCACTAGGGAGGACCAGCAGGGTTTGGGAGAGACCTTGTTTCCCCTAGCGCCCCCCAGGGTAAAAAGGAATAACGGCCACGAGTTGTTGGAGAGTAGTTTAGACTAGACATCCATGAGACCTGCTTCACAGTGAGGGTGGCTAGGATCTGGAACCAACTTCCAAGGGAAGTGGTGCTGGCTCCTACCCTGGGGGTCTTTAAGAGGAGGCTAGACATCTACCTGGCTGGGGTCGTTTGAGCCTGGCTTTTTCTCCTGCCCAGGGCAGGGGGTCGGACCTGGTGATCTACAAGGTCCCTTCCAACCCTACTTCTATGAACCTATGAATTATCCATGTAATATCAGCAGTTATTAAATATTTCTTCAGAATCCTTTGCAATTATTATTTATTAACTACAGACAGAAGAATAATAGTCCTGTGGTGAAAGTGCCCACCTGGTTCTCGGGAAATGTGCATTCAGTTTCCCTTCATATTGCAGATCTTCTATCTGAACTTCAACAATGTTACTTTTACTTTACAGTTAGGGCTGCCAGGCTGTGGATAGGCTCCCGAGTGAGGTGGTGCTGTCTCCTACCTTGGGGGTCTCCAAGAGGAGGCTGGCAGATATTTGATTGGGGTGATATGATGCCGGCACCCATTCCTACCTGGAGCAGGGGGTCGGACCTGATGATCTGTTTAGGTCCCTTCTGACCCTAAGTACTATGATACTATGAATAAGTTTGCAGAGTTGATGTGGCCTTTGCTGGGCAACAGGTCAATTAAATGCATTGTCCTGCACTGCTCTGTATGGACTACCTGCTGACCAGGAAGCAGCATATTGTTCTGCTCACGCAGCGCTATAGACTGCTGAGTGGCAGCACAAATTAGCCTGCCCCTTACAGCGGTGTGAAGATTGGTACATTGCTTCCAATTTAGGATTTAGCCCCCGTAAGTGGTGTCTTTGGGGGTGCTGCTGTCTGACACGGTAAATCTGTGGTCAGACATCATCAGAATCTCCATGCCTCAGTCCCCCGTCCATAACTTGGGGATAATAGTACTTCCCTGCAACAAAACTTTGTCTGCATATAAAATGAACAGTTCCAAACAGGAGATTTTACCACACCTTCAACTCTCCTATGAAATACTTACTTTCATTTCTACCCAGGAGAACTTTTACAGCTTTTTCTCCTATGCCTGAAAAGGGTGCTTGTGCCGGAAAGCTTGCAATTCAAGAATTTTTTTTTTGCAAAAATCTAGTTGGTTTAATAAAAGATATCACCTCTACCATGAGTTCTGATTCCCTGCAACAGAAACATTTTCTGAGGATAAATCCATTAAAGACTTCTTGCAGATGCTGTGGTAATTGCGGCTGTATAAGGCTGTAAGAGAAACCGTTTGCTCAGAATTGTACAAACTGAGCTGCAGAAACAAAGCTACGCCACAGGCCTTAAAACTGAAACAGCCATTAGGAAAACATAAGCAAATAGAGATCTTACTCAAAGGATTTATTTAGCAATGAACATTACTGGCTTTAAATATCTGATTTATGTGTAACAGTAATTTTTTACTTCAGTGATGTAAAACTGGCAGCATGCAAGAAGAGATGAAGTTTCGGGAGGGATTTGAATGAAGAAAGGTTATTGGCTTTTGTGTATTAGCATAAATAATGATTTCCTTTAGAATAAACGTAGTGCTAATAATGCACAGTGTGACTCCATGATCATTAAAAAAAGACTTTCTCTACAGAGGTTGAAGGCAGCACAGGGAACCAGAAGGGAAATTTATTATTATTTGGTTCCACTGTGGAAAAACCTTGGAAACCCAGTCAGTAATTCATGGGTGCAAATGATTAGGCTTGCCGATAAAACCAGGTGTGCCATTTTCAGCAGACAAAGCATGCTAATCATCCACTGTCAACCTGTGAAATTACTGAATGCATCACATTGGATCTGTGAACTGACAAGCATCCCTGGCAGGCGATGCTCATTTTATAAGAGTACCAACCAAATGAATTGTGCTTAATTTCAAAATAACAGTTGCAGCCTGCTACATCTTTGGCTCTTTTTCTTCCTTGCAGGGTCAATGATTGTATCTTGCGGGTGAATGAGTTTGATGTGTCGGAAGTCTCGCACAGCAAAGCAGTGGAGGCACTAAAAGAGGCTGGGTCCATTGTGCGATTGTACGTCCGTCGAAGAAGACCTATTCTGGAGACTGTTGTAGAGATCAAGCTGTTCAAAGGCCCTAAGGGTAAGCATGAAAAAGAGAACCTTTTTGTCTCGACATTTTTTGCACTTTGCTGCATAATTTAACTCTTTGTTATACTCTACCTGGTACCTCAACCTGAAGGGTTGTAGACTGGCTGAGCTGCTGTTGTGTGTTGACAGCAGAAGTGAAATGCTTCTGGACTGCAAGTTTTGGGGCTGTTGGTTGTAGCTGTGTTGGTCTAAGGACATATGCAGACAAGGTTCTTTGGGTAAATGTGATATCTTTTATTAGACCAACGAAATAGTTGGAAAAATTGTTCTTTGCAAGCTTTCGGGTACAAACACCCTTCTTCAGGCACAGGGAGAGCCTGTGTTTGTACCCAAAAGCTTGCAGAGAACAATTTTTCCAACTTTTTAGTTGGTGTAATGAAAGATACCATATTTACCCAAAGAACCTTGTCTGCCTTTAGACTGCAAGGACATTAGTTCAGGATTTCGTGTTTTCTCTGCAGCTCTCGTTAGCCCTGTAATAGTATGTTTAAAATGCAGGTAATTAAGGAACTCTGGTCCTTTTTAGTTTATAAAATGATGATTGCGAAAACTGTTCAGTTCTTGCAGAAGAAACACAGGGATGCAGCAGAAATGTCTGTCTGTAAAATGTCAGACACTCCTCCTTCTTCCAACCTATCTCTGCTAAAGCGTCAGCATTTACCTTTAAATTTAGGACACTGTTGGATGTGGCTGTCTTGAATTCCTCTTATTTCAAAAAGGTCATATGACCACCTCTGACATCTCCTTCGAAAGGTTTCCGTAGGTTTCTCTCTTCTACAGCTATTGTTGAAATGATAAGCAGTAGGAATGCTCAAGATAGAAGGGCTGTGCTTTATTAGGCAATATTTTTTTCCTGCATCAAAATGCCATTGACCATCTAGGTTGAAACCTTCACTGCCCACAGACATAAATCTACCATATCGTCTTTGGCTGCTGAACTCTCTGGCTGCTGGAGGGAAAGACTCTGAATCGCAGTATTTTATGGAAAACTGAAAATAAAATTACCTGTTCCAAAGCGATTCTATGTTTATGTAAAATGTTTCTCATTACCATTTGTCTGAAGACATGCTTTTTATTTCTTAAAAACTCTTTTAATCCCATTGCTTATTCTCACATGAAATTGCCTTTTTTAACAGTCTCTTAATTTGCATAGGTAGTAGCACCAACCAAACTTTCCTTTAAAAGAATGTATTTTAGCAACTTTGGATACTATTCTGAGTTTATATTTGGTTACTGTGATTCATTGAAACTTCTTGAGACATTGTTCAATGGACTACTGAAAGACAGTGCTGCGCCCTCCAGTCTTGCATATCAGTATTTAAGAATATCATGTCTACTATTCCCAAACATTAAATGTTCATTTATGGGAAGAATTTTGCCCTGAGAATCCAGAATGTTGTAATAATACTAATTGGACTTTCAAATGCAAAAGAACCTATTCTGGGTCTGTCTCTATGTGTATTGAATTGGAACAGTTCAGGGACCATTGTTTTAAACGATGTGGGATTAAAGAAGGGTGTAGTTTAGCCATCTTTTTGAGTACCTAAGGCTAAAGAAACTACATGTAACACATCTTTTCAGCTTTTGATGTGACACTAAGAAATGATTTAGCATGATTGGCCCAGTAACTGCATTGTGGAAGTGAAAAGATGTTAGCTTTTGCTAAAAAATTCTTGCCAAGTATGTTCATTTAGGGTGTATTGCTGGAAAATAGATATGCATTTTACTACTGGCATGGAACCAAGTAAACACACAAAAGAAAGCCATTTATGATAAACTGAAGATGTTTTACTATCTATTGCTTCAAACATTGAATTGATATTTCTACTGTTATGAATGGGTGTGTCTACACGTGCTTTTACACGTGCATTAGCCTAATGTACATTAAAGTGATTTATGCATCTGTCTACATGTGCATAGGCTAATACATATTGACGTGGGTGGGTGGACCGACATGGGACTCAAGTGAGTCCCAGCGCAATGGATACACACTGCCTTGATGTCCATTAGTGCGTCTACATGTTCGTTAATATGATTTAGCAATTCGCACATAAATTTCATAGCGTGGGCTAGTCTGTGCTGTCTGCTCCGGATGGCAGGGCTGGCCCCACCCCCCTGCTCTCTAGTGGGAGCAGGGGTGGGGGTATGGCCAGACACTAGCCTGGCATGGCCCCCTAAAGCTAAGTGGGCAGGGAGGGGGTTTATTCCCCCCTACCTCCCCTCTCCCCCTGGGGACCACATCTGGGGTCTGCCTGGCCAGGCAGAGCAGTCCCTGTCAGGGTAACACCCCCCCCCCTTCAGTGGCAGGGGCAGGGGTGTGGTGAGAGCTGGCTGGCCATCATGGCCCCACCATCCTCCTGCCTCGCTCAAATGAGCTGCTCCCCTGCTGGTGTCTGGCAAGAGCTGCTTCCCCCCCTCCTCCCCGAGGCACACCCTGGCTGGGGTCCCTGTAGGCCAGGGTGGGGTGTTAAACCCCTCCCCAATCTTAGTTAGCAGCCTGCCGGGGCCTGGCCCAGGGTGGCCATCAGAGGACGGTTTTCTGTTACTCTGTCCTCTGTCGTCTGTTGATACGAAACCCAGCAACTTTATGCCCTCTATTTCTCTCTTGAAAAGAAAAATAGAGGGCATAAAGGCATCAGGTTTCTTATCAATAGAGGACAGAGGACAACCCGACTGTCCTTTATGATGGCCAAACTAGCCTGGCCACACACCCGCAGTCAGCTTCCCTCCAGCCTTGCAGCTGCTGCAGAAGGGAAGGGAGGGCTCCTTCTAGCGCCCCCAGCTTCTGGCCTGAGCCACTGTAGACATATGCCTGCATTTCCAGAATCAAAAGGAAATGTCTATTCACTTGCAAGTTGGTTCAGTCTGTGCGGTTTAGACTAACCTGCAAAGATTGAATCAATTCAGGCTCGGGCTTTTTGAATGTCTGTCCTTAGCCTCAGAGATCATCTAGTCCAACCCCCTGCCTGAGGCAGGATCCCTATCCAAACATCCCATACAAGCATAATCTAAACTTATACATAAGACCACCCTCAACCCTGACACAACATAGACCTAACACCCTAACCTGCCACTGGTAAAGCAGGGAAAGCATGGCAGCCAATGTCCTGCTTCTATAAAATGTTGTCAATGTACATGTAAAATATACAATTCTATTGTTAAGAGCTAAGTATCTATTTTTCTATTTTAGCATTTCTGAGAGGAAATAACTGGAAATTAGTTTTAAAATGTTAAAGTAGAATAACCAGCTCCTGGCAAAGACAGTGTTTTTTGCTTCCATAACTCCTGTATAGTACCTGAGAAGGAAGCCAGAGGAAATGAAGGAAACATAAATATCTGTATCTATATCTAGATATACAGATATACCCATATAATTTGTATTGTTCTGTTTTAGAACACTCTTTGCATCCAGAGCTCAACAGCTAGTTTCTGACATAAGTATATATGTATCTGTTACTGTATTTTCTTGTATACACTTACACCCTAGAATAAGATACACACCTTGTTTTTGATAGGCAGAATAAAGAAAAAGAAGATGTTTACTTGTAATAAGTACCTAAG
Organism: Gavialis gangeticus; assembly: GCF_001723915.1. Taxonomy (NCBI): domain Eukaryota; kingdom Metazoa; phylum Chordata; order Crocodylia; family Gavialidae; genus Gavialis; species Gavialis gangeticus. The sequence goes on along the minus strand of NW_017729032.1, from coordinate 10,884,918 downwards.
TAGCAGCAGATAGGAAGCCAAACCTGGTCACTGTTCCACTCCCTGTGGATCCTAGGTTTTACTTTGGTTTTACCCCATAAGCAGTAGAAACTGCTCCTACTGTATTGTACACTCCAGTTTCCAGAACTTGTTTTTTGGAGAAAAAGAGAATGTTATATGCAAGAAAAGATGGTGTGTGTACATATTAGAAAAGTCTTATCTAAAGCTTTGTAAACAAAAAACTTTCTTATAAAGGAACATATGTAAGGAAACTTTTTGTATTTTCTTCTTCTTCCCTCTCTTGTTCCATCTAAGTGGGGTTGCTGTTGCAGATCATGGCTCGGTCATGCGTATCTTTTTCATCTAACTCCTTCTCTCTCATGTCGCTCCCCACTATCTCACTCCATCTCATCTTCAGTCTTCCTCTTCCCCTTCTCCCTGCTAGTCTCATTCTTTTCCCACATATTCTTCCAGACTTCGTTACACATGCCCATACCATGCCAGTCTCCTCTTTTGTACTTTCTTAGATGCCTCCACTACCTTCACCGATACTTTGATGCACGTATTCCTCACTTTATCCATCTTTGTCACTCCACACATGCATTTTTGTATAAAAAGCTTTACACACACACATACACACACACGTACACATATGTCATATGCATATGCCTGTGTGTGTGTGTATGCACACACACATAGTGGGGTGGCCAAAGTTCCTAACCCTTCAAGCTGCAAGGCTAACCCTTCTTGCTATTATAGCAAAGCTGAGAGCCGCAGGACAGAAACTGATGAGATCTGCACACAGGGTCTCAGATCAAATACTAATTTTCTGTTAAATAAGAGTAAAAAATCAATAGTAAAAAAATAGAGAAAGAAATGTTTTTAGTTAGCTATTTCTTTTTCCTTCAGATGCCTCATCTAAATTGTCTGGCAGTTGCAGATATCTTTGTGGCTACAGTTTGCCGCGGC
>NW_017729032.1:10880278-10883800 GCF_001723915.1 Gavialis gangeticus | reverse complement strand
CCCCCCCCCCCCCCCCCCAATGTATTTGGTATCTGTGTTTGTGACTGAAAATTTTGAAACTGATATTTTTAAGTCTGTGGTATTTTTACCTGGATATTTCAGATTCTTTTAAACAATGAATCAAGTCTTGAGAGGCAACTCTTGGAGTAAATTAGTCAGAAAGTAATTTGCCTATGGATTCTTTGATATCATTGCCAGGAGCCATAGAAACCAGTTAGTATTTGTATACCCAGAGATACTTGTAAATGCTCACCTTATTCTCAACAAGTAAAACTGAGTGCATTTTTGTAAGAAGGATAGTGCAATGCTAAGTGTACTATAACAGATATCTTTAAAATACTCCTTTGCCTGTCTTTCTTTATAAATGTACTGTTGACTTCTTTATTCACTGTGCTGATAATGTGCCACATAAAACCTGAGTCTTGTCCTCTACAACATTACCTAAATTGGAAGGTCACCTGCTGTGCTTGTGTGTTTATGGGCAGTATGTTATACCTGTCAATGTTTGAAAGCTATAAATAAGGGATTTTACAGGAGATAAAGACAGAATGCATTTAATTTCAATGTAGGTATGTAAGACTTGGGGGATATTTTTGGAGGTATTAAGTATAAAACGTTTAATGTTTTCTACAAATTAGTTTTACTAGGGATGGATGGCACATAAAATAATTTTCCATAATGCATAGGGTCATGACTTCTGTATCTAGCAGCAGGACTGAAGGCAAAACAGTTCAGCATCTGTTATGTGGGTAAAAAGACAGCCAGTAGATAGCCCTTCTTCCGTGAGACTGTTTGGAACAGAGATGGATGAAGATGTATGTGAACTGCTTAGCATATGTCCAGGTTTTCAAATGGTATCAAAGTAATATGGTTACATATGACTGTGTGCATTCAAAAATTTGCCTTATAGGCTAGGGAGACATTCAAAAAGCCTGAGCCTGAATTGATTCAATCTTTTCAGGTTAATCTAACCTGGCTAGGCTGAATAAGTTTTGTGACTAGACAGACATCCCAGAAATGCAGGCACATGCCTGCAGTGGCTCAGGCTAGAAGCCCTCTCTTCCCTTACACAGGTCTGAGCTGAGGGGGGTGTGGCCAGGACCTGGCAAGACACTGTGAGGAGGGCTGGATTCTCCCCTTGATAACAGAGCATTTATCAGCTCTGTTATCAGCATTTAAAACCTCATCAGAAAACAAAGCCTTGCTCATTACAAGCTCTTCTTTAAAAGCTTTTTCCAGCCTCTGGCTTCTTTACTATTCATTCCATCCAGGAACAGCTCACACACCAACTGCAGATGCTTCCTCAGCCTGACAAAGGGTTTTTAAACCCAAAAGCTTGCTAAGAATTTTTTTTCCAACTATTTAGTTTGTCTAATAAAAAGTATCAGATTTACCCAAGGAACCTTGTCTGCCTTTTCTGAAGGAAGGAGTGTAAGGACATTACCATCTGAGCTGCTGATTACCTCCAAAAAGCCCGAAGTGGACACTGTCCTACCTACCTTACACAACATGCTGGCTACAGTCTGTGCTGTGGGACAGTCTGTGCTGTGGGAAAGAGGAGGAAGGGATCTCTGCTTAAGCAAGGAGTGAGGGAAGGGGAGAGGGGCACGGGGAAACCAGCAGACCCTGCTGTGCCTGCAGGTCTCTGCCAGAGCTCCAGCCAGGGAACAGAAGGGAAGGGTCAGCTCTGCTTTGGAGCAGAGAGCCCCACTCAACCCAGAGAGCATGCTGGGATGCTGGAGGGGCAAAGGGGGGGGTGATGGTTTAGCTTAAATGAGCAAAAGATTTGGGACAGACAGTGAATAAATCAGTTTGACCCAAATCAGTTAAGTCTGATGCTACATTCAACCAGGTTTATCTTAAACTGGTTTCAGCCATTTTCAGATTGGTTATGTGCACTGAACATCTGTTCTGTTACAGGTTTAAGCCAGTTTCTAATCACTTAAACCGGTTTATGTGTACTGTCTGCCCCTAGCCTGAGCCCTGCTTAATGTATGTGAGTTATCTTCTGTTATTTAGAATGAATATTGAAAGCTGGCAAAATGCAGAATCTGCCTTTGTCTCAGTGCTGCGGAAATTATTTCCAGGACACATGTCGCCTTCAATCAAACACACAGTTTTTAGTAATTTGCTATCTTGAGGAAATGCATCTGCACAGCATTCATGAATAGCTGGTCTTTTGTTTGTTGGTGTGTTTCAAAACTCTCCCGCCAGGGCTCAGCAGCCAGTTTGTTAACAGTAGCAGCAGCATGTTACATGGGAGAGATATGGAAGGTGACTTTCTGATTGAAAGTCCATGGGATTAAGATTTCTAGGGGACTTAAGCACTTTTGAAAATTCTGTCCCTGAAAATAACATATAATATTCTTCCCTGCATTCAGGAACCTAACAAAGACAGTAGCAATGAAAATGGATTCTCTTTTTTTAAATCAGCAGAATAAAAACTTTGTTTGTTGCAGTGTTTGTCACAAAGCAAGCTGCACGCAAGACTTTATCACAAAGCACTGTCTAGAATGCTGTTTGGCCAATGCTTGTAATGTAGCATGTGAATTAGCTTCCTGTGAGACCTTGCAAAAAGGTGTATTATCATTTTTGCTGTTGTTCTTTCTTATTAACAAAAGAATTACAAACTTTAGCAACGTTTTCTGCAATACCCCAAGTGTTTGAAATTATAATGTACAAACCCATTTGATCATATTTGAGCATGCTAAAACAAAGGCATTGCATGCATCTCTGGGGCCTTGAGGAAGCTCTGCTATTTTATTTTTCTGTACATTTAAAAAACCCAAGCTATTGGATTGATCACTGATCGGTTTTAGAAGTTTAACTTGAGTTTTCATTCACATTTTAAAGGATCAATCAGACAAGCCTGTGATGGAAACTCTGAGCATGCCCTTAGGTACTCTGACCTCCTGTGAATAGATTATCCATAACCGTTATGGCAACACAAATGTAAAAGCTTAAATCTGCTGAAGCCTTTACGCTTTAAGTTCAGAGGCATTAGTGCCATCCTTTCCCACAGGCAAAGTGCAGCCATGTACTTTCAGTCTGAATTGCTTTTATTGCACATCAGCAGAGGGTTGCCCAAGCAGAAGGGTGCACAGTGCTTTTCTCTGTAAGAGGCTGAGTTTGAATTGGATACAGAGGGGTGGCTTCTTCCAGGAGATGGCAGAGCTCTAGAAATGTAAAAATGCAATGAAAGCCTGTCATTTGCAAAGCAACACATATACTACCTTATCCTCATTGAGGGGCTCTGTGGGAGGGAGCTGTGCCTCTCTCTCTTTTGGGAAAATAAAGGTGAATTTTGTAAGGATTTAGTTAGGGAGCTTCTGGAGGGGCTGGACATTTTTAAGTCAGCCGGCCCGGATGATCTTCACCCTAGAGTCCTAAAGGAACTCGCTGGGGTCATTGCAAGTCCCCTGGCACGGCTTTATGAACACTCGTGGTGCTCTGGAGAGGTGCCGGAGGACTGGAAGAGGGCCAACGTGGTTCCCATCTTCAAAAAGGGGAGGAAAGAGGACC
>NW_017729032.1:10866873-10879599 GCF_001723915.1 Gavialis gangeticus | reverse complement strand
CGGACTAGATGATCTGCTCAGGTCCCTTCCGACCCTAGAAACTATGAAACTATGAAATAAAAGGGATGCAGCTGTGGAAAGAGGGGAACTTCTGTGAAATACCGCCTCTTGTATTTCTGCTGATATTTGCGTGGTCCTCCATGCTACAGTCTTCTCTGTAAACTGATTCACTTAAATATCATAACTGGACTTCATCTGGGAGATCCTTCCTTAGGAACCTAAAATATACTTCGGTGCTTCTGCATCAGTACTCCCTACTGGCCATGGACATTTTGCCTGCAGAAAAAGAGCAGAAGTAATCAGGTCAACTGGAGGAGAGAGCTCCACAGTGAGGGTTGCAGAGGAGACTTTTTTTTCTCAATATTTCTGAGTCCTTCCACCCTCCAGAAAGTGTGTGTTTTAGGCACAAAGCTAAATTCTACTGTGACAGCCAGTATCATGGCTGTGTATAGACGTTACATTTTTCTAGGTTTAATCCAGATTACAGCCGTCACTGTATACATATGAACATCTGTAGTCCGAATGAAAATTGGCTCCAATCTAAATGAATTGAGGATTAAAGTTAATACAGGGTAGGGCAGTCCAAACTAGGCAATTTAAACTGTAGTAATTAACATGTAGATATAGCAGGTAGCTAGTTAGGGCTTGCTGTTGCTTGTGCCCACCACCCGGTGTAGCACCAGATGCCCCCTGCTGTTTTTGCAAAAGCTCAAACCCAAGTCCTTAACCCTAGGCATACTTACCACATACTTGCTTTACAGAGCTTTAAAATCAGATGAAAAGGAAATCTCTGGTTTCGACATAGTAGAATTCTACTAGTGTTAAACTAACAAGCAGAGATGGTATTGCAAAACACATAATAAGCAGGTCTGTCGCAGTTAACTTACATGATTACCACAAACACAAATTAACCCATTAATTTTTCATTGCGTTAATCGCACACATCATTTGGACCAGTGGAGTGGACCAGCTCCAGACCCACCAGAATCCTTGGGTACAGCCCTGACCCCATCCCGCCTTGCACCTGCTTTAGACTCTCCCACCCATGCTGAGCAGTGGCAGTGGCCAAGCAGAAGCTGCTGCTTGGCATGGGGGAAAAGCGGCCCATATCCCTCACTGCTGCCAGGCCCTTCTTGCTGCAGCTGCCCAGAGCTTGCTTCCAGGCTGCCCTGCGGCTCCTCGCTGCTGCCATCACCACTTCCTCTGGGCCACCCAGGGGAGAAGCAGTGGCAGTGCAGAGGAGCCTCAGGCAGCTTGGGCAAGTGCCTGGCAGCGATGAGGGAGGGGGGCCCTTTTTCCTCCTTGCTGAATATCAGCTTCTTCCTGGGCACTGCTGCTACTCAGTGTGGGCAGATGAGTCTGGAGTAGGCATAGGATGGGCTGGTGTCAGCATAGGTTGCAGCTGGTCCTTTCCAGCCGGGGCAAGTCCACAGCAGGTGCGGGTCAGGGCTGGGGCTGCACGCTGTTGGTAGTGGTGGACCCACAGGGCGCATGGGCTCTAGGCTGTTGGGTGGGGGGATGTTGACTACTGTTTAACTGTGCAATTAAAATTGCGATTCATTGCAAGTATTTTTTTTAATCTCACAATTAATTGTGGTTAATTTTTTTAATTGTTTGTCAGTCCTAATAATAAGGTTTAGGTATCTTAAGTCATGGTGTCATATATGTAAAGGAGAGCCAGTTTAAAACTCCAAATATTGAGTTCAGCAATGATAGCAGTTTGTGATCTCACAGCTCTGTTTGTTTTTCAAACCAAAAATCAGAAGAGCCCTAAAATCCTGACCTCCCTTCCCAGAAGATGACATTTGGAAGAAAACACAGCTGTGGAAAAGAAGCTTGGGTTTATGAAGAAGAGCAGCTGAGTAACATGAAATTTAAAAACATAAATTAAGAAACAACATAAAACATAACTGATTCTAGCAGCTTGGACCCCATTCTCATATTTAGATTTGCCATTCTTAGTTTATTTATTTACATAAAACAGTACAATCAAATGGACAATAAAACTGTATGTAGTAGAATAACATATGTGCTTTACACTTTCACTAAAAGCATACACCGATGATGATATTTATTCTTTGATTTAACAATTTGTACTCAGAGGCCACGTTGACACGAGTGTGGACGTTTAGTTCCCTGGGGACAACTAGCAGCAGTGCACCTTGTGCCACCACTAGTTGTCCCCAGGGAATCCCTGTGCCACATGCCCTCTGGCACATGGCAGGTTGCCCTGGGTAGGGTAGGGGAGGCTGGGGCTAGCACTGGGCTGCAGGAAGCTGGGGCTAGCCCTCCTGGGGTTGCAGCAGTGGCTTCTCAGAGCCTGGCTGGCAGCCAGAGCTTGACTCCAGCTGGCCAGGCTCCAGTTTTTAGCACTGCCCCCATGCCTGCCATTCTGCCTTTTTTTTTTGTGCTTGTTTTTTTAACCCCTGTATCTCCAGGGGTCAGAAAACCCCACCACGCTGCTGCCTTACAGCGCAGAGTACAGCTGAACATGCAGTATGTGGTGCTGCAGACATCTGCAACGCCACATACTGCATGACCGAGCTCATCTGGATGCGGCCAGATAGCGCTTAGGAGCTCAAGTTGTGGAGCAGTCTCTTCTGGTATTATGCAATGTACAAACAAAGAACTTAGATATTTTTTCCTCCCAAAGAATGTATAAGGCAATAGAGTAAGAACCTGGTTTACTGGTGAACTAAACTACAAAAGAAGAAGAGCTCAAGTCATCGGAAACCACAAATGGGAATATCAGTTCTCTTTCTTATTGCCTTCAAATCTGAATAGAAATGGAGAAATGAAATTTTGTAGGTAAACACTTTATCTAAACACATAATTTTGGAGTGTTGAAACGGAGATGGAGAGAATCTTGAAAACTGTGTACAGCCACTCTCTGACTCATTATCTTTTGATAGAAAGGATTCTGACAAGCCAAAAACCTGGTCTTTTTTAGTTAGATCTGAAAATGGCTTTTTCCTACTGCTGATGAATTTGACCCAAGATGATTTTCAATTGATCTCCCAAGAAAACTTTAAAGTGCATAAGTGATGTAGTGGGAGGCACTTATTTTTCCTTTCTGTATTCATATAAATAAGCACTGAATGTGGCTGTTCAGTTTCTTGCACGTAGTGAGCATGTCTCTCTGTGTTGCACGGTTGCTACTCTGCTAGCACATATGCTTTGGCCTCAAAAAAACTGGAGGTATGGACTGGAGTGAGCCAATTCTCTTGAACTCTCCAAGACAAAGGAAAAAGGCGTTCAAGTAGTAATTAATCAAGGGAAAAGAAAAGACTAAAAGTGAACAATAAAAAAGCAAACTGCATAATGGAGTCGTTCTGCAGTCAGTGTCACTGCTGACCATGTTGATGCCTTGGGATTACAGAACAGACATGAGACTTCCATGACATATCAACCCGGTGCAGTGATTCATCTGATGTTGTGCTGCATAAGTACATTGCATACTAAAAACTTAACCTCTACATATGAGTGTTGAGTATTTGCTAGTGTTGCTGAGATAGTAAGGTTTTACTTTACACCATGACGGAAACCAATATATGGCATGCACTCTGTTCTTTTACTTGCTGGCGATGGAAGGAACTTGCAGAGGCAGACCACTATGAGGCTATGTCTTCAGTGCAAAGTTGTTATAGGCTTTATAACCTGTGCTGTTGTTAAGCCCCTCTCCTGTCCATAGGCAAAAATTCCTCACCTGTAGTTTCAGCTTGGGCTAGCTGGTCCACCTTGGGGTACAGTATGGAGCCCAGGCTCACCATTTTCTTTTCGTGGAGGACTTGGGCTAAATCAGGAGGATGCTGACAGTCCCCAACTTCCTTCCTATAATTTCCCCTCTGGGCCTGGCAGGATAGATGAAGTTCTCTCTCAGTTCACTGGGAAAATATTACCGAAGGCTCAGCTTTTACTGGAACACAAAAGAATCCAGGGTATTCCAACAAAAGATCTGGCGACAGTAGATACACAGGACACAGCAACTGAGGTACAGCTTGATAATATGGCTGCCCATTCAGGCTAGTCCAACTTGGGTGTCAATCACATTATTAACGTTTCAGTGAAGATGTACCCTTGGGCCTTCCTAGGGTATGATTAAGAGAGAAGTCCAATAATTTCTCATTTACTGCCTTTGCAAAGGATACTACATTTAATCAACTGTACTTCTTATCATGGTTTTGTTCATAAAATTAGGTATTAGTTAAAAAAATCTAAGGATTCACTGTGTCTTACAGTCATTACTATTAGGCAGTGAAGTTCTACTAGGTTTTTCAGCTGGGTCACTCTGCTGGCTTGCAGTAGCACTGGTTATGCCTTAGTTGAAATAGTGTGTCTAGTTGTGGACAGTGCATTTTAAGAAAGATGTAGAAAAAGTGGAGAGAGCCCAAAGGTAAATGACAAAGACGATAAAGAGGTTGGACTGCAAACTGTAAGAGGAAATGTTGAAAGAAACAGGTATATTTAGTCTGGAGAAGAGGAGATCAACAGGAGGTGAGGAATAATAGCTGTTTTCAAATATTTGAAAGGCTGCCATAAAGAAGAGGGAGAACAGCTGTTCTTCCATGCCACAGAGGGCAGGACATGAGGCAATGGGCTTGTACTGCAGGAATGCAGGTTTAGATTAAATCTCAGGGAAAAAACACTGTCAAGCTGTAAAAATGATGAGAAAATGGAACAAGTCACTTAGGGAAATCTCCTTCATTGGGAGTTGTCAAGAAGACCACTATGAGCCACTATGAACTGGAGCCCTACCACTATGAACTGGAACAGGTTACTCAGAGAGGTTGTGAAATCTCCATCCTTCAATAATTTTAAGAGCAGTTTAGATAGGCTCTAGACTTGGATGATTTAAGGGAAGGCACTAAGGTACTTTATAGACTTACTCATTCAGAGAGATATGACTTTTCATAGGCTACAACCTATTTCTGCAGGTGATAGTTTAGTCAGGATGATTCTTCCTTGAGCCAGGGTTTGGACTAGATAATGGCCTGAGGTCCCTTCCAACTTGACTCTTGTATGACTCTAAGACAGCAGATGGTATCTGTCTAGGATCCCAACACACCTATGCTTCGAAGATATTTAAGAGGTCAAATTATCTTCTGAAAGGCATTTAATTCCTCTGATTTCTCCTTATTTATCCATACTAGACATGTGATAGACATTACAGACAGTTTAGAGTGCTAAATCTTTCTACAGTTCATCACGAATCTCTTTTCCTTTCTTTTTCTTTTCATAAGGATTTATCACTGTTGTGCTTACATTTCTCTTGCCTCTGTGTAAATGCTGTGAATATAGATTTCCTTCTGTGTAGTCTGCTTCTTACTTGGTCCTTGATCTCTGCACTTTGATTAACTTATCCCCCCGTGGCTCATGTTGTGTTGTTGCTGGTAAATAAGTCCATTTTCATTTGATTTTGTTAGTGCACGCAAAGGACTTATAAACTTTCTTTTGAAGTCTTTATCCATTTATTTTACCTGTGTACAGTGTAGGCCAGAGGGTCTAGACTCTTTAATTTGGCAATCCCCTTTCTTTTCTGTGGGTTTTACATAACTGTGCCTTCTATGCTTCCTTTTTTTTTCCTTTCCAGGATCTCTGCTGCGATTGTTAAACCGTGCTCCATTTTAAATGATCTTCCAAGCAGAGTGTCTGGGAAGACCCATGTAGAACCGAGCATAGTTTAATGGTTTATTTTCTTTCCCTTTCATCAACCCCATTGTGAGCCATTTTTTTTTATTCCTATGAGCACAGAGGTGGTTAGTCATATTAGCCTGAAGTCAGGCAGAAGGCAGGGCAGGGTGGCACTTAGGGCACTTTTACATGTGGTCTGGGGGGAAGGTGGGAGGGGTGCAGAGCTTGAATTAGAGCGGCTTTGAGAGCAGCTCTAATTTAAGCACCACCGCGTCTCCCTTATCATCGTCCCTATGCTTCAAAATGGCAGCAGGGGCGCTTGAATTACAGCTAATTCAATGAGCTTTAGTTCAAGTGCCCCCGCCACTATTTTGAAGTACAGGATCACTGATACACAAGATGCAGGAGGCTGCTGGAGCACCGTACTTGCCATGCCACTCAATTAATTGAGTCTGTTATGATGTCCTGGAATTGGAGCAACCTTGACAGTCGTGTATAGGTGCCCTAAACTAACTGGCGGGGGGGATGCATAAATCCTCTCCCATTTTTGGTTGTATAGTTCCCTCTGGTGTTTTGTGGCGTCTTTGGTCAAGAGATTATAAAACTTGTGTTGGAAGTTAGTCAGTCTCTAAGGTGCACGTAGGGAGCTGCCCCCTTGCCCTGCCTTCTGCCTTGCTCTTCCTCAGAAGCAGACTTTGAATGATATTGCTGGAGCTGATTTGCTTTCTTTAGAAAATAAAATTAAAAAAACCAAAAGAAAACACGGAAATGCTTTGATTCTTCTGTGGTAGGAGTGACTCTCTGCATGAATGGAGGCCTGCACAGAAGTACATTTGGTGTCGTTCTTCTCCAAGTTCTGATTTGTTGTTTATAAATAATTTATTTGCAGCATCCAGTTCTAAGAAAGTGAACTGTTACCCTGGGATGAGCCTCTCCTGGCAGTCCCTACTAACACAAAACTCACATGGGTTTCATCAAAAGTTGCTTGGCTAAGGACTAGGATCTGGCATTTTCCCTCTTTGTAAATGTTTGTTTGTTTTTTTTAATTTAAATTAAAGATTATATCATTTTTACCCACCAAGGTAGATTCAAACGGTGCTCTTGTACCTCATGTAGCAGCAGATATAGTAGTCAACATGGAAAAGTCAGCATTTGGCAAACCAATATCTCATAGATATTACTAGGATGGCCATCACAGAGAACAGTCCTGTTATCCTTTGTCCTCTCTTGATAAGATACTGGATGCCTTTATGTCCTCTATTTTGCTCTTGAAGAGAAAAACAGAGGACATAAAGGCATCAGATTTTGTATCAGTAGAAGACAGAGGACAGAGTAGCAGAAAACCAAAATGTCCTGTATGATGGCCACCATAGATATTACCTGTTCCAAGTATAGAGGAAGTCAAGCTGTCTCAGAGCTCACTGTTTGCTACCCTATCACAAAAGCTTACTTTGCTAAAGGTAGCCATTTTATATTTTGAGTAATACACTGGGTTTTTCTAATTCTTTATCAGTATTGCATTTATTGCATTTTTTTGATCCATTAGTACTGGGCATTGAAAGCAGCTTTTATATTTTTGCCATGTGCCTAAAATAAATATTTTCTTTTTGATATACAGTGATTGGAACACGCAAACATTTCACTCAAAACGGAGATAGAAATCTATTTTCCATTGCTTTGTTGAGAACAATGACGTTTTCATAGTTTGGAACAAAACTTTACATTTCTTCTCTAAGCCATGAAGGTGAATGGGGACTTGAGTCTCATGGTAAAGCCACTGCATTTGGGCTGAGGCAATCTGACTGAGGAGATCTTAGGTGCGTGAGAAGATTTGATATAGGAGTTATCAGAAGGAGCTCTGTGGATCAATGGTGGTTTACAATGCACAGTTCGAGAATTACATTCACAGAAAATGTGCATGTCAGCTTCCTTATACATCAATATCCACATTTAAAAAAACCATCATTCACTTCAGCTCTTGCTGCAGTTACTCAGCACTTACAAAAATCAGGGCTGAGGTGTCTCAAGATGGGAACCAAAATATAGAAGTCCATAACTGAAAATATTTTGCTAAACTATGGAAAAGAGATTGCTGAAATGTGCATTTCTCCAAATTAAGAGGTTTCAGTTTTGTCACCTGCATAGAGTGTTGATTTCTCCACTAAACCTTGTATGCATTTTTCAGAAGGCAGGGTAGATTTGAACCTAAATTGAAGATCTGTATAAGATTAGAGTGTCTTTCTGGAGCTGATATCAGATCAATGTTCATTCATTCTTACATGTAGGGATCACCCTGTTTGCGCAGTATTGACAGGAGACAGGCAATCTATGCAGGTGATGGCATATATGATGTTGGTAGAAATGCAGGTGAGTGAACTTGAATGTTACAATCTATGTTATTTGACCCGGTGATTAGGTGGTCTGTATTGATGTGGGGCACAGCAGGCATCTGAGTCCATTGCAAGGCCTGATACCTTGTTGAGAATGGGAATTAGGTAGCCTGTTGCTTGAGAGATTTTTTTTGAGGTTGGGAGCTGCCTGTCCAGGTTGGAGCAAGATCTGATTTTGGCTTTCTTGATTTGAAGTGGCTACAGTTTGAGAATTATATTGTAGGACTCTCTGCTACAGATCCTTAAGGCTTACATCCCCATCAGCGGGATCAGAGCAGATACAGTAGTAAAGTAAAGCGTGTCAACAACAGATCTAGTGGTGTGCTTATGTTGAAAGCTGGTGGCAAGAAGATAGATCTATGGAGCAGTCAGTAGGTTTCTGATACAATATGTTGGTGACGTGCCCATTGCAAATCTTCACTGTAGCATTTAGGAAATTATTTCACCGGTGAGAATATTCCAGGGTTAGTTTGATGGAGGAGTAGAAGTTGTTAAAGTCCTGGTGAAATGCCTCTACAGCTCCCTTCCCGTGTGTCCATACAATGAAGATGTCACTGATGCACCTTATGTGTACATCATACATGCCATCTCTTGTAGCAGAACACTTTAACCTCCCAGGACACCACAGGCACATCACCAGTGCCCCTCTGCTGTCTACACTGGACAGCTGGGGTAGTCCTTATGTATAAAAATGAACAAACACCAGCCCGACTTCAGCTCCAGAAAAACGCCAAGGCCTGTGGCAGAACACTTGAGCCTCCCTTGACTCTCCATCACTGACCTCAGGGTAGCTGTTCTTTAGCAGCAAACCTTAAAAAAACTGACCTGAACAAGAAATCATCTATAGAAGGGATGGTGCTAAGTATGGCTTACACAGGAACTATGGATTCTTATCTCATTACTTGGATTAGCTTTTGTGACCCCTTTGTTCCCATGGGCCCTTTTCCCTGTATGCCTCTTCCAGCACTGCCCCCCTCCCACCTTGCCTTTTGTATTCAAATTGCTCTCTCCACCCTTCTGTGCATGTTCTTTCACAGCATCCGATGCAGTGAGCTCCAGCTCACATAAGCTTATACTATACAGATCTCTAATTTAGTTAGTCTGTAAGGTGCACATCTACTCTGCCTTCTGCTTGACTTCAGAATTGCAGCTTACTACCTCTGTCTGCATTTTTCAGTTTATTTATTGTAATACATGTGCAATAGCTGTAATTTTTAAATGTTTTCCACATTACAAATATTTTAAAAAGTAAAGCAGCTGAGTTTTGTGGATGATATACAGGGGGAAAATGTTTTGCTAGCACTCGGGTTAGCAGTCAGGCCGACTAGAAGCTCCTTGACTTACCCAGCTTTTGAGAGTCTTGTTTCTACCAGGCACGTGTTTTATAGCCATCTTTGGTAAATAGCTGTGCAGCTTAAGGACACCATTTTTACCTTTCAGTACAAGAATAAATTTATGGTCAAGCATATGCCCAAATATGGGATTGGAGAGGTCTCATCAACTTCCCCTCCCTCCATTTTGATTTTTTTCCCCCCTTTTTTTCCCCATTTATCTCCCCCCCCTCCTTTTTCCTGTTGGCTCCTGAGCAATGGAGAGCCCTGGGGAACAACTTCAAAGCAAGGGCTTAAGGAACAAAAGAAACCTGTCCTTCCTCCTAAGCGATGGAGAGAACAACAGAGCGAGTTCACATCTGCTTTGAGGAGATGTCTCAGCCTTGTTCCACCAAATGCAAAAGCATCACAATTGAAACGGAAAGGGCTACGGAGGACATAGAACTGTAACATTTGTCTGTGGGATGTCATTGCATCTGCAGTTCCCATTTTTGAATACAAGCTAAAACAAATGCTCTGAGCTAGTTATAAGAATATGAGCTGAACATACAGATTCAATACTGTCGCTTAGAACTGAACCTCACTGACGGATGTGACTTCCTTACCGATAGGAAAGTCTAATGAAAGGAACCATGTAAGTTTGCCCCTGTCATCACTGAATTGAGAGCCATAAGCTCAGAATCCTGCAGTAAGACAATGTGGGCCATTTTGTTATTATTCTGATGCATTATTGCTGCTAATGCCTGGTGGGAGGATCAAAGGGATAGGTAATGTATATTCATTTATATGTCTCATACTCAAAATTGTCCTCTAGTTTGGGCTGATAGCTGCATATGCCTATTATCATCACGATTGTTATCATTGAACAAACAAGACATTATCCCAGCTGTCTGCTTTGGTCAGTAATGATTTTCTAAATTCACCTGCACAGATTTTTACATGTGCAATTATCCCCAATTTTCAGAGCCTGGAAACTCTGCTTCCATTTTATAAAGAAAAGCAAGACGTGTTCATTATGATTTCTTCTAGAAAATAGCTTTTTGATTACATAGGGCACCCTAGTTCTTCTACTCCAGCCTTCAGCTAATGATTCTGTGTCAGCAATAGTGAAATGATCCGGGTCGACTGCACAGTTCATTACAATAGCACTAGAGTGGTTAGCAAAAATGCGTTTTTGAAAAAGTGAAGGTTTTTAAGAGACTGTTTCTTCCTTAGTCCACAAGATCCTTTAGGGTTGCCCTGACTGGCCACTTGCAGTTTTCCTCTCAAGTCTAGAAGTGCTTTGATTCTTCACTGAGCACAACTTATATCTCAAGAACGTGTGTGTTACTCTACAGTAGTTGTTTCATTCTTGTCAAGCAATCCCACGCCTCCATAAAATACTTTTAGAATGAGAAAACTGCAATGTTTGCTATACACCAATACCATCCTTTTTTTCTTTAATAAGCAAGACAATTGGATTGGTCTTTTTGTCAGAGTGGCTTTGCCACCAAAACCTTGTGATTCATAGTGTTATCTAGGTGACTCTCAAAGCAGCATGTTGGGCTAGATGCAACTATTTTGTTAGCAGGTGTTTGATCAATTGATTGATTACAGTGCAGTAGATCCCCTTGGATCATGGGCTGAATTTGTCCCATGACCTCAAAAAACCATGCTGCTGCTTTAAAGAACTGTAGGCGCCCTGTGAGCTGCTGGATCGTTCACTGAAAGTCTTAAGATTTCTTTAAAAATTGACTTCTGTGCTTTGCTCCCATCTGCCGTTTCCCCTTTTCAGTAGAATAAGGAAGCAAGCAGCGTATGTGCAAAAACCATGTAGGAAAGTCAAATCTGTAAGGATTTAGAAAAGAAAATAATTCTTAATAACTCTCCTAACAGTTATTAACTTCCTGAAGTAATGTGCAGAATGGCATCTACTCTCCTCATAGATTTTAACCATCCAAATCTAAAAGTCATTCATGAAGTTCAAGGTTTCCACTAAAATGAGCAACATTCTCTTCAACCCCATGATTGTGAGTATTTCTGAAGTGGTGCAGTAGCAATTTCAAAGTGCAGTGCTGTATTTTAATAGCCAGTTGAGATGGCTATAAAAATGCAGCACTGAAGATTAGGATCATTACTAAACTGCTGCAGAAATACTTACTGAAGAGGCAGCCCCAGCTGAATGCTATTCATCTAAATGAAATGTGACGGCAGCAGAGGAGAGAACTGGGAAGGAACTTGCAGATAGGTTTGGAAGCCAAAGAGCTTTTAAGACAAATTGTTTTAATAAACCAAAAGAAAATCATCTGTGTTTGCTCCTTCTACATTGAGCAAGTATAATCTCAGGTTACTCTTCAGTTACTTCTAGTTGGTTTCAGTTGGGTCTTGCTATAATGCTAGTAATGCAGAAAAGTGGTATTCATATGCACCTTTTACACCTTGAATTTGCTTCAGAGGGTCCCTTGAGGAAACCAGTGCTGCACATATAATTGAGATGCCCTGTGTTACTTCAGTAGTCATTTAATAGGTTTAATAATCCTTATTGTAGAATGAAAGAAATTGTACACAGATCTGTATAGTGTGCTGTCTTAGAAATTCAAGACTGGGTACTTCACCTTGCATCTTAGGATTGTAAGTGTACAATGTGGAAAAATACAAATCACAAGCTTTCAGGTGGCACTTGATGTCTGAATTGTGTCTGTGATTCTTGTCTCTTTATATATATATATATATATATATATATGAGAGAATACACACACATATACACAAACTATATATATATATAGAGAGAGAGAGAGCGAGCAGAAGTGATACACATGATCTGTGCCCCAAGAGTTTACAAGCCAACCCCCCCCACAAAAAAAACCCAACAACAAGGCATTAAATAGTTAATGGCAGTATATTTAGTCAGGGTGGAGTTTAAAAATGGAAGACAAGTGAATGAGGATCAGTACAATTAAGACTGTTCCATGCCTATCCTGGATGACAACTCAGTGTCTGAGAGGATAAGGAAAACAAACTATGACTGGGATTAAATATATGTATATCACACACACACGTATACATATATATACACATATACACATGCTATATATGTCTGCAAAGACAATCCACACCAGGCCAAAGTAACAGTGTCATTTGGGACAATACAGAGTGGCAGTGTTAATTTTTTCATAATGATATTGAGTATCTACCATTTTTACTCAAATATAAGACAACCTGCCCCCAAGTAATATCATTCTATATATGGAAAATTGATACATTTGTTGTAATTTTCCAGGTATAGAATCTAAGCATTGCAGGGCTGTCTTGAATCCCCCTCCTCCCCCCACTGTTATATCAAGGAAAACAGTGGCTGGGGGGATCAAGTAGCCCCCTTGCCCTCTACCATGCCC
>NW_017729032.1:10850577-10861873 GCF_001723915.1 Gavialis gangeticus | reverse complement strand
TGTCTGCAAAGACAATCCACACCAGGCCAAAGTAACAGTGTCATTTGGGACAATACAGAGTGGCAGTGTTAATTTTTTCATAATGATATTGAGTATCTACCATTTTTACTCAAATATAAGACAACCTGCCCCCAAGTAATATTATTCTATATATGGAAAATTGATACATTTGTTGTAATTTTCCAGGTATAGAATCTAAGCATTGCAGGGCTGTCTTGAATCCCCCTCCTCCCCCCACTGTTATATCAAGGAAAACAGTGGCTGGGGGGATCAAGTAGCCCCCTTGCCCTCTACCATGCCCATTTCCTCCCCCTGCACCCTTCCTGCTCCCCTGCCCCGCTCAGGCCCACCTCCCCACAGCCTCGGCTCCTCCCCCATACTTCCCCAAGTCTCTGCCCCTTCTCCCCCAGCAACTACCCAGTCCCTGCCCTTCATCCCTCCCCATCCCACTTACTGTCAGATGCTCGGGCTGTGACTAGAGTTTAGGGCCAGAGTCAGAGTCACAGGAGCTGCCTGCTCCCTTCTCTGCTTCATATACAAATATAAAATGAAAGTCTCCCCCCTGCCCCATGCTAATTGGAGGAAAAGCCTTGTCTTATATTCCTGTAAATGCAGTACTAAAGCAAAAAAGAGAAGGATGCTGTTTCCTAGACTACAAGGAGCGAAATAAAGCCCCTCTCTGTTCAACAGGATAAAGGCCCGTGACAGTCCTCCATGGTTTTATAGGAGGTGTGAGAATCATCTAGGGAATGGGCCAACCTGTTTAGCTTGCCTGAAGGACACAAATTGGCCCTTCACCCTCTGCCAGGGCCACTCCAATCCTTTTCCCCCCAATTCCTCGGCTGTTTGGTTTTCTGCTCCCTGCCCTTTCTGCCACTGTGCTGCCTGTCCCCTTCCCGGGCTGCCGTGTGCCGCACAGAGGCTGCCCAAGCCACTTCACTCGGATGTCACGGGTTGGCCTCCCCTGATGTAGGGAATGTCAGTTTGTTCACTCTGTCTCTGTTCTTGCTTTCCATCTTCTACCTGTAAAAGGTCACTTTACAGCCCTTGATCTTGTTTCCAGAATGCTGATGTAGCATCCCTTTGCTTAATCGTATCTGGAGCAAGTTTTCTGACAAGTTGGGCACGTACGCATGGGCAAAAGCCCTTGGAACAACTGCTGTTATGAGACTTCATTGACCTAAACAGAAGATGAAAATGAAACAAATGCTATTACAGTACAGGAATTAGACCCTGTGCTAGTGAGCAATACATAAACAGAATAGCTTTGCAGCTTAATGTTGTTTTAGAAATCTGGCATCCTTTGGGAGGCATTTCCTGGGGAGAGATCAACTTCTTTCACTACAGCGTTGTGTCTTGAAATGTACCTAAACTAGCAAGGGTTTAATGAAAAAATCATATAATTTGGGGTGGGGGCTGCATCTGATTCTTTTTGTAGGTACCCATGTGGAAATGGAATAATTATCCAGGAGGATTGCTAACCTTGGCAGGGGTCTCACCCTCCTGGGAAATATTGACACTGAAGTTTCAGAACTTTGTCGTACCTTAAATCCAATTTAATGATTTATATTTTAGTTTCCAAAATGAAAGTGGAACAGTGAGTAAAATATTATTAGGCAGTCTAATTTTAATAACCATGTAACTTTTGAATGTTATTCTTTCACTTTTGCCATCTGAGAAAAGGAGGAAGTAGAAGGCTCTTTGAAATGGATGAAAGGCTTAGTCAGTTCAGCTAAAATTCAGCTGCCAAAATGATAAAGGGCCATTTGCAATTAGTCTGACTCTTCCCCTGGCTGAACATAAGTCTCCCCGATGGCCCTGTCACCCAGACTTTACCTTTATGATTTTGAAGTTTTGACTGTAATTGCAGCAAAGCTTGATGACCAAAGGGTTAGGGTTCCTGCTTGGGATTCTGTATCGATAGGTTTGAGCTATGAGGATAAGAGCCAGATCTGAATCCCTGGCAAAGATGAAAGGATTTCTCTACCTAGTATTTTAGTTTGGGTCCTTTGCTCGCTGCCTGAAGTGCAGTTTGTACAATAGGTTTGGCAAACTACTTTTTCTTTATCATTTATGCTTCCACTTCTGCATCACTGCTCCTGGAACTGTGTTGGTTTAAAAAAGGAAAAAAACCCTAGATGTGATTTGGATGAACCACCACTGTGTTTTAAAAGGAGTTTAATTAGTGGCCATTTCAGTTGTATTTCAAAGTCAATTATTATAGTGTAGATTATGATATACTGTAGTATATTCTGGTGTAA
Organism: Gavialis gangeticus; assembly: GCF_001723915.1. Classification (NCBI taxonomy): domain Eukaryota; kingdom Metazoa; phylum Chordata; order Crocodylia; family Gavialidae; genus Gavialis; species Gavialis gangeticus. The sequence goes on along the minus strand of NW_017729032.1, from coordinate 10,859,612 downwards.
TTATAGTATACATTATAATGAGAATTATAGTATATGATAGAGTATAAACTATTTTCCAGTCTGCCAGCTGGAACGTTATGAGATTTGGGAAAGGCTGTCTTTTCTTCTGCTGTAGAGAGACCCTATTACAATCTCTCTTGTATGTTGGTATCCAGGTGCTCCCCTTTCCTCTCTGTGAAGGAGTCTGTCAGTTCTGCAAGGTTAAATAAATTCTTGGCTGTGACTATTACAATGTGCATTTTAACATACACTGAAAACTTTGTTAAAAGTAAGGGCGTGATTCTCCTGCTTTCAGTCTCATTCACAAAATGAACAGTAGCTTTGGGGCATTACAGAGGCAGGGAGTTTAGCGTGGCACATCAGCATTAGCTGTTATTTCTGCAGTCTTTCAAGAACACACAAATAATTGTTCTTCCCAGATGGTAGGGTCTTTTTGGTTTTCATTGCTAATGAAGGTTTTCATTGGTGGGTACATATTGCAGAGCAGCTTCGAATAATGGCAAGAAACCCTTCAGTTTCCGTTCATGATGTACATAGACATCCATCATGGAGAATTATGAAAAACACCAAATATTTTTAAGACGTTCCTAGAGGCTTCGCCTTTTGACCAATGGTAGCTCCAAGTAAGATGTCATAGCTTGTCATTGAAATCATTTATTATTTTTTTTGCAGTACACATTTGCAATTTTATATACCTTACAGAAAGAAAATACAGAATAGAAATACAATAAATATTACAGAATTGAAAACCGTAATTATTGATCTCGAACCTAGCAACAGACATCAGAGAAGGCAATTAAATTAGGAACAATGATGGCTACAACAATTAGTTCAATATAATAGCCAAGGAAGTTGTCTACATCTGTTACGGTACTAGTAACATATTAATTGACTTATTAATAGCTCCTGTTGACCAGTGACATTAGTGCTGGTAGGTGATATAGTGGAGGTGAGTTTTATCCAGGTGAGTGGGATTCAGGGTAGTATTTAATCAACCCCAACTATTTGAGCTAATCTGTCTTGCACATTTTTTCTGTGCTTGAAAATATACTGAAAAAGTCTATAGCAGAAAGTGCCACCCACTCAATAACATATTAAGAAGCATCATTATTCATGTATGCACACTGTAACAGCCCTGAAAATGTTGGAATGAGTGATGCTTTTGAGACAAGGACCAAGTGCATAGTAGTATAAATTGCCTTTGCTCAGAAAGCATGAAAGACAGGAAATCAGAAAAAGGAAAAATAGCCAAGCCCTACAGCTGTAAAAACTGCTTAGGCCTGCTGTGATTTCAAGCCATTTCCCTTGCCTGTCCTCGATTTTGATTATGTACTTTTGGTTGCTTTTTGCCTTATTGCTGTCTGGGAGGAACACAAAAGCTATTATACAAAAATCCTCTTCACATGTGTTAATGTTAGTTGAACATTTGAACAAGCCATTTGTAGCCTCGGCCCTTGTTTGATTACTCACATCCACTGGCACGTCCCTGATTTCCAAACTAGGGCGGCTTGTACATGTGATGGAGGTTTAGTCCCCTAAATTGAAATGGTGGGTTTCTAATTGCAGTGATTAAAAACTCACCATTTCAGTTTAGGGGCTTCCCATCACTGTTATGGTGAGGGGCTGATCCTTTTTTTTTCTTTTCATGTGGAGCCTACCCTCATCTCCCATGGCTGGGGGCGAGCTGCCAGCAGGCTTAGCATCCCCTGAGCTGCAAGGGAGCCCAGTCCTCCCCTGCATGGCAGGTGGTCTGTAAGTGCTGCCCTGGGGGTGCTGCCACCACGGAGGAAAAGTCTGGGGACCCCTGCAGCTCAGGGCCAGCTGGCAGCTTGCCCACCCCTCGCTGCTTTTTTTTTTCTCAGCAGAGCCTGCCTGCATGAGCTGCTGCTGGGCCATTCTGCCCCTGATCTGCAGGAGGGGCTGGTCCTTCTCTCCATGGCAGTGGCACCCCCTGGGGCCACCTGGGTGGGGTACTAGCTGTGCGGATGCTGCTTCAGCTGGCAGGCAGCACCCACCGGATCCAGCTGTTCCTCAAGCCCGCATAGGGAGTAGCTCCTTGTGAGCTTCCAGCATCCAGGCTCGGGAACGAGTTGGATCCAGTGGGTGCTGCCTATGAGCAGAAGCAGCACCTGCACAGCTAGTACTCAGCCTGGGTTGCCCCCAGGGGCACCACTGCTGCATAGGGAAGGACTGGGCCTTCCTGCAGCTCAAAGTCTGCACAGCCTGGCAGCAGCTCATACAGGCAGGCTCTGCTGAGGGGGAAAAAAAAAAAGTGGCAAGTGGCCCGATACTTTTTTTTTTCCCTGGAGAGCCTTCCCATGTCTCCTGTGGCCAGAGGATGAGCTGCAGGGGGCCTTGGTCCTTCCCTCCATGATAGCAGCACCCTCTGGGGCCACCTAGGCAGGCAGCTCACAGGCTGCCCACCCTGTTCCAACTGTTCCCTGAACCCAAGTTGGGGCAGCACCCCCCACTAGCAGCCCACCCAGGTGGCCCCAGGAGGTGCCGCCTCTGTGGAAGGAAGGTCTGGGGCCCCCCAAAGCTCAGGAGCTGCTTGACTCATCAGCAGCTCAGCCCCCAGCCATAGGAGATGTGGGCAAGTTTGGGGTGGGGAGGGGAAAGGATCAGGCTTCTCACTGCTTCTGCCTTTAGCCTACCTCTCCCTTGGTGGGGGCAAGCTGTCAAAGGCTGCAACATTACAAATATCTATGTTGCAAACTAAACGACATACAGATGTGGTTTAGTTTGCAACGTAGCAAACTCATTTAAATCGTAAAAAACCCACACATGTACAATGTGACACAATTGAACTGCAAAACTGGCCAATTTCCGTCACGTGTACAAGTGCCCTAGGATTGCATCCTCTAGTGACGAGTGTCTCAAATAGGCTTTGTGAAGACAGTTCACTTTCTATTTGACTGGATAGGACTTCAGGACATTGATTCTAGGCCCTGGTTACTGCCTAATAGCAAGCATGCCTGTTTTAACCACTAGCACTGATGACTAATGCCAAGTCTCACTTTTACATCTAGCACTTACATACTGCTTTGGGAGAAGTTTTTTCGCCAAATAAAATCATAGGCTTTTAGCTACTTTAGTGTATCCACTGAAGCAGATCACTCAATTAAATAAATGTCTGATAATTTCAAGGTTTGGGGTAGCCTAGAGAATTCAAATAACCAGAGTGATTCTGCATACATCATCTGATTTGCATAGTTTACCTTCCATTAAGAATGCTCTGAGGCTCTGTTGCTTCCTTTTCCAAATATGAAGGTGCTGTCTGTACTTGCAGACTCCTAGAATGGTTCCCTGGCCCCTTGTTGACATGATATATTCATCAGACATTTAATGTTAAGACCATGCTATAGACTTCCTAGAGAAACTAATAGCAGGTCTTAATCACTGCTCTAGCTGATGAAAAGACCTTCTTAATAAAGGTCAGGAAAACTACATCAGTCAGAGAACATCAGCTTTGTAACCTTGCCTAAAGCAATCTTATTTAAATTTAAATATCATACGTAGCACAGTCCTGTCTCAGCCTGGGCAAGCCATTGGCTTTCAGATAAACTTAGATGCTTCAGGTCATGCCTTGAAAGATCTGATATTCTTGAGTGTAGATTTCGAACACGGTCCTACAGATTCCTCTTTCTTTTAAGGGTGGGTAACTACAATACGTCTCCCTCACTAAATCCTCAGCATGCTGTTTTAATAGACAGGGAGAGAACTACTGATAGTGCAGAGCAGAACTGATAACTTTTTGATGTTGTTTCTTGCTGTTGTGTGTCACAGTTTGTCTTTGAATGTAGCAGAGGAGTAAAGTACTGAAATGCTAAAGTGAAGTGGCATTGTTGAGTTGAAAAACAAACCAAGGTTTTAAATCCGTGTTGCAAGGCTTTATTTACCCCAGTTCAAAAAATGAGCAAACACATGGTGTGCATGCCCACAATGGTATAAACGTTAAGTCCTGCATAGAAATTTCACTGGGAATATCAAATCTAATGTATCACTGGTGTAAATTATATTGGAGTATGTCATCTACCCACAGCATATCCAAGGCCAGATGTCTGCTTAAGGAAAAAAGGTTATTAGTTGCCCCATCTGCTCCCCTGCAATAACATGGTACTGTAATAGCTCCCTATGGCAATCCCTCGTGCTTGAGCATGATGACTCCCATGAGTCAAGTAAAGGGTTTTAGATGAGTCCCTTGATGGCTAAGAAGGCGGATCCTAGAGCTGCAGACTCTCTGGCAAATGCCACAGGTGGTGGTTAAAGGGAAGATTGAACTGCAGATTTCTTAGTCTTGTTTCCTTTCTTTCCATTTCTGTTGTTTTTTTCCCTCCAGGGTAAGATGGTTGTCCTCAAAGCAAGATGTACCTTCTCTCACAAGGCCTGTTCTGGGTTAGTTTTTCCCAGTTTGTGGTATCAATGCCATACTTCTTGATGTTCACCTTGAGGGTGTCCTAAGCATTTCCTGTGGCCTTTGTGCATAATAGTACCAGATTTTTAAAGGTATTTAGATGCCTGACTCACTGAAACTGGAGTGATAAACTGCCTTGAAATATCAGGGCCTACTAGCTTGTTTTCCAATGGTATCCAAGCTCCTCTGTCATTGAGGGCCAGATCCACATGAGGACGTAGAGTGGTGGCACTCAGCATTAGCGCAGAACTCCAGTAGAGGATATTCTGAATTACAATGTTAAGTAGCCGTAACACAGTAATGTACGAATGTAGAATTATACAGAGTTAGGGTTGGAAGAGATCTCAGGAGGTCATCTAGTCCAACCCCCCACTCAAAGCAGGACCATCCCCAACTAGATCATACCAGCCAAAGCTTTGTCAAGCCGGGTTTTGAAAACCTCCAAGGATGGAGTTTCTACTACCTCTCTAGGTAACCTGTTCCCATGTTTTAATACCCTCCTAGTGAGAAGATTCTTCCTAATATCTAACCTAAACTTCCCTTGCTGCAACTTAAGACCGTTGCTCCTTGCTCTGTTATCAGCCACCACTGAGAACAGTCTAAATCCGTTCTCTTTCGAGCCCTACTTCACATAGTTGAAGGCTGCTATTAAATCCTCCCTACAACTTCCCTTCTCTAGACTAAATAAGTCCAGTTCCCTCAGTCTTTCTTCCTAGGTCATGTCCGCCAGCCACCTCACCATTTTTGTTGCCCTCTGCTGGACTGTCTAATTTGTCCACATCTTTTCTGTAGTGGGGGGCCCAAAACTGAACACAGCACTCCAGATGTGGCCTCACCAGTGCTGAATAGAGGGGGATAATCACTTCCATTAACCTACTGGCAACACACCTACCACGCATGTGCACACAATGCCCTGTTCACTGTGGCTGCTGTTGAATAATCAATGCTTCCATGCTGGTGTTAGTGTCAGTGAAGACACTGGCATTTGTGTGACTATCTTCCTAATTTATGCCAAGGGTCTTCTGGAGGTAGTGCTGATGAAAGCATTTCAGGCTTTTCAGGTGGTCCTTGTAGGTCATCCAAACTTCACAGCCATAGAGAAGAATTGGGGTTACCATAGCCCTATATAATAGGAGTTTTTCTTGAGTCCTGATGTTGTGATCATTGAACATAGGTTGATACAGTCTTCCGAAGGCAGAGCTATACTGGATCTCCTCATCAGTGTTGGCCCTCTTTGAGAGATGGCTGCCAAGGTATGCAAAGTGTTTAACATTCTCCAGCTCCTGTCCATCAATGAGGATCTTTGCTGGGATAGTTAATTGTCCCAGAGCAGGTTGGTGAAACACGTTTATTTTTCCAATGTTAGGGGCTAGTCCCAGGCACTGGTATACTTGAGAGAAGCAGTTAAAGGCCATTTGTAGGTCTTCCTTAGTATGTGCAATGACAACACAGTCATTGGCATACTGAAGTTCCATAGTCAAAGCTGAGGTAACTTTGGTTTTGGCATGGAGGACGGAAAGATTGAAAAGGTTCCCATCCATCCTATACTCAATGCCAGTGCCATGTGGCAGATGGTTACAGATGAGAATCTTGATGACTGCAAGAAAGATGGAAAACAGCATTGTTGCGATCATGCAGCTTGATGCTTGTTCAAATGGCAAAGGGCTCAGGACCCACTGCATAATATGGAAGCAGATATCTGGTCATGAAGGAGTTCTAGGGTGATGATAAATTTCTCTGGGAAGCCAAACTTTGATAAGATCTTCCATACAGCCTCACAGTTAACAGAGTTGAAGGCGTCAGTCAAATTGATAGAGGCCATATACAATACCTGATGTTGTTCTTGGCATTTTTCCTGGATCTGCTGGGCTGCAAAAATCATGTCCTTGGTGCCTTTTGATGTTCTCAAGCCACATTGAGACTCAGGAAGGATTGCCTTGACAAGAAGGAGCAGTCAGTTCCGGAGAATTCAAGCAAGGATCTTCCCAGCAATGGAGAGAAGGGGTGATGCCTTGATATCTCTCCATGGACTGCCACCTTGACAGGGTGGAAAGGCTTGTGTATACCACTGACCCTAAGAACAACACGGTGAGGAATTTTGTACATCTGGTAAGGACACTCACGGTGGTAAGGTTGTAGGTGGTGTATCAGATAAAGATAAAGCTAGGCACACCATAAATTGCAAGTAATACCAACTATATACACTTTAACAAAGGACATTATAGAACGGAGATTACTGAAACTGAATCCTAACCTTGAGACAGGCATTTCATGACAGGTATTAAGTGCAAGCATGCTGCACCCAGCTGCAGTAGCTGGAGATATTCTCTGTCTCTGTGGGGTGAACACTTGTCCATACACTGAGTTGGTATGCTCAGCATCCACCAAATTTGTTGGGATGGTGAAGCAGTGTCATTCCAGGGTGTAAAGATATTGAAACTAGTCCCAGAGTCCCAGAACACAGGCACAGATATAGGCATCTGACACTCCTTGATGAAGTTCATGAAAACAGCGCATCTGTTGTCATGCTTTTTCCTCCATCCTGGGAATCCTTTCAGTAGCTGAGGGTCAAGGCTCAGCAAAGACACCTGATTGGGGTCCAAAATGTGAACAGCACTAAGGAAGGGGGCAGCTGGTTTTTTGAACTGGTGGCAGTGATGGTTCATACCTGTAGTACCAGTTCAACTTCACAGCTGTTCCCTGAAACAGGTCCCTTCGGTTCTGGTTTTCACAAGGACAGCTTGACAGCTCTTGAGATGCTGTGTCTTCAACCCAGCTTATCCAATCCATTGCCTTGTTGTGTGTATCGTGGATCACAGCCTGTTGGCCTTCAAACCACATCAGGAGCTCCGTGAATCAGGTGGCATTGTCAGCCACAAACATCATTTGATCTTGAATGTTGCCTTGCCCTAAGAAATACAAAGCTTGATCATACACTGTGTGATGAGTGTGATTTCCAGCTCCTCACTCACAAACTGCTGATAGTGCTGCATATGCTTGGTATGGTAACAGAACATGTTGAACCACGAATTCCACCATGTGAGTGTGAGCACAGGCTCTAGTGGCAGTGGCACAGCACTGTGCGAGTCCCCACTTTGACTGGCAATGGACTCCCTGTACCAGACCCTATGACTCGGACAGTGCTTGAAGGATTTCTTGAAGGAAAACACCAGGCTATCCACAATGGGGAACTGCATGCACCGGATGCCACTTTCTAGGGACAGAATGTGCGTATTGCAGGTGACATGAACGGCATTGGGCAACATTCCTTGGAGCACATCACAGAAAGGCTTGCACATGCACATGGCATTGTCAGACAGGAATGATGAGATCTTGTTAAAGTCTGTGCCACAGTTGAGAATTACCTTCATAATGGCTTGGGACATGATAGAAAAATTAACAGACGTGAGGTGGACTGGCTCAGTTTGAAACACAGGCAGGTCCCGGTCTGTCCAGCTCCCTGGTACAAATAAAATGTGCAGCACATAGTTTTCTTGAGGGCTGGCAACTTCATCAGCCAGAATGGAGAAGGAATGATACTCTGACAAGGCAGTCTTTGTGGACTGTACATGTGAATCAATGTACAGCTCCCTCCCCCTGTGCTGCAGGGAGATAGTCTTGGCAAAGCTTGTTGGCATGCGGAAAACTGCCAGCATTTGGCATGCTTTGGTCAGGTAGTCCCTTAACTTTGGATGATCACGTTTCTCCAGTGGGATGTTCATCACCACAAAAGCCTCCACAAGGGAAAATGCCACCTCTTACCTTACCAAGATGCTTTCTATGATCCTTTTAAAGGGGGAGGACATGGTTACTTGCTTCTTTCTCTGACGACCTTCAGCCTCTGCAGCAGCCTTTCACTTTCTATGTGCCTCAGATTCCAAATGATCTATGCTGGTTTTCCTGGACACATCCAGAGTTACATTGCAGGAGGTACAGAAGAGTCTGGCTCCGTCTGCATGCAAGGTGCCTGGAGGAGACTGTCTTCCACAGTCCAGAGCTGAAACATATTTGGCCTTCTTGGAATAGTTCTTAGTGTTGATCGCCCCTGCTCTTCCTTAGGTGGGAGCATACCTGCTGCAGGAACATGCCTGTGGGCACCTTAGAAGCTGGTGCTAAAATCCTCCCACTTCCCTGGTTGGCCCCTGACTGGCTTCTGGACTGAGCCTGCACCAGGGGCCTCTGATTTGCTCTCACTCTCCCCTCCCCAACTCCAGCCCACCCCCATGCTTCAGGACACCAGGGCTTCCCACCCATTTAAAATCAGGATGCAGTAACATCCAGCATAGGGCAAGTTTGGAATCCAGTTATTTCACTTATCTCAATTAAAATGATCCACAACAACCAATTGTTTCAATTGCAAATAGACACGTTTTGTGATTCAGCTCTGTGCACTACACAGATGGATCTTGAGCGGAAAAAAAGAAAGCACAGCTTTGACAAGCTCTTTGTGGGTTTTCTAATAATATCATAGGGAAAATTAATCATTGTAGAATTGAGCTCAGATTTAATGTAAATGTGGATATGCACATTTGCAAGATCAAGACCTTTTAATTTAATGTTGTAGGAGTAGTAAATGATGTGTTCATGTTGCAAGCAGTTGTGATAATATGTAGTATTTTAA
>NW_017729032.1:10845411-10850283 GCF_001723915.1 Gavialis gangeticus | reverse complement strand
AGGAAACTCTATTTAGTTGTGCTATTTAATGAATTGACTTAGTAATTGATTGATTGATTAATTATACCAGGTTACCAAGCACTGTTCTGAAGTCCATCCACATTCTTATGTATCTACTAACATATACTTTTTGCACAAATAAATTGATTTCCTGCATGAATAATTGCATTCTAAGCATACATAAGGCAGACATAGAAATTTAAGAACAAAAATACACTTGTAACCTTAGACTCATTTTCAAAGAATTTTCATAGATTTCATAGACATTAGGGCTGGAAGGGACCTTGAAGATCATCAGGTCTAGCCCCCTGCCCCAGGGGCAGGAAGTCAGCTAGGGTCAAAGGATCCCAGCAAGATAAGCATCCAAACGTTTCTTGAATGAATCCAAAGTAGGTGCCTTCACACCACTTCTGGAGGGTGTCTATTCCAGGTCTTGAGGGCTCAGACAGTAAAGACATTTTTTTTTATGTCCAGCCTAAAGTGGTCTTGGAGGAGTTTATGACCGTTGGTCCTTGTTTTACCTTGAGGCACTCTTGTGAACAGATGTTCTCCCAGATCCTGATGTAGACCCCTTATGTATTTATAAGCAGCCACCAGGTCCCCCCTGAGCCTTTATCCTCCTCTTGAAGACCCCAGGGTAGGGGAGAGTACCACCTCCCTTGGGAGCCCGTTCCAGAGCCTGGCAGCCCTAACCGTAAAGTAATGCCTCCTGATATCAAGCCTGAACCTGCTCTCAATCAATTTGTGGCTGTGATTCCTTGTTATCCCAGGTGGTGTCGGTGGGAGCAGAGCCTCACCTATTTTCTGCTAGTCCCCCCTGGTGAGTTTATAAACAGCCACCAGATCCCCTCTCAATCTACTCTTGTGGAGACTGAATAGACCCAGGCCCTTTAGCCTATCTTTGTAGGGCCTGGTCTGCTGCACCCTGACCATGTGAGTGGCCCTCCTCTGTACCCTCTCAAGGTTAGCCACATCCCTCTTGAAGTGCGGTGCCCAGAATTGGACGCAGTACTCTAGCTGCGGCCTGACCAGTGCCGCATAGAGGGGGAGGATCACCTCCCTGGCCCTACTTGTGATGCATGTGTAGATGCACGACAAGGTGCAGTTAGCGTCTCTGACTGCTTCCTCTCATTGGCGGCTCATGTTCATCCTGGAGTCAACAATGACTCCAAGATCCCTTTCAGGGACCATGTTGACAAGAAGGGTGTTCCCCAGCCTATAGGTGTGTTGCTGGGTCCTTATCCCTGGGTGCAGCCCCCTGCACTTTGCTGCGTTGGACGCCATCCTATTCTCATCCGCCCACCTCTGTAACCTGTCTAGATCTAGCTGGATTCTGTCCGTCCCCTCCAGTGCGCCCACTTCTCCCCGCATCTTTGTGTCATCAGTGAATTTGGACAGCGTGCTTTTCACGCCCACCTTCAAGTCACTGATAAAGATGTTGAATAGCACAGACCCAAGGACCAAGCCCTGGGGAACTCCACTGCCCACATCCCTCCAGGTCAAAAACGACTCGTCCACCACCAGTCTCTGGGTGTGACCATCGAGCCACTTTACCACCCATCTGACTGTGTAGGCATCAGTGCCACAGTCGCCTATTTTTTTTATGAGAATGGGGTGAGAAACAGTGTCAAAGGCCTTCTTGAAGTCCAAGTAGACGACATCCATCTCAACGCGCACATCCAAAAACTTTTGTGACCTGATTGTAAAAGGAAACAAGGAATAATTAGAAACACTGTCTTTCTATCTCTGTTTTGTTTAAAAGATTCCTTAAATGATTCAATTGATTTAAGAAAATACAATTTTGTCTGGTAGGTGCAAAGTTTTATCAATAAATACAAATTACCAAATATATATACATATATAACTTTCACCAGGATGTTGACTAAGTCTCTGGCCAAGTCACTTAATTCTGTCTCTTAGACTGTAGTCCAAATTAATTTATCCTTCTCTGATGCCTCTTAGACTAAATATATGCAGGCAAAATTTGCAATAGGAAATAATTCCTGAAAGGTCTTAAGTGCAGAATTGAAAAAGCAGGTAGAGACTTTCTTTTTTTAAAATTTTACATTTATAAAGCCTCATAGATTGAAAAATGATGTGACAAGATGTATTTTTCAATCATCTTATTTTATGAGGTTTTAAAAAATAGTTTTTATTGTGGTGATAATGAAAATGTAACATGTTATCTACTATACCTGTATTCTACTTGTTTTTATATGAGTTTTCAGACAACATGTTTTTGTGTCATAATTCTCCTCCCCCATCATCCTTCCTCTCTAAGTCCCAGGAGGATATAAATCAAATGAAAACATTTCTTGTAGTCGAAAGGGTGAACACTTCTCTTCCTGGACCAATTCCTTCTTGTTATTGTAAACCGCATGCTTTCTACTGCAGCGTTTGTTTTTTTTATGCCTGAAGGAAAGAAGAGAAGCATTGGGAGTAGAGAGATTGTATTTTATTATTTGTTTTTGCACAAGAGAGCAGAGGAGACAAATTCAGTTAGAAGTGGCCAGAAACCTCCAAAAGGTTTGTTACATATGCAAGGAGCCCTGTGGCATTCCAGTTGCTACGGGTTTTAAGATACTTGCAGTGAGCTACTTCTACCCAGAGGGTACACATAACCCACAACTTATTGTGTGTTGCATGTATCCCTTCCATCCTCAGACAGCTTGGGTCTGTGGTAGCTCGAAGGCAGAAATTCCTCTTAGCAAATTGGCCGCCAAGTCCTGAACTAGTTGCCTTTTTTTTACAGAAATAAGATGCATCCCTGTGTAAAGTGCATTGCAGAAGTCTGAGCTTAAGGTGATGAAGTCACAGATGAGAGTTGCAGGTTCTGCACCTGGGATGGAGAAAGGTTGACATGGTGGAACATGCTGCCTGAGGTCCTAGTAGCCCTTGGGAATCGAACTAGACTCCTTCCAGATTGAAAACCTAGTCACACCTCCTCATCAAAGGGAATATAAGTGATCTTTTCATTCTCCCAGCTATTTACCTAACAAACAAACATCACTACAGTCTCTTTTGAACTGAAATTCGGTTAGCTAGTCCTCCTTTATATCCCAGACACTTCATACTTTTAGTAGTTCAATGGGCAACACCAGGTTAGGTCAGTAGAGTTGCAACTAAAAAGCAGGGTGTTTATAGCCTATTGGGGACATTTCCTGATGAAGACTGACAGCTCCTCAAGGGTCTTACCAACCGCCTCACATGTTACTTAGTAAGAGTGATGAGAAGATTGAAGGAATCCTCCATCATCCATTTGTTTTGTATTTGTTGGGTTTTCAGATGTTCAAATGGAAGGCACATGTGAGGTGAAAATACTATAGTCTTTAAGAATGAGAACTAAAGTTACAGCCTACCTCTATTCTGGAAAGTGACTCTGAGAAAAGACTTATGATGCTTATAGTTATCCTAAGAGCTTCAGTGTTGCCCACAGGAAACATGTTAAATTATAGGTGAAAACATGAGACTGAGAAGCCCTCGTACCCTCAGGCATTCTCTCTGCTCAGGCCCAACCCAGGCTGATTGCCTCAAGGAGAGGAGTCAGGATCCCAAAGTGCTCCACACTAGTCCCTTAGAAAGTGCTTAGTATACTCCTGTAAATGTCTGCTACCAAAATGTAACTGCAGGTGTGATTGCAGTGATAATCTCTTCTGCTGTGTATGCTGCCCAGCAAAAAAGACTCAGCATGTGCTAGGTTTAAATTCTGACTAGCTCGTGTGCTGCTTCAGTAGTGGGGCTCAGTAGTGCAGGGGGAAAGTGTGTGTAGATAGATAGATACATACATACATACATACAATAGACACACACACACATACAAGGTCTTCATAAAGTCCTTGTGCACTTTTAAACTTCAATAACTTAAGTTATAGGTATGATAGAAGCAATCTGTAATTGGTATTTAAAAAGCAAATTTCTTAAAGTTTTAGGACAACTAGAGTGCACAATGCTAGACTTCATCAGTAATAACAAATTTATTCTTAAATAAGATGGAGCTCCGTGCCACTATGCTCTGAATGTACGACAGTTCCAAAATGATGTTTTCCCAGAGAAGTGGATAGGCAGAGGTGGACCAAATGCTTGGCCACCTCATTCACCTGACATGTCGCCATTGGATTTCTTTTTATGCAGACATGTTAAAAGTGTCATTTACTTGTCAAAACCATGTTCTTTGGTGGAATTTAGGGCTAGGGTCACCAATGTAATTAGTGCAGTAACTCAAGAGCAACTAGGAAATGTTTTCAAAGAGTTGGAAGATCGGCTAGAGCACTGTATCATGATGGATGGTGGTTGTGTTGAAGCCTAGCATTGTGTACTCTAGTTTTCCTAAAACATTAATAAATTTGCTTTTAAATGCCATTTACAGATTGTTTCTATCATATTTGCAACCTAAGTTATTAATGTTTAAAAGTGCACAAGGCCTTTATGAAGACCCTCTGTGTGTGTGTGTGTTTATATATATATATATAAAATACATATATGTGTATGTGTGTATATATGTATGTGTGTGTGTGTATGTATGTATATACATATGTGTATGTGTATGTGTATACACACACACACACACACACACACACACACATACAGTAAAAGCTGTGTTATCCGGCACTTTACCAACCCGAATGCTCTGTTAACCAGCATCTGTCCCATCATGGTACTTACAGTTTTGCCACTGTGAGCCAAATCCCACTTCTTCCTCATGGACCACGGCCCAGGGCAAAGCCCCTACCTGTGCCCCGGCACACTGCCACCAGGGAGTGAAACCCCTGGCGTACTGGATGCAGTGGGAGAGGCAGCAGCCCAAACAAGCAAAGATGCCTCCAACCCGCTGGGCTGCAGATAAATATAACTCTCAGATAACCGGCATATTAT
>NW_017729032.1:10844761-10845016 GCF_001723915.1 Gavialis gangeticus | reverse complement strand
TTTGATTCGGTGATTTGATCCCCATTCCCCACCTGCTCTCCCACCCCAGTCAATGGCTGCCTCACCCAGCCCCAGCATCCCGGCTCTTTATGGGTTTTTTTTGTAAAGCCCCACACTCACTGGCTTCTGCCAGGCAGGGGACAATCCTCGCTGCACCCCACTGCCCCACACTGCACCCCATAGGCCCTGACCATCACTACAGCAGCCAGTGAGTGTGGGGCTTTTTTTTTTTCTGAAAAGCCAGGATGCTGGGGC
>NW_017729032.1:10839327-10843774 GCF_001723915.1 Gavialis gangeticus | reverse complement strand
CCCCCCCGCTCCCTACTTACTGGCATGGAGTCTGGGTCCAGCTCCCTGTTATGGTGAGCAGGGACTGCCCAAATCTCTGAATCTCTCCAGAATCAATTCAGAGAGCTTTGAATTGATTTGGACCTTTTTATTGGCCTCCCAATTTGATTCGGATTCAGAGATTCAGCTCCCGAATCGAGCCGAATCCCCTCCAAATCAAAGGAGCACCTGAAGCATTGCACAGCCCTAATATATATATATACACAGAGAGAGAGAGAGAGGCAACCAGAATCTAGCTATTGATGCCAAAGAAATATATTTTATGGCCAAGAGCAAGGTAATTGTAGAACTGCTGTGTAATAGTTGAACATATTACTTTATAATGACACACATCTTAATGGATCAATCTTTTTTTTCTTTGTAATGGTAGTTTCAAAGGACATCTTTTTTACCTAGCAGCATTGTATGTCTTCTTCACTCTGTCTGACAGTATCTTAGAAGTAAGTGAAAAATAGAGACACTAAGGAAGATGCTTAGTGCTTTTAAGTGAGCAGGTAGCCAGTGGAAAGAAACACTGCATCATGATAGTTTCATTTAGATATTTTTCAGTTATACTTTCCCAGAATATTTCCCAGCATATTACAAAATTAGGTTTGAAAAACACCATCACAAGCAATCTTGTGAAGTCAGGGGTAAGAATTAAAAATGGCAATAGAAAAAGCCAGCTGTTAAGAAGTTTCTTACAACTTTTTGCAAATGGGTACTTGAATTTTTAAGCCTTTTGCCTATGAAGGGCATTTTCTCGTGCAACATCAGGGACCAAGATGGAGTGACACTCTTTGGGATTTGGGATTTCCTACATGTTGTTTCATGCATTCTAGTTGGGTGAGAAGTAGCACAAGGTCAGTCTCTGAGCTGCACCGTATAAGAACATAAGAAAATCTGAGAAAAAGCTTTGTACACATATTGAATCAACTTGTAAATGTGTATTTGCTTTTAATGTTGTAACAAAATTCATTTTTATATTAGCAAACTCTTCAGGGCAAAGTAGATAGGATAACAACCAAAGGGTTATAGCTGTTTATAACACAGTCAGAAGTAGTCACTACAAACCTATTTAAACCCTCCCAACATTAAGGCAGGACAGAACATTTAAGCATGAGTAATGTTTTCTTTCCGTTTCTTTCCTTGAAGCAAACTGACATCAGTCAGCTGGTACTTGCACTGAAGGTGAGGGGGCAGTAGCTAAGGTAGGGCTATCCAACTTCTAAGTGGCCAGGAGCTGCATGCCCCACAGGCTGTCTTAGCGGGGACTACACCAATGAGGGTGACAGACTTGCAGGCTGCATGTTACATAAATGCCCCCCCCCAGTTGTACTGTGCACCTGCACCCTTCCGCCTCTGCTGTAGCACATGGCTTTGGTGTGCTCCCTCCCCCTGCCACTACACTGAGCTGAGCCCACATGGATGCTCCATCCCACCAGTGTAGCACACACCCACACAGACAACTCACTACTGTAGCGCATGTCCACATGGGTGCCTCCCTCACTGTTGTGCTGCATGCTGCACAGCTCTGGCCTTACCTTGAGTGTCCCACCCCATACCGTGCTGTGCCTCACTGCCCCAATGGATGGGTATACAGTGTGAAAGCTGGAGCAGGGAAGGAGGGAACGCCCAGAGGCTCTGGCTGCTGTTCTAGCCAGTGACAGGGGGACTTGTGGCCAGGTGGGAGCCTGGCAGCTGAACTTAATTCCTTGCAAGCTACATAGCTTTCCAAGAGGTTTATGATGAATTTTAAACATGGTCAGAATGTACTATAGTTACAAGCAAGGGAGGTTTAGGTTGGATATTAGGACAAACTTTCTCACTAGGAGGGTGGCAAAGCACTGGAACAGGATACGTAGAGAGGTGGTCGACTCTCCATCCTTGGAGGTTTTTAAGGCCCGGCTTGACAAAGCCCCAGCTGGAATGAGCTAGTTGGGATGGTCCTGCTTTGAGCAGGGGGTTGGACTAGATGACCTCCTGAGGTCCCTTTCAACCCTCATTTTCTATGATTCCATGATTCTGTAAATGTGTCTTTTAATATTACTTAAGATATGCATCGTAATGTTGAGTTTGTACAACACAAAATGCAGAATGAATAGAAACTCGGGCTTGGTTAAAAACAGAAGATTAAAATGATCGTCCCCTTTCAATACTAAAATTTGCTCCACACACTCAAATTACTGATGAACTGAAAATGTTTAAGGTTAGTAGGTGAGCTGTCTGAGCTCAATTAAACAGCATTTCTGGTATTGTCAATGAAACTTTCACTTAGCAGAATATTTCCTTCCAAGTTCTTATAATAACCCCATGAAGCTCTTTCTTCAGGCAGGACTTGATTGACACAGTAATTTATTTAGACTGCAAAAAAGTCACTTAGAGTAGTGTCAAATTTATTGGTTGTCACTTTTTCATGCTGTGCAACTTCTCTCTGTATCATTTTACCCTGTCAGTTCTTTCCAGATACCTTTCTCCAGACTTGCAGCCGTTTTCCATGATAATAGCTTTCCCAGATCATTACAGCTATGTTAGACTTCTGCAGTTTTTTATGTCTGATTCACCATTTGGTTTAAACCCCAAGCCACTGTACACACACTAATCTTGACACACAAGGCATAGGCATAAAAGTGTCAACTTTGACTTTGAATTTCTTGGTTTCCATAGAAATGTAGTCACTATCTTGGTTTTATTTAAATTAATCTTTGACTCAGTAGGAAGACAAACTAGTAGGAATGTAGTTTAACTAGGTCACAACTTTACTGTATAACACATTAGGGAATTGCTTTGTAATAACTAGCATCAGTCACCCTTCCTTTGGTGATCTGTATCATCGGTTCTCTGCTCTGCCCCTCTCTACCATCTGAAGAGACCTGTCCTCAGTCCCCAACAACTTACACCATTAGTCTCGCACTGTTTTCTTCTCCATATGAAGGTTAGGGTCTAGAGAGGTGAGATTGTGTAAAAGACAGTTTTGGCCTTAGAGAATCACAATGGTAGTAACTGGGACAAAGGTTTGAAGAGGGAAAAGAGTAGTTGAGAGACCTGAACTGATTTTTCCAAGGTCACACAAGCGATCAGTGTCTAGGATGAAAATAGACCCATTTCTTTTAATACCCAGTCTATGGCCCTGTCCACTCCTGAAATTAATATGTCTGAAAGTTTTATGGCATTAGTAAAATTTTGCGCCACATGTTAGGTTGCATTTTTTTGGTTGTGTTTTGGGGAATTTTTTTTACCCCCGGAACAAAATAAATATGTCGGTAGAAGAGGCAGTCCAGTATTTTTTTCTTTGAACATATGCGCCTGTTTGGGGGAAAGGTCTTGATTGGAGTTTTCCTCATTGGTATTCTCCTACACAGCACATCCTTTTTGCTCCTTGGCTGCTTCTCCAAGGTGATAAATAAATTCTCTGAAGCTGAAGGACGCATAAGAACATTTTTTTTTCCTGGTAAAATTGTGTGTGCAGTTGTCCTGACAGTACCACATAAATAAAAGGAGTAATTACCCACTTAATTTGGAAATTAAATAACACTTTATTTTAATTGTTCCACCATTCTAAATTAATTTTACATTTAATTTTAACAGCCTTCATAATTAATTCATTTCAAATTCATTGGATTTGAGGTATAATTTTAGAGATTTCTTCTTGTAATGTATCACTTTGTGAGAATCCATTAATTAGCCATTGTGTTGTCTGACACCACATCTCTAGTTGGTGACAAATAATGATCAACATAAAATACTATGTGGTGAAGCCCATTTTTATCAACAGCTTTAATTCATTAAAAAAACCTTAACCCTGCAGTTGTGTGGATGACAAAGAAGCCTGCAAGTATGAAAACATAACATCAATGATTTTTAAATAAAATTTTATTTTATTTAAGGCTGGTGACAATCATAAAACGCCAAGTACCAGGAAATACGTTTTTTTTTCTGTTGCATCTTCCAAAGCTAGGCTTGCAACCATTACAAAAATGGTTGTTTCTGTAACTACAGAGTACTACTTATTTTGTAAGTAAAACCCGTGCTATAAAATCAGAGAGGATATAAATTGCATATATTTTCTTTTATTGCTGCAATATCTGCACCTGGGTTGTTTCTGCATCTCATCTTAGAAGCAGGTTATTGTCAATAACAATTCATTTATTCCTCTGATAGTTCTCATTAGGGGTACGAATCCAGGAAAAATATAACAATTATGCTGTGAATTGCTTGGTAGCCCATAACATGGATTTTTATGAAAATAATGGACAGATGTTTCTTAGACTGAGAGATAAGATCTTATACTAATGAGACCAGTGATTTGTGTTTATGTATGTATATGTGGTAGGGAGAGGATAAGAAAAGGAAAAAAAACCTGTGGATTCCAAAGTCTGTTTATTTTGTCTTCCTATTATATATATTTTTTCTGTAGCTTGCATTACCA
>NW_017729032.1:10832887-10834327 GCF_001723915.1 Gavialis gangeticus | reverse complement strand
ATACTAATGAGACCAGTGATTTGTGTTTATGTATGTATATGTGGTAGGGAGAGGATAAGAAAAGGAAAAAAAACCTGTGGATTCCAAAGTCTGTTTATTTTGTCTTCCTATTATATATATTTTTTCTGTAGCTTGCATTACCGTTTCCTAACAGTGTTACCATATACTTTTGACATTGCTCCAAAACTCAGAACTTTTGTGTGGTCTTCATCCTGGAATTTTACAGGGCATAGAATGGAAGTTGAATGTACCTAAAGGATGATTAGCCTTATTTTTAGTGTAACCATTACCTATAAGATCTGGGTGCCAAAAATTATGCAAAGCAAAATTCTTACAGGATAGCACTCTCCATTTTCCCCTATCTAATCTATCCAGCCTTTTCTCTGTGGCAATTTACAGATTTGACAAGGGATCTCTACTTCTCTTTTTCCATAACCTTATTACACTAATTGTATTGATAATAATAATATCTATAATCACAGTAATTGCAAAATAAACTCAATAAATGTATTGGTCATTAGGAAGAAAAAATCTCTGGCACCAGAGTATCCCATAGCTGCTGACTACAGAGTTTTCTGTAGTTGCTGGCACTGGCCACTGTTGGAAACAGGATATTGGTCTAAAGGGACCACTGATTTTGATTCAGTAAAGCAGTATGTTCTTATAAGCATACATGGGAAAGGATGTTCTTAATCTAGTTGGCAAACAAAAAGAACGTGCATCAACTCCCTGAATTTCACATTTGCTACTTAATTTAGTAAATACTGTAATAATTTTGCAACTGGCTGTTAGTGCGTATTATCTATGCATTCTTCTTTAGTACCGTGATCAGTATTGCTAATGAGATTTTTCCGCACCCCCTCTCCAGGTCTGGGCTTCAGTATTGCCGGCGGAGTAGGAAATCAACATATTCCTGGAGACAACAGCATTTATGTTACTAAGATTATTGATGGAGGAGCAGCCCAGAAAGATGGAAGATTGCAAGTTGGAGACCGACTTCTTATGGTGAGAAAAATAACCACCTGGAACTGTATTTGAAGCTGAGCAAATCTGTTTCAGATGGGGGGGTTTCATTCAAGTTCCCCCAAACTGGAGAGAAATTTGTAGCAATCAGGGCTAACTTGTGCACAGCTACACAAGATGCTTAATGTGCAGAAGGCTAATTTTATTGCGCATTAGTGTGGTGGGCAAAGCCCATGCTAATGTGCAGTAGATTTAGAATAATGCTCATTAATGTCACTAAAAAAACATTCATCTGCGCTAATGTGTAGTAGGACTGATTACTGTGCAGTAAGTTATTACAGGTACTGAACTTAATGCACCATAATTACAGTACCTTAATGAACATGTAGATGCACCCTGAATAATTCATTGTAAATGTATCATGTTCTCCATGTTGGTATTGTTTCATTGAATTCTTTTTTTTTGAGGCTCAGTTTC
>NW_017729032.1:10823932-10827887 GCF_001723915.1 Gavialis gangeticus | reverse complement strand
TACAGTACCTTAATGAACATGTAGATGCACCCTGAATAATTCATTGTAAATGTATCATGTTCTCCATGTTGGTATTGTTTCATTGAATTCTTTTTTTTTGAGGCTGCAGCTAAATATGTGTTTAATTAGAAAACCTAGCACATTTTTTATGAGGATAAATCCATGAGCTCATTCAACTCAAGATATATATATTTACTGTGATTAAAATAAGTATTTTACTACCCCTTCTCACACCATGGAGCAGTGTTAAATCAGTGTACCAGAGCACAGTTCTAGATTAAAATGAAAATTACCTTTTTGCGCCAGTTCTACTTCTCAGATTTCCATTTTTACTTTCTGGCATTTTAAGAAAAGATCAGTTCAGTATAGTATAGCTGTTTTCTGTAGTCATTTCAGTTATAAGTGTCCCAAACAGTGTGATTTCTATCTCTTACTTCAAGAGACTGTTTTGCACCCTTACGAATTTCTCGATGAGGAATTTTTTTTATATTCTCAGTTGCATCACATTACTCTCTTGGGACCATTCTAAATATTTGCACCGTGTCCATGTTGTTTATATTTAATGGAAAACATGGAAACCCTGTTGAAGTCAATGGAAATTTTGCCACTGATTTTGGTAGGGCCAGACTTTCTTCTCCGTTGGGTTTCACTGATATCAGTTCACCTGATTGTTTTTCGTCAAGCATCTACTGAAATGCTTTCTTGACTCAGTGGGCTTTAATGTGCAGTAGCCCATTTTACTCCGCATTAAAGCGTCACATTAAATACTGTGTAATTATGCTAAAGGACAGTAAAATAGGCTACAGCACATTACGCATCACTTAAAAAATGTGTGGTTTCAGTAGCTGCGCATTAGGGCAACCTAATGCACACTTATTTAGTACCTAACATTAGAGGTACTAAATTTAACGTGCATTAGGAAAAGTGCATTAATGCACATGTAGATGTACCCAGTGTCATAAAGACAATTTATTTTTTTTATACCTCTTTGGCTTGTGACAAGATGTCAGTGCACCTTGAAATTGCACTGGTCTTTTCTGAAGTTTAAATCCATTTTTTTTCCTTGACAGAGCTGAGATACTTCTTTCACCGACCTATAGAGGGAGTCTATTTTATAGTTCCATAGTTTCTAGGGTCGGAAGGGAACTGAACAGATTATCAAGTCTGACCCCCTGCCCTGGGCAGGAACAAGTGCTGGGATCATAATACCCCAGCCAGATATCTATCCAACCTACTCTTGAAGACCCCCAAGGTAGGGGAGAGCACCACCTCCCTTGGGAGCCCGTTCCAGAGCCTGGCAGCCCTAACTGTAAAGAAATGGCTGATATATTAAAGAGAAAGGAACTCAGAACTCATGAAGTTCATTATTCTGTAGCATAAATCTGAACAGACAAATAAACTGACTCATTTGTAATTAAATATAATGATTAAAATCCCAGGTTTCTTTTGGTATTTCTGCTTTCTAGGTTTCTACTACATTGAATAACATATCACTTTTGACAAACAGGATGTTTATAGACATGCTCCAGGAGGCAGGGTGGAGGGGGGCAGGAGCGCTTTAATTAGCACGGATCTGAGAGCCACACTAATTAAAGCGCCCAGAGTATCACGTGTATAAGCGTCCCACACTGAAAAATGGTGACCAGGGCACTTTAACTAAAGCTTGTCGAATGAGCTTTAGTTAAAACACCTCTGCCACTATTTTTCAGCACGGGGACACTGATACAAGTGACACTGGAGTCTGCTGGAGCACGGTAATTGCCACAACTTCATGCTCCAACGCACTGTAATTTCATTGCGTTGGAGCAGCCTCCCTGCACATGTACAGGATCCCACAATTTTGACCTTTTGTATTTTTCATGGCTTATATTATCCCAAGACGCATCTGATTTTATTGTTTTTTCAGTCTGCTTCTAGTCTGTCTCTATGCCTTTGTATAATTTTGAACAAAGAATAGTGTATGCAGTTTCTCATAGTTTTAGTGTCATCTAGGTATTTTTGTTAAAAAGAGCTGTTTTTTCCCTCTCCCAAATCATTAAAAAAATGTCAACTAATACTATACTTAACATAAATATACATCTGTTCCTTAACATGATCCAGCCCAAACTAGATTAACTTGGAGAGCAAAATAATTGTTTGACTACCATGGTCAGAGCCACCAGGAATTTATCCGTTATCTTGATTTATGCTTCTACATAGCCAGCACAAAAGTATACAGATATTTCTTCACACCCAGTAGCATAAATGACTTATTTCTGTCTTCCTAAATATTTAAGTCACTCTCAGATTGAGTGACCCCACATCTTCTTGTGCCACCTCCTGTATAGTTTTGAGCAGTTCATTACTTACCAGCATCACATTTTATCATTGTACTGCACATGCCTATTTGTATGAAATGGAATCATTAAAAGGAACAAAATCAATCTCAACATTGATCCTTGTGTTTCTCCATTAGTCTTCTGCCTCCAGACTGTGCCTGCCTATATCAGAAGCCAGTTCATTTTTCTACTAAAATACTTCAGGCCTTTTATATCTTAGACATTAGGTTATTGGATCAAAAACTTTCCTCCCCTAAAAGCCAGATAAGTTAACACAATGCCTATTTGTTCATTCTTTCAGAACTTCATCAATTTTTATAAAGTAATGTGACTTCCTGATTAATCCATCCTGATTCTCCTGAATGTATCATTTCTGCAGGCTGAGTTCTGATCTTTATTGACTTCAGTGGGTGGTTGCACACACGTTAGGATTTGAACCTTGTGATCCCTTGTCCTGTTTCTAATGGATGTTAGCAGTAAAGAAAATATTGGGAATGTGATGGTTTAAAGTCCTGTAATTCTCTGCGTCAAAGTTCACCAGTAACAAGATGTTTTGAGCAGTAAGCTCTTTTGCCAGTCCTGTAAGTGTGAACTGAAATTCCACTCACAACTGGATACCTCAACTTATTTCTAAAATTTCACAATAAAATAACCAGTTTGTTGCGTGCTTTTACCAAGGCTGAATGTAGATTGTAAAGCTTTTGCAAACTGGGTGACAGTGGTTTGGGTTCAAACTGGAAGTACCCAGCTTTCCCTTTTTATAGCAGCAGCTAAACTTACTTCTTTTGCCTCTTGAGTCTTTGCCTCTTTAGTGGCTACTGCCTTTTTCGGGCCCATCCACTCACTGGAGATCAAGACTTATAGTTGCATCAGTACCTAAGTGTGAGTACCTTTCCTGAGCAATCTTTACAGGGTCTAAAACGGCTGTTCTTCTTTCCTAGATGATACTTCTCTTCCTGTAGGCAAGTCAGGGTAGTCGCATCTTAATGCTGTTTGCCATTCCTTGGATTCTCTCTTGATCATCTTTTAAATGTGTGGTATTTACATTTTGTTCTTTTCGTTCTTAATAAAAAAGAAGAAGGAGAGTGGAGTGAGAAGTTAATTCTGTCAAAGGAGGAATTTCCCCTTGTCTACCTATCGCACCTTCAAAGTTGTTCTCTCAGCCTGACTACTCTCATTTCTTCATAACTGGTTATGGATTGCTTCTGATCGCTTTCAGGGGGGTTTTTTGGTTTTGTTTTTTGGGGTTTTTTTGTTGTTTTGTTTTGTTTTTTGCTTTGCCCTGGGAAATGGCTGTCAGTTCTTGCCATTTTTCTCATTTCCCTTTGTGAGTTGTGAGCGGAAGAATTCATTACATTCCTTTGGCAATGTTACTACTTGTGTCAGTACAACATTACCCTTGTCATCTGCAAAGCCTTACTTCTGCTTCACTGATGTCTTGTCTCTTACATACTTAAACTCTTCCTTATTATTTTCTTACTCAGTTGTACATCCATTCTCTAACTTTTTCTCCTTCGTTTCTTTCTACAACTTCTTAGAATCTGTAATCTTTCTGTAACTCATCAACACTTAATAACTCCCCCCTCCCATCCCAACCCCATATCCTGGCTCTCATAGTAGTTTTATACAGAAAACAT
>NW_017729032.1:10814180-10818932 GCF_001723915.1 Gavialis gangeticus | reverse complement strand
TCCTTATTATTTTCTTACTCAGTTGTACATCCATTCTCTAACTTTTTCTCCTTCGTTTCTTTCTACAACTTCTTAGAATCTGTAATCTTTCTGTAACTCATCAACACTTAATAACTCCCCCCTCCCATCCCAACCCCATATCCTGGCTCTCATAGTAGTTTTACACAGAAAACATTCCTGCTTCCCAAAGAACATAAAAATCAAATGCTTTAAATAAAGTTGCAAATCTCATAAAATAGATCCTATAAACAGAAAGCAATACTGGAAAGTGAAAAGGTACCATATGAGTGCCTTGATAGTCCTGTAGTTCCTAAACGCAAATTACTATCAGTGCATTTTGGCACGCTGAAGATCTAATTTACTTTGTAATTCTAAGTAGTCATATTGTGAAACCTATAGGAAAAGCCTCCCTTATTGGGCAGTCTCCAGTTTTAAGAGACTATCTCAGTATAACAATCAATGGTACTAATTTCTTTTGACTTTCTCACTATTTCAAGACCCCCTGCTTGGCTTTATCCATTCCATGAATCCTTCCTATTCTTTAGTGTAAGTTCTTCACTTTTAAGAGCTATATCATTTTAGCAATTAAAAAAGAAGTCTCTCCCCATTAAAACCATGTTGGAGTTTGGCTTAAATACCAATGGTGCAGTCTAAGTGCTCCTTCTATTATATATGCACATACTACCTTTTACCTGTCAGTTCAGTTTCTTTATTTCCCCCATTTACCTCAGAATCACCAACTCTTCGCATTACATGCAAACAGCAAATCTGTTTTAGGACCCCAGACACTTAGCTCGCAGCCAGTGATAATCCAAGCAAACTAAAGTGAGAGGGAATAAAAAGCAATGAATGAGATCCGATTTAAAGACAGCCAGTCAGTCAAACGTTCCTCCTTCCTGCACACAATGAGCACCAGCTGTAGTCCAATTAAACCAACAGTTCATGGGATAATGTGTAGGTAATTAACCCAAACAAACCCACTTTCTTAAGGGAAATGTTGGGATTGTTGCACAAAAGAACTTCTCTCTCTTTTTAGAGCTCTTTAAATCATGTTGAGCTTGAAAAAGGCTGTGCATGTGCACATTCATGAGCAGCAATAGACCATTTACAGCCAACAGTTCGCAGATGTTCTCAGGAGAATGCTTGCTCAAGATTCACTTCAATATAATCCACTTTGTGAAGGAAATGTAGAGAGTATTTGCACAAAAGCAAACTTTATCCCAGAAAAAGGAAGAGATTCTTTCTCTCTCTCCCCCTCCTCCTACCATGCACATAAGTACAACCCAAATAAACCTTAGTCAATAGATGAAAAGTGCAGTTTTTCCTTAAAAGATTAAACCAAAATAAAGCAAATATGTCCCCTTTGGAACTCTTATTTTGTAGCCATTTGCTCTTCTCTGACTTCCCAATGCAGTGATTTTTTTTGTAGAGTGCTTATAGTATATCTTTGAGGAGCCTAAGCTTTTTACTGTAGCTCCTCCTGGAATGCCTTGCATTTTTCAAGATGAACCTGAGCAGACTTCCAAATTAAATTGTCCTCTAGAATGGCATTTGATGGCATAAAATGAAGTGTGCCATCCCTGTTGGTAGTATTGTTGGAGTATTCTTGATGATTAATATGTGAAAACCAAGGGGGGGTTTTGGTGATATTTTTTATTGGGCCAATTGTATAGTTGGAATGGAGGTTAGATAAGGCTTTGAAAGCCCTCTTTGAAGCCCGCTCTCAAAGTCCAATAAAAGGTATCACTAAAAAAAGATGCTTGTCCCATCCCTGTTGGTGTCATCTTTGATTAGGCTTGTAGGTTTACTTTATCCTTCCCTTTTTGCCAAATTACTCCCTCTTCTCACATCCTCTTCTTGTGGTTCAGCCTGCTGCCTTCTCATGTTTTTCCCGTTGGGAGCTGCTTTCAGTTTTCTTGATTTGTGACTTCAAGCTGCTGCCTGGGAGTCCCTCCTACCATCCTCCTGAAGGAAATTCAGTTTGCATTTTGGGCATAAAGCCAGTGCAAGGGCTGTGCATTACCAAATGCACAACCACCCCAGAATCACTTCACATATATAAAAAACCAGCGGCACCTGGTGTGGGATACCTGGCATTACATTTTCCTTAGTAAAGAATTTAAAAAAAAAAAATCCGAATGGATTTTATTATAATAACAATTGAACAACAAATAAAATAAAAATCTTACAAAGAAAATATTAGAGACTCTCTCTCTCGCTCTCTCTCTATATATATGTATAATGTGTGTGTATAGTGATTCTTTAATGTTTTCTTTGTAAGATTTTCATTTGTTTTATGTATATATACATACATATATATGTATGTATGTGTATATATATATATATAACAAATATATAATGTATATATGTATATATAACAAATGAAAATCTTACAAATATATCTATCTATCTATCTATCTAGATAGACAGATAGATAGATATTGCTAACCAGCCACACTGTCCCTGATACTCCTTATATTCTAAGTCTGCAGCATCGGGTTGACTCCACCTTCTCTGTTCACAGAGTTTTGTCCAAACACTCTCCCCCAGGGCCCCAGTGGTACATCCAACATAGCTACCATTTACCCACCACTCTGTCTCACCTTACCAAGTTGCATGGATTTTGAAAAGCCCCCCTCTTGGTACAGGGAGGTACCCAAGCACATTTGGTGCATGTTTTCCTTTCCAAGTTCCTATCCTTTGATCCCTGTGCCGCGACTTTGAAATTCACACTGCTGATTCCTAGACCATCTTTTCTAACATCGCTAGAGAACTTGTTGATTTTAAAGCATCCTCTTTTTCCCCTTGTTCATTCCCATAGGAGCTTTTCTCTTTGCTCCTCGTTAATCTAATTTTAATAGTTTTGTTTTAACAAATATTCTCTTTTAGTCATTCACCTCCCTTTACCTGTTCATTATCTTACGGACTTTTCAATAAACCTCTTTTTAACTAGGTATTTCCCCCCACAAATTCATGCTTACTAAATCACTGCTTCACTTCAGCTAACTGGTCATAGCTAATGGAGATGGTCAACAGTTTCCACATGATTTATGCCAGTATATTCTCACATGTTTCAATACCTTAAAGCAGAGTATGTATACTTCTTGTTTTCTTATTTGGGGTACATTGCCCACATTTAATCTTCTTTATCTCTGACTCATGTTTCTGAAATCGCATCTCCTAATGCCACTTCTCAGAGTAATTTGAAAGCTTCATTGACCATGCTTTGGCTCTGGCACAGCAGCTATAACGCTTTATTGAAATACCCTTAGTGGCAACTGAAAATCTGTCACAATAACATTTGCTGTTCTTTTGGTTTGGGAACAGGGACCGGCTCATGGAAGTTTTGCCTATAGAGAGAGGGGGAAGGACCCTCCCTTCCAAAACCTAATTGTTGTTAGTGATCTACATCTCCTTCTGACTTGCTCTTTCTATGAAAAATGTATGTGGATTGTTTGACATAAAGGTATCTAGGTGGTTCCCTTCTGTAAAATGACATATTAGATTAGTATATAAGGTATCAAACAATATGCATGTAAGTTTTCACACTTGTGTACTAAAATGTGAATTCAGTTTCCTGTATGTATTTCTATACTATTATCTACATTAACACTGGAAAAGGCATGGTACTCTCCAAGCTCACATACTTTACATTAATATTAAAAGTGTTGTAGGTAGAGAAGTAATCAGAACTCTTGAGGACCTGATATCTTTTATTAGACCAACTAAGTTGCAAAAACATTTCTTTATTTGCAAGCTTTTGGGCACATGTGCTCTTCCTCAGTCATAGGAGAGTGCAAAGATTGTAACATTTCTCCCAGGTGGAAATGAACATTCATATTTCATAGGAGAACTGAAAGATGGTGTAAGATCTCCTGAATGGAAAAGTTCATTTTATACAAAATAAACTCAGATAAAAATTGGAGCAGTCTATTTACCTCAGAGTTGTCTGATGGCAAGCAGGACGTTGAATTATGCTTCTTTCTTGTTATGATGTTTCATAGTTCACAGGAGGATGGTGATGGAAGGCTCTCCTGGGCAAAGAATTACTTTTTTGTTGAGATTGCTCTGTGAGCATGCAAATTTGGCTTTAAACAAAAGGCTGGAGCAATGATATCAGCTTTCCGGTCTCAAGGTGTTGAATTTTACTTCTTTCTTGTAAAATTATGGATCAGGGATGTTGAAAAGTGCAGTATATCCCTAGGCCACGATGCCAAACTGATAACGGTAACACTTGAGGATTCCAAGCAGCTGGAGAGGAAGCAGTCTATATTTCCTGTACATTTGTTCTGAACTCAGACAAACATATTGCATTTATGTTTATAATCTTTGTGATTGCTCATTTTTGGGAGTATCCATGTTCCTTTCAAAAAGTCAGTCCTTTCTTCATGTTTTTACCTTGTGTAACTGAATTAGTCCTCTGAATATCTCATCTGTGCTTCTATCTCACTCACCTTGATTGATGGATTTATTTTCTTCCTGGTTTAGCTAAGTTCCACGTCCAAAAACTTCAGTTAATCAAACCGTGCTGCACATTTTATCATGTGCAGTAGTGCAGGGTTCAGCAACCTAGGGCTTGTAGGCCAGATCCAGCCCAGACTACAGAGCAATTGGTTCTGGTCCGCAGACATGGGGCTTCAAGGGCATTTAGCGCCAAGGTGCTTTGGCTGTGGGCACTCTCCCTGCATCACCACAAGGACAAGCAGTGGTGATGGCCACCCTAGCACCCACCTACCAGTGCCTGCCTCTGAC
>NW_017729032.1:10808720-10809180 GCF_001723915.1 Gavialis gangeticus | reverse complement strand
ATATATATATGTCCTTTCTCCCTAAAGAGAGTGAAATCCTATCCCACCTTCAGGATTCTTTCTCATTTATTTTCTTGAATGTTTTAAGACTTCTAATAGATAAAAAATAGTCTCCAGATGTAAATTAATTATTTCTTTATTTTGAACTGTACAACATGCATATATGTACTCTTGAAGAACTGACTGCAAAATTCCTGTCAAATCAGTAGAAAGTAGAGTATATTGAACCAACGTCACAGGTAGTATGCTAAGCATAACTTCTATAAACTCCTCCATTTTGTTTGAGACAAAGAATGTTTTTATTTTCGGAGATAACAAGTAGCTACTTGTCTTTTAATTGCACAAAAATGATGAGGCCCAAGTATCTGGTGATTAACATTTTCTGATCCTACCATTATTTTGAACAGTGACACCTTAAAAATACTTCTTGGGGAAAAAAAACAACTTTGAAAAATGTATT
>NW_017729032.1:10789849-10803720 GCF_001723915.1 Gavialis gangeticus | reverse complement strand
GCAAAATTCCTGTCAAATCAGTAGAAAGTAGAGTATATTGAACCAACGTCACAGGTAGTATGCTAAGCATAACTTCTATAAACTCCTCCATTTTGTTTGAGACAAAGAATGTTTTTATTTTCGGAGATAACAAGTAGCTACTTGTCTTTTAATTGCACAAAAATGATGAGGCCCAAGTATCTGGTGATTAACATTTTCTGATCCTGCCATTATTTTGAACAGTGACACCTTAAAAATACTTCTTGGGGAAAAAAAACAACTTTGAAAAATGTATTTAGGAGCAAGTCTCATAGTAATTAGCTGTTTTATATCTATACAAAAACCAGGTACCTTTTGGTCCCATTATGCCAAATTGTTTCCCTTACCTTGTTCATCTTATTCATTAACATTTATTACACCAGTGGTTAGCTGTTTTAATGTGAAGACAGGCAGTTTCTGTAGTCAAGAAACAAGTGAAAGCTAAGAGCTCTTGTTTTTCAAGGGGTGTCTTCAGTCTAACAATGGATGCCACTGCCTTCAGTCTACAAAGGTTGAGAACTACTGTCCTAGGGTGCCACCCTGCCGCCTGGTGCTTACTGAAGTCATGCTTAGAGGGCCCAATCAGACTGTATAGTGTACCCCATTGTATGAGAGAGTGTCTCTCCCAAATTAGGATTATAATCTTATAAATTAGGATGATGCATAACTGTATGTAACAAACAGAAGGCGTGGGGAAGGGAAACCGAGAAGGGTAATCAATGCTGTGGACAGTGGTTACACTGATTAGTTAAGAGCATTAATTTTTTTGAGTTTGAGTTTTCTTTGTTTAAAGAATATCAATAAATGAGAGAAGTTAAATATCAGTCATTCCTGCTTGCCATCTCCTTAGCCATTTGCATGAAATTCTTTTATCGAAAGTTCAAGTGTATGGTCATTTTTTAGTCTGTAATAGGAAAAAAGAAGGTGAAATGTGTAGTAGATATGAGAGAGAACTGGTACTCAGTAGAATGCTTGTCAAAGTATTGAATGAGTGGCAGCTGCTCTGTCATCTGAGTATTAGAAGGGACCATTGTTCTCTGTTTCAAACTCTGACTTCGTGACTCCATGTCCATGTAACCAATAAAATGAAATAGTTCCACACAAAATATTTCCCTCTTTAAATGCACCTTAAAAGCAGTTTGAGAATTGTAATTTAATGTTTAGATCGAGTCCTTGAATTTAGCAACTCTACATTGTGTCCTTCATTCTCTCTTATTCCTGATGACTCCACAGGGGGTATGAGGACTCCTGGAGGGGCACACAAGGGCTGGACCACTTCCCAGTTCCTGAACAGTTTGGCAGCAGTTTATAGTTCTAGCTCACTGTCAAGCCTGGTTCCATAACTTGTGATAAAACTTCTTAGTGTGCCGCAGCTTCCCCCTATAAATACTTCCTGCAGTGGACCTTTTATTGGCTTATTTTGTTAATTGGAAGTTGATACCCGTACTCCTATTTATTTCTTCCCAATACCCTGTGGCTGTCCTGTCTGTTTAGACTGCAAGCTCTTCCAGGAAGGAACCGTCTACTATTGTGTTAGTAGGAGGTTAGCACTATGGGGCTCTGATTTTGTTAGGTCTCCAGGCACTACCATAATGTTCAATATATTCTGTCTCCCTTGAATTGACTTATTTCTCTTATAAATAGATATGCATATGATATTCCTTTTTTCCTGGAAAAAGTGTAATAGAAGGTGCAGCCTATCTTAGCAGGTCCATTACCCTCTGCTGCTTAGTCTATGCTCTTTGGGGCTACGCCTGCCTACACTTTCATATTTATATCTCTTCATCAGACACACAGTTTCTAGCTACAGTCAGCTACCCTTTCACTATTTTAGTGTCTTCCTCTCCATGACTCCAGAAAAATACCACTTGAAACCCTCTCGTCTTACTCCCACATCTATCTCTCTCCACTCCCTTAGCCCTTCAAGGCAGCCTCTTATTTTTATCTCCTTTCATCCATCTCTTAACACATCAACTGCCTATTTAACCTAATAAACCAAGACATTTTAGGGTGCCACTCATTTATGAGCTCCCATCTATGGAATTAGTGTGCTGCCATAACATTTACAAGATGTACGCTATGAATAACAATATGTGTCTGGATGATTATTGACAGTAACTTTCTTTATGATTATTTGTAGTTTTTATTCCATCATTGGTAACTGCATTGATAATGTGGGTATTTCTTCTCTATTTGTGCATCCATTCTAATTCCTCTGTCTAATTTCTCCTTTAAGGTAAATAATTACAGTTTAGAAGAAGTAACACATGAAGAAGCAGTTGCGATACTGAAGAACACATCAGATGTAGTTTATCTAAAAGTTGGAAAGCCCACCACCATTTACATGACTGATCCTTATGGCCCACCAGATATTACACACTGTAAGTGGCTTATTGTTTATTGGTTTAAGAGACTAAATTTGTCTTTTCAAAGGCAAGGGCTTGGAAGGCTGAGGAAAAGAACTATTAGATAAGATACTGTCATGATATGGAATACCTAAAATACAAAAACTCAGATATAGTGCTGTTGCCTGGACATATGCAGCAAAAAGTAACAAGTAAGTGTGTTACTTTGCTCACTCCCCTTGCCATTGTTGAGCTAAAAAGAATGGTAACATTTTGTTATTAATATTTTTTAATGTGAAAACATTTTCAGAAAGGTCCTAGGTTAGCAGATAGAGGGCACTGACAGACAGGGTGGTGGTGGGAAACACTCTTTACTAGAGCAGCAGTGTGTTAGTTCGAACTGGCTCCTCATCGTCTGTATAAACTGGGTACTTTAGTGCGGCTTTTCTGGTGCTTTTATCTAATAGCTGATTGAATCAGCTATTAGATAGAAGTGCCAAAAAGCCCCACTACAGCACCCCATCAATTATGACATTGGGTGAGCCAGGTCCAACTAATGTGATGCCTCTTCTGGGCGTGCCCTGGGCTCTGTGGGAGTGTGCTGAGTTTAAAGTAAAGTTCTCTTTCTCAAAAAGCCCTGAGGAAGTGCATTTGAACGTGCAGAAAAGTTGTTCCTTTGTACAGGTCCAGAAACTGGTCCTTTGTTATCATCCTGCTTGCACTCTATTCACAGTACATCCATCTCACTTATATATATTCACCTGCTCCTTCATGACCCGAAAATGTGACATCTAGTGCGTCCCTCCCACCTATACCTGTAAGTTCTGACTCAGCTGCTCTCCAGCTCCTCTTTGCCTCCATATGCTAGCTGGTCATTAAGCACTCCTGGATGTGGGCCCCTCCCTCAGTTCTCCCTGAATATCTCTATACCACTTCTAGGGAACTCCTCCGAGTGCCACTGCACCTGCCTGCTCCTGTTTTTTATGCAACAGGAGAAACAAGCTGAGACACCAACCTGAAGGATCCTCCAAGCCTTCCTCTTCCACAGCCCCCATTCTTAATCACTGCATGGTAAGTGGGGCTGCCTGAAGAGCAGCTTCACTGCCTTAGTTCTGGATTTAGGTTAGGTAGGAGAAGAGTTGGGTGAGCTCGGGATGTGCTTCTCAGCTGCACTCTCAAGAGACCATGGAAGAGGTAAAGATCTTCCTACTGATTTCCTCACTTGGCAGTGAGTAAGGAAGGGGAAGCAGTAGGGAAAGTAAGAGTAAGGAAATGAGAAGCAGCCTGACTGATTGGAGCTGAAGGCAAGCTGTGAGTATGAAGAACTCAGCTGACCCATACCTGTACAGGGCAGGTGCTAGAAAAGTGGGGGTCCATGGAGGTCAGGAAGCCAAAAGGCTGGTTAAGCTAGAGTTCCTAGTAGAAGTCAAAGATTAGATAGATCTGATTTCTGCATCCCTGCCCCTCAGCCCTTTCCTCACATGCTAGTACTCCCAGCTGCCTCTATTTGGGAGACAAGTTTTGCAACGTAGGTTTTGTACCATGCATATTTAGGCAGTACACCACACTGCCCCAAGACCACCTGTTCATTTAGCAGATGCTCCTAAACAGCCAACAGATGGCAGTGATATTTGTTCACTACCAATCTGGGCTGGTTTCTTAGCAGTGCCTATGAAGTACAAAAGCTCAGCATCTCCTTTGCAACTGCCTGTATTATCTGATCCTCCCAAATGCTATTTCAGAAATCATGAAGCAGCGTGTAGTGTTGTGCCAGAGAAGTGATCAGCAGCATAGGGGAAAAGAGGAAGCAATTCTGGAGGGAAAAGAAAGCTGGAAAAGATTTTCAATAACGCATACCCAAGTTGTCAGGGTAGACAGATTCATTTATCCTATGGGAGTCTTTCATGAGACCTACATGTTCAGAATATCTCAGAGCAAGTAATGGCATTTCCCCATAGAGCTATTTTGTCTTGAAACATTTAATATCACAGCATCTACAAGAAGGACCAGAACTATGACTAGAAAGTTTAAACATCTCCTTTTCAAAAGGGAATTAATCATAGCTCAGTGGCACAGCATGTGTCTTTGTTTTTCTTCCTTACAATTTCCTTTCCTCTAATTACAGTGACTAGAGGTTGAGACACAACCATTATTACATATTTCCAGCCATAAATATCCTCATTATCTTGAGAATGGTAAAAATAAAGAAGAGGCAAAGACTGCAGCCTTATAAAATTGTCATTGTTAATCGTTAGCCTTTATATTAGCTTTCTTCCTTTTTAACTAGCTTTACCAAGATCTAAATTATGACACAGTCTAGGCTTGCATTAAAATTTCAATTTTAGTGAGAACTTTGGCATCTAACTCCCTTAGCCTCCTTTTGATAAATCAATGCTCTAAACTATCATTTCTGCCTTGCTTAAAACACCTGCATAGCTCCATCCCAAACCTAATCCCTCAGCTGGTCTCTTATTTCAATGCTCCTGCTATACAGCAAAGTCAGAAAGCTTACATTTCCTATCTCCCAAGTCACCCTTTTTTATTCAGAACCTTCCTCAAGATCCCTTTGTTCCATAATGTCCACATAAAATGGGTCAACAGCAAGTGTTACTTTTTTCCACCCCAATGTCTAAGCTTTCATTCACTGTCTTGCTTTGATTAAGGAGGGATTGTGTATTGGTGCTTAAATAGAAATGATACTGTGGCAGCCTGATCAAATGAAAATGTCCCTAACACCAGTTTATTTTAACCACCAGCTTATTCTCCACCCATGGAAAATCATATACTCACTTCCGGCAACAATGGCACTTTAGAGTACAAAGCATCTTTGGCCCCTATTTCACCAGGAAGATACTCGCCCATTCCAAAGCACATGCTTGTGGAGGACGACTATACCAGGTCAGATATCTCTCTTTACACATTGCTTTTTGGGTGAAAATTGCAAAGAGCATCGTTACAACAGTAATGGAGTACTTGGGGCAATAAATGGACTGGCCTTACTACATGAGAATGAGACAGCCAGTTTTATCCATTTAAGACGGTTTGCAAGCAGATAGTTAAGGTGGAAAGTGCTGTTTTTTCCTGTGTTTCAGTCAAGTGTCACTGATGAGACAATTTATATTTTTCTTTCTTGTTTGAAGGGCGGTTAGAATATTGATCACACTGCCATCCACCTACAAAAGGCGACAATAGTCAAGTGTGTGAAATGAGTTTTCATTATGTTGTCTGGTAAGACAGGGAAATGAAAATTGTACTTGTTTTCTTCAGTATATTTCCATTTTCACAGGTTCAAAGTGTTTAAGGCTGAAGGAACTTAGCCAGGTCCCCTGCAGAGCACAAATCACAGAATTGTGTACAGTGACTTCAGTATGAAACCCATAACTTTTATCCATTTCCCTTTTGTGTCTGCTCTGGCATATCTTCAAAATCTCTTAAGCTGCCCAATTTGTTGGGTCAGATACATTCAAGGGAATGGTTTTCATTAGGATTTAAAGTGTATGAAAAACAGACCTTCTCTTCCTCTGTTGGATAGGAAAGCAGCAGCTCCTTATATCTTCCTGCTCCTGTCATTGGCTATGCAGAGATCCCTTTAACCAAAAGTAGGAGTTTCTCTAAAGATAAGTTTAGCTGCAAGTGTTGACTTTCTGTGGAAGTTTCTTACCTACAGTCGTGTTCTTTTCATTAATAGTTGGAACACGGATTTAATCAAATTTCATGTCAGTGCTTTCTCTGGGTTAATCCCAGTTTCCCTGGTTCTTAACTGTCTTTGCACATAACAGAGTATTGTAATCAAGAGTTCTGTATAATTGAGTTCTCGTCAGGAGGGCATCTGGGGCCAAATTCAGCTCTGGTGTTACTGTGCCTTGGGAGGGAGCTGCAGTAGGAGAGGAGGGAAGCTCTACTGGGCAAATGGAAGAGTCTGCTGAGAGAGCAGTTATCAAGTACTGGAGGCCAAGAAGCTACAGAGGGTAAAGAAAGGAATTAGGAAGGAATGGAAAGTCACAGTGAGCTTGAGAATGGAAACAATGGCTATGTCCACATGAGACACAAACTGCACGGTTGTTGTTGCACAGTCATTTAGCACGTGCATATCCAAGTCCTAAATGACTGCGCAGTAATCAGCATTACTGTGCAGTAGCATTCCTGCATGGCTTTCTGGTGATGGTGACTGCACAGTAGCTTGTTACTATTGTGCTGTAGCATCGCATCACATTTCATGCTACATGACACAACTGCGCAGTAGTAACGAGCTGCTGTACAGTAGTAATGAGCTACTGCGCAGTAAGTGTCTTGTGTAGATGCGGCCAGTGAGAAGCAATAAAAAGAAGATGGATTCCTGAGTAGCCCTGTCTTTCCTTCCATCTCTTCAAAAGGTTGCAGCTGATCTTGTTGGACCCAGACCCTGGTCATGGCAATCCACTCATTTGTCACCTCCAGGACTGATCATCATAACTCATGTTTAGGAATTACATGTGAAATGTTTCGCCTTGCTTTGCAGCAGGGCTCATTGGTTATTTCTGACAAAAGTTCACTTATTGAAAAAGGTGCTTTCACCCCTTGCACTGATTGTGATCTGGGTAGAATTTGTTAAATAGTTTTTGCAGGGAAGGTCATGCTCAGAAAATGGAGGATAAGGAAGGGCAGTTACACAATACCATCCTTTTACATAGCAGCCCAATGACTGAGACACACACCCATGATTTGGGACACTGAGGGGATAGCATACTTATATGTCCAGTGGAGCAGATAGTGGAATCCAGTAATTTCCACCCCCACCCTGGGTGAGTGACCTGACTACTGGATTATAGAAGCGTCTCTTTCTCTCTCTTCTTCTCTCTTTCTGCTTCATTGACTAAGTACTTTATACAAAGCAAAGTAACTTCACTGGGAGATTGAAGGAAATGTTTGGGTTTGTTTTTTTTTATCTGAAACATTTTGTTTTGTTTTGTTTTGTTTTGTTTTGTTTCGATTCGGTGAGAGGGGAAAAATTAATTTCAGTGTAAATCAAACCGTTTCCTCCTCCCCATTTTCAGTGTGGCCACTGAACTGAAAAATCAGTTATTTGCAGAGCCCTGCTCTGAAATGAGATGTTCACAGCCACTGGAATTGTGTACTGTTTGGGAAAAGGAACAATTAACACAAACAGAGCTGTTCATCTGCTCAGCAACAAGGTTGCCATGAAAACATCATCCCAGTATTCCTTTCCCTGTACTGGCTCGGAATATAGTATCCAGGTCAGGTCTGAAATTCAAAGTGCTTTCTGATACTGGCACCAGTACATTAAATAATTGTTTCTCTCTTTATGCCCTCCTATGACAAGTTGATGTCATTGGAACAATTGATGTCATTGGAACAATAAAGCTGTCAGTCAGAGCAGCAGGAGAGACTCATGAATGTGACACAACTAATCAAACCAAAATACATTAACACTAATCAAACATTTACTGCAACCTGCCGGAAAGGAAGACCATTTCTAGGAATAATGGCAAACAGTCATTATGCTGCGAGGCTATGAGGATATGATCTGAATAAATGCCATGCACGTGATACATTGTCTTGTGCAGTAGAAGAGCCTCAAAAGTTCTATTTTTTGTTGCTGGATGTATTTAGGTAATACCTAGCATCTACATGGAGGCCTGTAAGATGCATTTACATGACCATAAATGCGCTGTAATTATTGCGCATTACGTTTAGCACCTGTTATTGCAGTTGCTAAACTTAATGCGCCATAATTGGCGCTACTGCCCATTTGCACAGATGAACACTTTCTAAGTGACGTTTAATGCCCATTGGACTAATCTACTGTGCATTAGCACATTAATATGGCTTTACCAGCCACGCTAATGCACAGTAGAATTAGTCCAATAGACATTGTCTCATGTAGATGCGCCCACAGAGAAGATGATGAGGTCCAGCAAATTTTATACTAGGAGTCAGGAGGTCCAGCTTCTGTTCTTTCTTTTCCTGCTGGGTTGCCTTTTGATTTGCAGTGGGAAATCACTTAACCCACTGATCACCTATAGAAGTTTATTTAAAAATGCCCCACTCGTGAGCTTAAATGAAACATAGGCATAGTGATACTACTAAGGCCACTGGACCAGGGCATCCACCCCAAGCCCTGACGTGGGTGGGAGTGGAAAAATGTGTAAACTGGGGATCCTGTTGGTCTTTCTTTTACAAAGGGTTTGTAAAATACAAATGAGACTCAGCTTTTATTTGTTGCTAGAAAATTTACCAATATTGTAAAATCTTTGGGGAAATTTTGTAAGTCTGACAAAACAACTGGACGACCTGGGGAGGAAATTTTCTTTTATGAAAAATCCTTTAATAGCAGCCTTTATAACTGAGCCTTTTACAAAACCGTTTCTATAATGGCAGTAATATTCACCTGTGTGTGTGTGTGTGTGGTCATTCCAAAAGACCACTGTTGCAACATTATATTGTAACCAGGACAACCAGGTCATAAGGAATTGTATTTCCAAATTATGCTGTCATAATGTGACAGTGCTGCTGGTAGATGTCCACATCATTTGTACGAGTTAGAAATATATGGAGTAGTACAACCTTTCCTGTAAATGGGGTATACAGTTCAGATGTTTGTATGACTTGTGAGAGAAAGTGACAGCAAGGGGTTTTTTTACTTACTCATTATTAAAAAAATTTCTGTTGTACAGTTTAAATACTTGAGCATTTCAAGTGCTTGAATTTTTCCCTATTTTAGTTCTATGTTTTACTGATGTGAATAGTCTCATTTTACACACAAAAAAATACTTCTCTTGGATGAAAATTAGCATTTTTGTTAAATCACTTAAATTAGGAAATTCAGTGAAACCTTTTCTTAGCAATAATTTTGAGAACCAATTAGCTAAGCTGTAACATATTGGCAGTAAAGATAGAACAAAGGTCACCTTGATCTGCCAGTGACTTGATACTGAATATTGTATTCCTATTACTGTGATTTCTCTGGTTACGGATGGCAAATGGCACAAATTAAGAGCATCATTTTATTTTTATACATACTTTTACTGAGCACATATTAAAAAGAACCAGTATTAACATCTTCATCATTGTCTTCTATTATATGTTTTAATTTATTGTAAAGATAATCATATGATAGTTAAATAGTATAATTCAGTTTCAAACTAGTGGAATATGTGACAAAAAATTTATTAAAAACTTACATGCCAGTAACTATAAGTATCAATGCAACCTTCTATATTCCGGAAATAAGTTCTTATTTAAATAAGCTTCTATTAAATTGGAAGAAAAGACACAATCTGGCCCTGATGGCATTTTTGGGACATTAATTACTCTGAGGGAGCTGTAAATCATTATTTACTCTCTAGCAGACATCTGGCTCCCTATTTTTGGAAAATTAAAATTATATTCTAACAAATTCTGTAGTTCTCAGATGTTCACTTTTTCTAGCAGTAATGAAAGAGAGGGAAGCAGGGGATCCACAAAAATAAAGACTTACTATGTTGTGTTTTTACTTCCTTTATAACTTCAGAAAACTGAGGCATCAAATTGCTTGCGCACCAGCTGATATAAAATTCACTGTTAACACTTAGCTGTAGCTAGATATTAAAGATTCATAGGGAAAAAAGCTATCTGATTTATCTGTTTTGCTGTGAAATACATGTTTGATTTCTTTTATATGCAGCTTTGTACCATAACATCCTTGTGAAACAGAGGATGCTGGAGACTGAGGGAGGGAGAGAGAGGAACCATTAAACTGATGGCTCAAGGGAATTTTCCTCTATATTGAGAATGGCATTCCTCAGCCATTTCTTGTTTACTTACATAAGTTACATGACATGATTGATAGAACTGTCATGTAGAAGCAGCTTTAACGTTGTATTAGCTCCCAGGTTTGATTGTTCATAATTAAAACATTGTGGCTAAATATGTACTATAATATGTATCCAGTAACCATTTTTTGACAATGTTGTAGGCTTTTGTTGAGCACAGTAATAAAGCAGGGAAAGAGACTTGCAGAATTCAATAACGAGAGTATGAAAACTGCTGCTAAGGGGTCTTTAATGAGTTGACTTGGGCTGCCTATTGACAATATACTGCACATGTTTTAGGCTGAAGGGAGGTAGTTGCACTTCCTATCAGCTTTATTGATGGAAAAAAAGAATTTCCATTCATAGTTCTTATACCAGGGCTGTCCAACTGATGGCCCGTGTGCCTCATGTAACCTGTCCAACTGATGGGCCATGTGCCTCATGCATCCTCTGGGTTCCCATCCAGCCGCCGCTCCCTCTATTGCTCTGACTGTAGCAGCAGCCAAGGTCTCTAGGCTTCCTCTCTTCTCCAGCTTCCAGTTCCTGCCTTCACCCCAGAGGGTGGTGCAGATTATGCAGCGCAGCCCTCAGTGCTGGAGGCTTGGAATGGCTAACTGGCATGGTGCAGTGGGGGAGGAGAAAGCAGGGGGAGGCTGCCCAGGCACCATGGCTTGCAGTAGTGTGGCCTGTGGAGTATGTGAACCTTGGCAACTTTTATCTATTACGAAGGTGACTTGATGCTTCCTGTTAAAAGCCCAAATTTAAAGTTGCTTATAACATTGGCAAACGTGATCATATTAGGCTGGAATTTTCCTTACTTTCTGTCTTAGGCTGGCTTTTTAAATTTTAGCTTAAACAGTTCTGCTTTTCTCCATGAATAAAGTGAGGCAGAAAATATCTTTTTGTCCATATTAAGAAAATTGCTTTTACTTTGAAAACACTCATACCTCACTGTTACACACCCATGGAGCTAAAGGATCTCTAAAGCATAATCAACCGAGAGTGAACATGGAATATGGAATACGCCTCACACCATTAAATGTATTAATAGTTTCTGCATAGCGGGAGAGAAAATCATTCAGTTTAATAGTCTCACCTAATCCCAGATGTTACTCCAGTTCATGGAAAAAGTGGCTAATCTGTTCCTGAAAGTAGAGGGTAGTCATTTGTGGGTAATGGCTGTTTTTCTGTCCAGATGTTGTTGGATGACGACACACACCCAACTTCCCTTTTGCTTCCCTTTTATTCTTTTCCTTTAACTTTTCTTCTCTGATGACTCTTCATTTCCGGATACTGTTGACTGGTTTCTCTGTGATCATCATACTGTTCATGTTTTTATTCTTTCAGCATATTTATTTGTTCCAACAAACCCATCACATCTTAATTTGGTGTTTTACCAGTGTCTTAATGTGCGCATGCCCCATGCCTAGTTTGGTCTGTCCATCAAAACCAGAAATTCCAAGGGCTCTGCAGTTGGGCACTGTCCAATTGGCCCCCTCCTGTCACCTTCCATTAGCATATCCAATCATGTTATCCCTTTGATATAGTCAGATAGTCCCGAGTTCAGTTAATTTGAGCTAGTAACAAGGCCCACACTATACACACCTATGTATGATAAAGTCATGGACTTACATTTCATCCAACCCCTCTACTGTTAGAAGATGTGTTATTCCAAAGTCATCCCAAACAGATGTCTAGCCAGCCTTTTGTTGAAACCCCACTAATGAAGGTTCTCCCAGTTTCTCTAGCTTCTTTGGTGATCATATGCTGCTGTTTTCCACAGGATCATTTGTTTCAGGGACCTGCTCTAAATTGGCAAAAGTATGACAGATCTTAAAAAGTATGGCAACTCTTACCACATTCTTTAAATGAGGCATGGAGTAGTTATACAGCGAAGGCATCACTTTATAAGATTTAACTATTAATTGCACAGGAATAATCTTAAACTAGTCATAAGTCTTTCTGCCATGGGATTTAGTTTACCTAAATAATAAATAAAAATAATAATACTGTTAGCACAATCTGATCTCCCAAATGCTGTTATTTTCATGTAATCAAGTCCACAGTTAATGATGAGACAAACTAATCTGCATATCATTATAGCAATCTAAAAACAGGACAAGGATTTAAAAAATGAAAGCTCTGCTGTACCTGATTTATGAAGTGTTAAGTGCCAAGCTGTTTCCATGGAATTTGTGGAAATAAGAATTTGGGAGCCTCATGTTAGGCTTACATTAAGAATTTCATAATGGGGAATGGATTTTCACAAAATGGAGCAAGAGGGATTATTTTGAAATTAAACCATTATTTTTCCTTGCAGCTCTGTAATAAATTAATTGCAACTGGCACCTGAGACTAGGTAAATTTAGGTGGACAAAATTAAAAGGTTTACATTTTTATTCTGAAGCTTTCTTAATTTCTCCTGGGTTCTTAGTCACAATGACTGTCTCTCCTGTCTTAAATGATTGCATTAGTGG
Source organism: Gavialis gangeticus (assembly GCF_001723915.1). Taxonomy (NCBI): domain Eukaryota; kingdom Metazoa; phylum Chordata; order Crocodylia; family Gavialidae; genus Gavialis; species Gavialis gangeticus. The sequence goes on along the minus strand of NW_017729032.1, from coordinate 10,791,090 downwards.
TTTGAATTTGGATGAGAAATGTTAGCTTCTGACACCCGTACAGATTTTTGGTTATAATTTTTCCCTGCTCTACATATATTTTAAGGTCTCCTTTGAAGTCCACCCATGTGTATAAATGGTATAATGACACCACCTTCAAAGTCCACACTGATAGAAATTGAATGCATGATAGAGTTTAGATAGATATTTAGGATCTGATAACTTGACCACTAAGCTATCCTCCTCTAGCTTAGATAATATTAAAAGATTGGAAAAGGGTATTTGTGTGGGAATATAAAACTTCTCTAGATTCTCTGGGTAAATTTTATATTGTTTATCACTTTACATGAGCTATTTCTTTTGAAATCGCTATGATTTTTTTCAAAATGTTGAGAGCGCCTTAGAGTGAATGAGGCATCCAATTCATTCCACACATCACTAAATTCCCCTGACCCCTTAGGCATTTGTTTACAACTATAGTAAAATATAGGCTCATGAGGTTACAACAGAAAATCTGACAAGCTATTGACTGCAGAAGGAACTGGAATAATGTACTCTTGGAGTTTTCCTTTTCTGTTCCTTTAATTCTCCCTAGCACCTCTCTCTCTCCCTCTCTGTCCTTGAAATAAATATGTGAGGAATGCTGTTCAGAGATTTCATCTTATTCCAATTTCCACTACACAAACTGAGACAAACGGACAAAACTTTAAATTGATATAAACTATATTATGCTGCTAGTAGATCAAGTAAAATGAAGGATTGAAGCAGGATGGTAGATAAATATATGCAAACCATTAGTTATTATCAATGGGATTTTTTTACGTTGTTCGGATTAAATTGGCAGTGACTTTTTATGGTAATGTAATAACAGTTAAAGGTTCAGACCTGCTACAGTCCCAGAAAGGTAAGGCTGGAAGGAACCTCTCAAGGTCATGTGATCCATCCCTCTGCTTAAGACAGAAATGTCTCTGACTAAACCATCCCAGTTAAGCAACATATGCAAATAGTAGTAGTATATTAGTCTGATCTATTGATATGAAATCGAATAAAAGCACTGGTTTAAAAAGTCATCTATTTAGTTCTAAAGTGTATTTCTAGTCAGAAAAAATGACTGTACAAAAATAACCATGTAGGGTGACATGTTTAATTTCAGTTGGATCAAGTGTAGTTTTTATGGCCTATAGCCATGCTTGGCTGCGTTTTCTCTATCTCATACCTCAAAAAGGTTCAAGAAGCCAAATTAAATCCTCAGTGATGCCTAT
>NW_017729032.1:10782314-10784849 GCF_001723915.1 Gavialis gangeticus | reverse complement strand
AAATGACTGTACAAAAATAACCATGTAGGGTGACATGTTTAATTTCAGTTGGATCAAGTGTAGTTTTTATGGCCTATAGCCATGCTTGGCTGCGTTTTCTCTATCTCATACCTCAAAAAGGTTCAAGAAGCCAAATTAAATCCTCAGTGATGCCTGTGAAAATTAATTCCAGCAGTGCTGCTGTGAGTTTTCATAGCTATAACTGGTTGCAATTTAGTACACAATTCTGTTGATCATGAAAAAAAAGAAAAATTGTACTTTCCCAACCAACTGATAACTGATATACCTTCTCAATTTTGCTGTTTGACAAAAAAGGCTGTCGAAGTATAAATTATTTCTCGTCACTCAAGTAAAAAGGTATCACTTTGAAAACACAAAGAAGCAGATATGTTGAGTACACAGCTGTGACTTGATATCAGTGGTAATGTAGCAATAATAGCAGAGGCAAGGACTTTTTAGGGTGTTATCCTTTATTAGACCAACTGGGTAGTTGGGATAGACTTAGACACGTTTTTGAATGCAGGACATTCCTCATCAGGTCTGACCAGAATTAGCTAGGCACAGCATAATAAAACATAGTGAATGAAGATTGCCTTGCATTCAAGAGTTTGTCTAACTCTATCCCAACTACCCAGTTGATCCAATAAAATATATCATGCTAAGAAATCCTTGCCCCTCACATAACTTCTGGGCTAACCTGGGTAAAACATCACTCTGACACTACCTTGACTTTATACAGGGGGCATATCTAGGTTTTTGAAAGGGTGGATACAGGAGGTGTGGCACAACGTCACATATAGCACAACACATTTTTCAGCAGTTAAAAAGAAACTCGAAGCTTTACTAGGATGCTAAAGGCCTAGCACTATATCATTCACTTTAAGATAAAAGCAAAAACAATATAACTTTACAGTAATTTATACTAATTTGCTAGATTATATATTAAATTAATAGGCAAAAAAGAGTCAATTGATATTGTTTCATTAGTACATTAGAGTTAAATGTACATCTCTTATTCAGATTCATAAAAAAAAAAAATCTCATTTTCTTTGTGTCTTGATGGTGCCTCCAATGCTTCACTGTTGGTCATTTTTTCACTGGAGTTAATATCACCACACCTGAGTTAAGGTTTTTAGCTAGAGCTGAAAACAGCCTACAGGGCTATGAAATAGAAGAGAGACATTACCAGGAGCAGCTAAGGGACAGTAACATAGCTGCAGAAAGGGTAGTTTGAATACTGGAACATCAAAACCATTAAAAAGCGAAGAGGGTTGTTAATACCTGTTAAAGGAAGAAAAATTAGCAGGCATCAGGGAGATGATAATGAATCATGAAGTCAATTGACTCCTTCAGCTGCCTGAATAGAAATGTCACTGCTTTTCCCAGGCAGCTGGTTGTAAACTCTGGGTAGAACAGGAATCAAAGGGGTTGCAACTACACAACTACACCCTCCCTAGATCCACCTCTGACTTTATGAAGCCATTTTCAGAGCAGAGTTGCACTTGGTAATCATATTTTTCATCTCAAGGACTACTGCTCTTTGTGAACATGTATTGATAGCAGTATGTCAAATGAATCTGTATTCATGAAAGGCCAAGATGCAGGAGACAATGCATGGGGCCAGTGGATTTGCTCTAGTGGTGACATATTTGCATTTGAAATCCTTCTGGAGATCTTTGAGAAGGGGCAGAGGCTTCTGTCAGAACTAAAATGAAGCCTCCTCACATGATTTCCCAAGCTACCACGCTCAAATAAAGTGCCATCTTCTATTTAAAGGCCTGTCAGACACAACATGTGTGTTAGTTGAAAATAGAAATAGGACTAAAACAGCTACATTTTTGTACTTGAATAGTGTTATCAAGGTTAGCTGTTAGCTTGAAAATTTCAAAAAATGTACCAATTTAATTATTTTTGTTATTATTGCTACATTACCATTGATTATTGCATATGGCAGTTTCATGTATAAATGTGTCAAATGAACTGCAGCTTTGTAATGTGAATGATCCTGATTTATTTTATATAAACACATAAAAGCTCAATGATAAACTCTGATAACTTCAAGTCTACCAAATGATTGATTCCAATTCACAGTGTTTAAGGCCCCAAGGGATGTATAGATCATCAAATCTGACTTTCGGTATAGTACATCTCATGGAATTTTACCTTCTTAGCCCTGTACAGCTCCCAGTAATTTGTTTGCAGGACTAAAATGTAGCCTAGATTTTGTAAGGTTGGTTTCTACACATTTGTGTGTAAACCTAGAAGCTAATTTTCTGAGAAATTTATGCTAATGTGCAGTGTATATTTGATGGTTTGTTTGAACGTCTAAGGGCATGAGCACCACAAATATTTTCACAATGAGTTAAGATAGTGTCTGAAATTACAATGTGTCAGCTACTGTCTTGTAGCTGCCTAGGTGTGTGTTCATATTCCATGGTAAATTCAAGGTAGCCTTACTCTCCCTTTAATGGAAGGGTAGACTACCTCGTATTTCCCATGAAGTAAGAGCATACACACACGAGCAGTTACTGTGGA
>NW_017729032.1:10760610-10777314 GCF_001723915.1 Gavialis gangeticus | reverse complement strand
CAGTGTATATTTGATGGTTTGTTTGAATGTCTAAGGGCATGAGCACCACAAATATTTTCACAATGAGTTAAGATAGTGTCTGAAATTACAATGTGTCAGCTACTGTCTTGTAGCTGCCTAGGTGTGTGTTCATATTCCATGGTAAATTCAAGGTAGCCTTACTCTCCCTTTAATGGAAGGGTAGACTACCTCGTATTTCCCATGAAGTAAGAGCATACACACACGAGCAGTTACTGTGGAGCAGTTGATGCACTGTAGTCATGTCTCAATTCACCCGACAGAAACTTGTTTAAATGTCCATACCCTACAAGCCCACTTTGATTCCACCTATTAGATGAATGATTTTCAACTAGGGTGATGTGAAGGTGACCCTTATTTCCTAGCACTAGCTCTATGACTGCAGAGCTCAGGCTGGGATATAAGGATCTCCCAGCCTGAGCCCCACAACTTCAGAGCTCAGGCTAGGAGATAAGGGTCTCCCAGCACCCACTCCCCGATGGTGATCTGGGAGCAGGGGGCTTGGAGCTCCTTGCTGCCGGAGCAGGGGGACATAGTCCCCACCCGGGCTCCTGTGGTGGAGCCTGCCTCAGAAGCAGGTGGCTCCCAGGGGTAGGGAGATATCTCCCGCTTCCTGGTGGATGACAGACCAGGAAGAGATTTTGATCCCGGTTGGGTATCTACATGAGCTGTACAGCACCATTACCAATCCCGAGTAAATTTGCTACTTGCATTTGCAGGTAGGAGAATTACTCAGGATTAGGGAGGTTACCCCCAACTAAGTATGTGCACGTGTAGAGACACATGCTTACTTCACAGTAAACTATGCTAATGCAAAGTTAAGCATCTCACCCAGAGTTACAAAAAGCAGTGAGGAGGAGGAAGAGGAACCTATTGTAACAATTGTTTTTCCAGGACTCAAACAGGATTTCGGCCCTTTGTAGATGAATTTAGGACTTAGTAGACATCAGTGCCTAATAGGTGGGATAGGATCATGGCCTAAGTGCATAACCTCTTTTATTTGCTGGCTTGTTATAAGTTAACATTAACGTTGAACAGGTTGAGAGGAAAATGCAGTCCAAAATGTTTGCTTGTGTTTTCTCCCATATAATTTGTTTACTCAGATGGATAAAAACAGGCGTGTATTTGTCTTAATCCTGATAAAACTTCTAAATCTGGCAGCTGTTACCTCTTTGAAAATGTTTTGATTGTGGATAAAGTAAGGTGAATAACTCCTCAAACGGTATACATCCATCTTTTATATTTTTAATGCTGCTAAACAAGCCATTGCACATATTTACATTCATTTAAAAAATTAATGCATCATAACACAAGCTGTTAGCATTTGTTTTCAAACTCCTTATAATTTTTTTTTTATTCTGAATGAAGGTTTAAGTTCTCTTGATTTTATTTTTCAGACCAGTGCTTTGCAAATTAGTCCTAAACCGCTATCTTGGTATACAGACTTCCCTCACTTTATGCGGGTTCTGTACATGCAAATTCGCTCTTACGCGATGGCCCTTTTTACACCAAAAATTTTGTTATATGTAAGGTAAATTCACTCTTATGCAATCAGTGTGGTGGAAGCCTGCAGTCAGCTGCTTTGTGCAATGAACTGTGGGAGTGATGCCATAGGCGGAGGAAGAAAAAATTATTTGGGGAGGCTGAGCTGGGTGAACGTGCCCTGGGCAGGCTGCAGCGTCAGCCCTGGCAGCCTGGCCTGGTCTGGCCCCATCAGTGCAGCACCGGGGAGCTGTGAGCCATGAAGCCGCCTGGCAGCAGCACCCATGACTGCCACTCAGGGTAGCTGGTGCCCATACTTATGGAGCTGCGGCTGCTCCGGGAGCGGTGCAACGCCATGTCAGTACAGTCAAGGTCTTGGAACGTATCCCTATTTGTTACATTGCAAAGTGGGTTCCCTTTATGCAAATTCAAGTTATGTGCCGTTTTCCAGAAATGCATGCACAGCATAAAACGAGGGACACCTGTACTGTCCTTCTTGCCTATCTTGTAACAGACAGGAGCTCTTTCTCTGCCATAGCATTGAAAAAGAGGGGAAGAGAATATGAAATGATCAGACTCTTTAACTTGGAAGTCCATTCTCCTCTTGCCCAATTAAGGAAGCTGTGAATGTCATGACAAGATGGTAATGTTAAAACACTTCCCCCCCTTCACCCCAAAATAAACTATTCAACAGAGATGAGAGTGGCCTTCTTAACTTCCTTCTTATACAGTACTACTTCTGGCTTCCTGTAAAGAGGTACTGTAATGTCACAGAAGAAGTGGGATAAGAGGATGTCTGAGAGGAAATGGATTATTATATAGTGGTGTAGAACTCACCAGCACCTAGTCTGATACCAGCACATCTTATAGATGAAGCACATGTTTCGATACCCTGGCTTGTTTATTTGTTCAGTAATACTTTTTATTTCTAATTCATCATGTTTTGCATTATTTGCCCCAACTTTCAGTGTTCTGGATTTCTGCTATTTAATTTTTTATTTACAGATAATACCTCAGGTCAAATAAGTCTAGACTGGTATATTCATGTCCCTAATCCTTAAGTTCTTCATGCCACAAGTTTTTGTGCTAGTTGCTTCACTTCAAGGTACAGGTAATGCAAGTAGGGGCTAGCCAGGAAGCTGCCAATGCTGTGAATATGCAGTAAATGACAAGAGTGAATTTTACCATGGGCTTTAACAAACCAGTTCAGCGTAGCGTTTATAGTGACTACGAAGGGTTACCATCTGATGGCAAATGGATGATTCTGATGATTTCCATCCAGTTCCTTAAGCACAGATATGCTTATTACAAGAAAAAACTGTCCTAGTTTATATTCTCAGAAGAGACCAAGTCTTGATAAGGCAAATAAGTGAGAACTTCTTTCCCACCTATGCAACTCCGGGTTATGGATGGCATGGCATGTTGCAGGCCAACTCACATCATCGATGTTCATGATCTACCTGTGAATAAAGGACATGATGTTCCAGTGCTGTGAGCTGAGCACTCTTTAGGAGCATTATATCTATTCAAAAAGGTTCATTAAGTACATGCCAATTTCCTGTAATCCTGCCTGCCGCAGCAGTGTGACTTCACTGAATTCCTTCGGAGGAAAAAGGAACATTTTAAAAAATCACTAACATGGTCTGGTTTTACAAGATGTGTGACTCATTCCTAGAGGTTTTATGGAAGCCACTGAGTGCATTCAGATGCCAAGGTGGTAAGTGTGACTTCAGTGGCTAGGTAGATGAAATTGCACTGGAAATCTGTTTTCACTGTGTTTGGCTCCAACAGTTTGCAGATTTTGATTTAACACATCATTCACTACATCCCTACTCATCTTCATGGCATGATCTGTGACCCAGAAAAAGAAGTGATGGTCACCCATTTTTGTGACCCAGCGTAATTTCAAGCATTCAGAATAAATTCACAAGGTTCATATATGATTATTTCTTGAGCTTATTATCTTTATACTTATAACTGTAAGGAAAATAAGGTAAGGAAATAAAATCATTAATGTTGCACAGATGTTCCTGCTGGGAGTCTGGACAAAAGGCACTCATACTTCATCAGAGTGATTGCTAGTTCTCAGTTGTTTTAATCAGTTAACAAGTTAATCACAAGCCAAGTCTTAAGACAAAGAGAACTCTGTAATCATTTTTTTAAATTTTTCTCTTCCAGAAACAAAACTCTTTCAAAATCAACACTATAGACTGCTTAAATTTGATATTTGTATTCTATTTCATAGATGGTTCTGGAACAAAATTCAACTTTGGAGGAGTAAGAGGCTGTATGACAGGCTAAAATAAAATCCTAATATAGATGCTATATCTCCAGATATCGCAGAGAGTAATTGATTTGTAGAAGGTAAATTATTAAAATCATCCCCAAACATCTGTAAAATATAAAGAGAAAAACAATCTTTGCTTTCCTTAAAGACGTTTTGTGGTGGGATTGGAAGGATTCAGTGGTGACAATTCTGCTATTTACATACTCGGTCACTTTGAATGTTAAACTAGCAATCTGGCACACGTACATTTTTCACTAGACTAGCTTTGGCAAGAGTTTTTAAAACCAAATGCAAGGCTGCATACAAAAAGGATTAGTTGTATTTATTGAGACAAATCTTTAAATAAGAAAACACCAAACCTCCAAATCAAAGGACAACAGGGAATCCTGTGCTATGTCAGTGGCCAAGGTTGGTCCATTTTAATCACTCTAATAAATTCTGTGCAAATTCTGATGTTACTATAATAACATTCTGTCATCTATGCATAATTATAGCAAAAGAATTGTGTTGTTAGTGTTTCACAGTATTACCAGAAGAACAAAAACAACTTAAACAAACTGCTGCAGTGGGCAGAAGGTGCAGGGAACTCTCAGGGCTGCTTTAGCAGTCCCACTGGCACAAGGGGTAGTGTCCCCAGGTACCAATTGGTTGTGCCGCAGAAGCTCCTGAGAAGTGAGTAGCCCTGAGCCCTAAGGTGCTGGCCCCAGCGTCCAGCTCCCCCTGGCTGCAGTTCTGGGAGGAGCCAGGCAGGATTATTTTGCCCCAAGTGGCACAATTTGTTCCAAACCAAAGTGCATGTCTGGGCACATGCACTGAGGCAAAAAGTCCTGGCTCAAATTTGTGCCACTTCTATTTGAGCTGCTGCAAGCGCACGTGCCTGCACGCATGGACGCACCCCTTGATGCCTTGAGAAAGGTTTAATTATTTGGCTGGCTATTTCCCTCTCTTAGCTTGCTGTGTACTTAGACATTGTTGCACAGGTTGGATCTTCTGACTGATCCATGAAGAAAAGCACCAAACAGTTCATAGTCCTTAAGCTATGTCCATACTTACCTGCTTCAGCTAGAACAAACTTGTGGCAACAAGCAGCAGCTGCCACCAAACTGTGGGTGGTGCTGGCAGTCCTATATGCTTCCACTCTGTAGCTTCACTGGCAGAGGAGGAAGTGCATTCTGGAAAGGCACTAGCTGCTGAATGTACCATGGCAGCCAGATGGAGGCATTGCAGGACCTACCGGTAGCATCAGCCAGGGGCTGGATGGCAGAGGCAGCATAACACATGCAGTGGCTCTGCTGGCAGAAAAGAGAGTTCTGCTGTTGAAGAGAGCCCTTCAGGCTGAACACACACAAAGTTTTGCAAGAGTAGAAGTGAAGTGATTGAATTTTCCTGCAATCATGCCTGTGTCAGCAGGTAGGGCTGCAGGGTCCAGATTAAATGAGGATGCACTGTTTCAGGGAATGTTCTGGGAGTCCTTTACTGGCAGGCTGGAGTCTGACTGGTATTCAAAGCTGCTCCCTCAGCTGAGGGGTGAGTACTGCCTTGTCCCAGGGGTGAATCCCTCCACTAGTGCAGTTGACAGTGCCATAGTGGGGGGCGAGTGGGCTGACCACTTTGGGCATCGAAGTGAAGGAGTGCCAACAGGTGCTGCCCAGCTGGGGTGGGGTGTGGGATGGAGCCGCAAATGGCTCTTTGTGGAGGGGAGAGGAGGGCATGGGGATGGGGGAGAGGGCAGCTCCTGCTGCTATGTACACTCCCAGGCAAGCGTGTGCCCCCCCGGATCTGTGTGCGGGGCAAGGGCAGGCTGCTACTGTGGGCTTTGCCCTGGGCACCAAACTTCCTTGCCACGGCACTGGCAGTTGGCCTCTGGACAGCACTCACCCTCTGGGTCAGCAGGGCTGCACGGGTACAGCAGGAGATTTACCAGTGTTTAGACACAGTAGGGTTGTAGTATCTGGCTATTTATTCAGTATTGAACTTTCAGGGGTTGCTAATTAACTCAGAATATCTGTATTTACCATAGTTCAAGCAGGATTTGTCAAAACTGGAATCAGAAAACAGTGTACATAACTCTTCATTGTTTCAACAGTATCTTAATTGATTTGTCCACGCATGTGGAGGGGGGTGTGTGTGTGTGTATAATGTCACTATCAAGGAGGGGTGTATGTTGATGCACCTTGCCCAGAGGTCCTCCTGGAAGTTTTATTTTATGGAGTCCAGGGCCGTGTTGTTTTCATAAAGTATCTTTGCCTCATCTGTGAATTTCAGGAAAAGAAAATAAATGCCTTTCTGCTGAATAATAAACTTCACATTCTTTTAAGTGGAAATGCATGCAACACATTATGGATAAGGTGCTGAAAGTTGTGCATGAGTTACCTTCCTTTTTTTTATATGTATATATAGGTATCTAGATATATTTATATATAGACTAAAAAGTGCCCATCAAGAATGATGTGCCGGCAGTGGGCACGGAGCGCCACCACCCACTACCCGCGTGGCCGCTGCTCCACAGCCAGCCACGTGCATCCCCCCACACCTGATACACACCCACATACACCCAGCTACAGGCCACACCCACCCAGCCACACACCCACCCAACTACACACTGCACACACACTCCCAGCCACACATGGCACACAGCCACATGCCATACACACACGCAGCTATACACCACATGCCATGCGCAGCACCCACCCAGCCACATGCCGCACCAACCCAGTCATACCCAGCTACACACCCACCCAACCACATACCGCATGCACACATCCAGCCACGTGCCACACGCCACACATGGACAGCCAGCCACATGCCACACACCCACCCAGCCACATGCCACACACACCCAGGCACATGCCACACACACACACAGACACACACACACCACCCACCCACCCAGCGCCACGAAGCCCAGGGGGCGATGCAGGCCCCCCACCTCCTGGCCCCCTGCAGTGTGCGCAGTGGCGGGAGCCACCTGCCCCTGAGCCTGGAGGAGCTGCTGAGTTCCCCTGGTGCCACAGCTCGGCCCAGCCTGAGCACAGCCCACACCCTGCCAGGCACAGCCTCAGCCCCAGTCTCCCTGGCCCTTCCAGTGGCAGCAGCAGGCCGCTGTGACCCCCCTTCCCTTCCTGCCCCCCATGCCCGCTCCCCATGCGGCACCCTGTGGCCGCGCCTCATCCCCCCCCTGCCCAGAGCGCCCCACACCCACTCCCTGTAGCACCCTGCGGCCACGTGCCAGGCCCCACCACATGCCCTGCCCCCACATGGCCCTGCCCCTCTGCAGGGCTGCAAGCCACGACTCTCACCTCTCCTTGCCTAGTCCCCACCGCCTCCACCTATGTGTCTATCTATCAGTAAGTCTGCAGGCAGCGCATGCACAGTTGGCCCAGAGCGTTATGGACAGGCAGACGCACAGCAGGAAGTGCTACGGCTTTTATTATACTAGAATATCTATTTAATGTTAACACATCTATATATATATGGTTCTGGTAGCAATATGTAAAAAAAATTATAAATATGCTCAACTTATAACAGCAGATCACTTGGGGAAATGAATCATTGGGCTCCAGAGGGAAAGTTGCACTCTTTCAGTTAGAGTGCACAATAAATAAGTACATTTTGATAGCACAACTGAATTGCTTGTGTATCCTTTATGCAACTATCTTCTATTCAATGGTACTGGAAAACAGAGTTCTTATTTATGAGCTAGTAGTACTCTGTACTTGTCTGTACTGAAATGTTTTTGACAGCTTTTTCTTCGCATGCTTTTAAATTCTGATGGCTGTGTTCTTTGTCTGTTCTTGGCCCTTAATGCACAACTAATCTTTTACTCTTGTCTCTGTATCACCAGGCCTCCTGAACCTGTTTACAGCACTGTGAACAAACTGTGTGATAAGCCACCTTCTCCTAGGCACTATTCCCCTGTCGAATGTGACAAAAGCTTCCTTCTTTCAGCTCCCTACCCCCACTACCACGTAGGCCTGCTCCCTGACTCTGAGATCACCAGGTACTGCATGCGCTTTTTTCTCACTTCCTTTATTATAATGCATGAGCATCAGTAGTTATAGAGTAATCCCAGCCTCCCTAATGTTCCCTCTCCTAAGGCTTGGGCTTGTCTTTAACCTGGCTTTCACCTCCGCAGCACTGTCCATTGGGAAACGCATAGTACCTCAGTATAATGCTAGGGTTACCAAAAAAAAGTGGTGAATACAAGCAGTTTAAATCCGTAGGAATGGCTCTCTCAAGTGCTTCACATTAAATACATTTCATGCCATAACCGAACTCTGCATTTCTTTTACTTCAGAAATGATTAAGAATTCACCGTCAGTTGTAACAGTGCAAGCTGATGCCATAAATTAAGCTCTCTTCAGCTGATGTATTTTGTTTTATCTGATGGGTACATCCTGAGATCATTTAAGGAATGTTAACAAAGAGTAATCGCTTCCCCAGCCAAATACTGGCTCAATGTGTCCCTGAAATATCGCATCCCTGAGGATGGCAGCATAATGACAAGAGATGATGAAACTATGGAAACTGAAAGGAGTTGTGTGCTTACCGTTGCCTTATTACAAATGGTTAATCAGTGAAAATTTCCTTAGGCCAAAGTGTTCTTTGTAAGTATTTTTCAAAATGATTAGTTAACTGTTTTCAGCTATAATAATTAGGGACCTCCTGAAATCACAATTTCACAGATTTTATGGAAGATATGAAATTTGGCATTGCCCATAAAATCAGGCAACATCTGCAGAATCCACAAAAAAAAGGGAAAAAAAGAAAGAAAACTTACTGAAAGTAAAATACTGGCCATCCTCATGGCACTGCTGTCCAGCTGCACAGCCCACCACGGGGGAAGAGGGGAGACATGAGTGACTGGTGCCTCCTGAGCCTGGGGGGGCACCCGCAGAAGCCAGTGGCAGGGACGCAGCTGGCGAGCAGCCGCAGATGCTGGTGGGAGGAGTGGGGATGGCCCCGTCAGGCGGGGCATGTGCCCTCCCATGCCACCATATCAGTCGCCTATGGGGGGAGACGAAGCTGCCAGCATACAGGGGAGTCCAAAATAGTTGCTGTCCCCACCCTTCAGTGATGACTGGCTGAATGGACTGCCTGTCATGCGGCCATGTCCTTCTCCGCCAATCAATGGTGAGGGGTGAAGCTGCGTGATGGACAGTCCTTGCAGACAGACAGCAGCGAGAGGCAGGGCCACCAGGGCCCCTTGGTTGTTCACAGGTCGGGGGAGGCCTTGGCTATGATAAGCCCTTGAAAATGGCATCCAGCCACGCGAAACCACCTAGCTGCCTCTTCAAGATGGGTAATGATAATCGAACACACAAAGAGTTTAGGAGGATAAAATTTAAGGTTAGATTTTCAAAAGTGAATAGTGATTTGGAGCATTTCTGTTTGGCTGCTGAACTGGAAGGGGTCCGGAAAGGGCCTGATTCTCAGAAAGTACTGATCAGATCACCAGCTGCCTGAAAACCGCTCCTCTAAAGCATCACTTGAAATCACTGGTTCCTTTTGAAAATTTACTCTTATTTGCTGGTCTAAAGACAATTTTTTTACAAGCCCATACTGCAAATCTAAAATAACTGAAATATGTCCAGTAGAAGTGAAACCTGTCAGCAACAAAGTTTAGAAAGGAGTTTGAGGAAACAGAGCAACTGATCATTAATTTCTGATTATCACTCGAGAAGGAACAAATAGGCTTATGGGTGATATCACAGGAAACAGGGACAATGTTCTGTATTTAGATGGCTGTTTTGTGATAAGCTTTAGAATAATAGAAGTTGGGCAGAATATGACAGGTAACCAATATCACGTTTGGCAAAGTGGACACAGTGGCTGCAGCATAATATGTGTTTCAAATAGTCGCTTATAAATCAAATACATAGTAAAAAGTTATAAGGAGAAAGGCTCTTTTCTTTAACTTCAGTTTAATTAACATTTTGCTACTTCATAGTAAATTATCAGTCTGGAAAGTACGGATGCAGCACTTATCCTTAGGAACAGGCTGGCATAATGATGAATGCAGAATATATCTTGGGTAATTCTAGGATTTTTGGTACCTTCAAACAAATCCCTCTTTTTTCCTTTAATTTTCTTCTTAAGTCTCTCCCTTCAGCAATCAAATACATTTTGGCTGTCTATCACTTAATAATAGCTGATTTTATACATTTACATTAAAAAGGCAAAAACAGTTACAGAAATGCCTGGAGCCATCAGCAATCCACAAGTTACATAACACATAATGTATGTACCCAGATGGTCTTAATATAATTACTCTAATACTTCCTTCGTTCTTCCTTCCTGTTGCTTCACCCTTGTTTGGTATGCATGTTTCTTGCAACTTTTATCAATGTAGATTTTGAACTCTTCTGAGATAGGGGCCATTTTTGTTGTGCATTTGTACGGTACCTCACATGGGGGTCTGGCGCATAGCTGGGGCTCTTAGGTGCTTTTGCAATACAAATAATACATAGAATAAATATTTGGAGTAGAGCCCAGGAGCCTTGACTTATAATCTACTGCCCTCCCCGTGAAGGATCTCTGGTGCTAACATTCCAGTAAAGTAATCCTAAATGTTAGAGCAATATCTGTGGACCAAACATTATCCTTAATAAGCTGGGCTGAAATGATAAATACAATCATATTTACAGTTTTTTCTATAGAGCAACCTTTAGAAACAGATTGTTAAGGATAAAGCACTAGCAGAGTGCAAAGAGAGAAGATGAGCAGAATTATTAAAGTGGAAAGTCAATAGGTGAATTAATGTCAGACAGTAACAGGAAAAGAACAGCAAGATGTAGGAAAACAGATGTGAAAGGCATTGCAGTGCTGTTAAGTATTAATTTAAAGGAGAATAAGCAATAAGCTAATAAAATCACCATGACCAAATATAGTAAGAACATACAATACCTGTCAGGTAACAGGAAGAATATTAGGGTGAAAGTTTCTAAGATGTACCTAGAACTGCAGGAGGCCTGGTTTACTGTTGCTCTAATGTAACAGTCTACACGAATATGAAGTGTAAAACATCGGCATTTTGGTTAATGACATTTTTCACTAGTAGAGATGAACTTCGCAAGAAACAGGACATGATGAATCAGTCCCTGAATATCTGAACACTCCTACATACAGCACATTAAAATGGATTCCTTCCAAGTCCTGACCAAAAAACAGGAATATGTTCTTTCTTACATAGAGATTTAAATCTGCAAAACTAATAATGCCTTTGTGAGTGGAAGTAGACAGCAAAATAGTCCATCAGAATCCTACATCACTGTTTTCCGGCCATAAAGAGAAAGGACACCGAGCTAGAAAATGGGACAGAAGGACTCCAAGAGAAGCTGTGGGCTGGGAGAGGTTCTTCCTCAGCTTGGGTTTTTTGAGAACCCGATCCCACTGCAGGATTTGTGAGTAATATGCTACCTTTAATTGGACCAACTTATATAGTTGGGAGATAAAGGAAACACGCTTTTGGGCTTCAAATACCCTTTACTGGGTTTGGAAAGAAACTCAGGCTTAATATGGCTTAGAGCAATTACTTCTGGTTTTGCCTAATTATGCTACTGAATTGAATCACCTCAAAGGAAAGTTGTCACCTCTGAAGCAAAGAAAAGTTAGCCGAGAGAGGTGAAGAGTAGGTTATAACATACCACAAAATTAATGTGATGGTTAAAACCATGGTTTTTTGGGTGTCTCAGAGTTACGAATTTTTGTTCCAGGCCTATCTGCTGAAGGTATTTTGTAGACTTCCCTGGAGGACGAGGATGGTGAAGTCTGAGATAGAACGGTTGTTTTGTGAAAAGTGTTTTCCCACTGGTAATAGAGCATTTTGTCCTATGCCACTTTTCTGTGGAAGTTTATTCTGGAGCACAGTGGTGTCTTGGTTTCATGCATATAGTTCCCAAGACAGCATTAGGTATATTGAATGAGGTCCATCATATATTATAATCGGCATGTTCAGGATTCATGAATCGTGATGCTTTTGTTGTGAGGAGTGTAGATCAGACTGTTGGTGGAGATGAATTGGCTTTTCCTGTTTTGGCAAGGTCCAGTTCCTTCCTGTTGTTAGTCACTGAAACTTTTCTTGTGATGATGAGTTTTTGGTGAGGCGGGGGACAGTGTAAATGCTTATTTGAGGAAACTTCTTTCAAAGTGCAAAAGTCTTTGAATGTAGGTAAAATTGTAAGAGAGCTCATCAAATAGATTGTAGTGTGGGATTGGATGTGACGACCAGAGGCGAGCAGCCTGGATGCAGGGTCCTTTTTGTTTAGTAGTAGGTATATTGTTCTTTGATTTCTTTTTGGTGGCTATTTGATCATGGCAGGCTGTTAGCTACAGGCAGCTGCTCCTCTTTGCTAATGAAAGGGCACAAAGACGAAGGGCACTCTCTCTAGGGTGGAACAGGTGGGCAATCTGATCTGCTTTTTTTTCATTAGGTTAGGCGCTTCTGGAAATAAAGCTTCATGTGCTGTGAGCTAGGTGCTCAGCAGGGATCCTGGTTTTCTCTGATAAAAAACAAACAAACAACCAATTTTCAGATTAGTGGTGTTTCATTTTAATCACGGAAAAATGTGGATTGTGGGTTACTTTTTTAAATCTGAAAATTGCGGATTTTTTTTTTTTATCAAAGAAAACCAGCATCACTGGTGCTCAGTTAGTCTAAATCAGAGCTCCTAGGAGTTGTAGTTGGCACCAGTTCAGAGTTGTCCTTGTTGACACCAGTTGGGAATTTTCCTCCCTCTATTGTTTTGCCTTCTGTTTAGTTTGTTGGAATAGCTGGGCCTCAGGCATTTGGTGTCCAGAAATCAAAAATACAGATTTGGTACGATTGAATTATACTTATTTGAGGGTGTGGCACAATGCTTCCCTTGTGGATATAACCATGCTAGCTCTAAGTGAACTGGGATGTCTACACAGCATAGTGCTGTGCTCTGAAGAGGGGCCAGCTTGGTTTTTGGAATGAGTAAAGCCATGTAGACAGAGCTAATGAACTTGGTCAACGCCCCAAACTTAACACAACTATACTGCTTTCAGCTGTGGAGCTAGCCCATTCAGAGCTAGTGCTGCATTGCAATGTGTAGGTGTAGCCCAAGAGACCTGTGTTAGATGAGATTTTCCTTCTCTACTCTACTGATTTGTGAAAAGCCAGGGCCTACCATCAGCATGTTTAACCAAATCAGTTGTTTCAGCTCCTATTTCAACTGCAAAGAGAATGCTAAACATTACCAAACTGAGAACACTTCACTCTCCATTCTGACTGAGAGGTGATTACTGTAATTTGCCCTTTCCTCCGCACATGGAAGTTTGTGTGGACAGACAACCTGGCATCTGTGATAATTACAAGTGCTGTGATATTTCATGTAGGTTTCTTGTTGAAAAAAAAATACCTTTAGGATGCAAAATACAGCACAATCTCATTATAATGAACCCCCATCAGACAGGAAGAAAAGTTCATTAAGAAAGGTGCTCACTAAAACAGTCAATTTGTCAACTTGGTACATCATAATAATGAAACAGAAATCAATTCTTGCAGTCTTAGTCATTAAAAGGAGGAGTGGTGCCGTATGCAGTGGTACAGTAGCTGAAATCTGTTCTACATTTTCCCAGGAAAGGAATAACAACCCATCCAAGGGTTGCTGCCTCTTGGAACGACTTTAAAGCATCTCAGACAAAGGTCCAGATCTGAGAAGTTGTCAATATACACGGAGGGCCACAGATCTTAAAAGAATGTAGCTTACATTTGGGCGCTAAAGTGATTAGAGTCTCAAAATAACTTCCTATGTTATGGCCATGCTTTCACAATGGGGGCTAAGGATTTCTGAAAATCAAGCTCTTATTTTGAGATGAGACCCAGCCCCTTTACAAAACCCATCTAGCCCTGATTGTGCCTGCTGAGTACCCCTCAGTGGAATACAAAACCTGACCCAAAGGGCAGAGGTCCTAATCCTTTGCTGTGGAATATCTACCTCCACTAGTTGGAGATTGCAAATTTTGTCAACAATCTTTGCCTAGAGATTGACAGAGGATATTGTGCCCTGCTGATCTTACTAGATCTTCAGCAGCCTTTGATGCAGTTAGGTGTGAGATGTTGCTAAAGTGGTTACATGACCTGGTGGTCATCCCTTGACCTTGCGATCCCTTTGGGAAATGTCCTGCAGCCTCTATTTTGTTCTATTTGTAAATGAGTCCACTGGGACTGTGCAGAGATTTCCAGAGACATGCCATCAGTATGCTGATGACGCCGAGCTCTACTTTGCTGTCTCATCTGACCCAGGCTCTGCAGTCCTCTCTTGGTGCCTGGCTGCAGTTGGGGATTGGATGTCAGTGAAACAATTGAAACTGAATCCAGACAAGGCAGAGGTGGGGGTGGTGGGTAGACCACTTGATTTGTGGGGAGATTGTGATACCTATCATTGATGAAGTTGAACCTTCTCTTGTCACGCAGATTTTCAGCTTTGCCATACTCTTGGATCCCCTGCTGCACCTAGATCTTCAGGAAGTAGTGGTAACTAGGAGTGCCTTTAACCAGCTCCATCTAGTGAAAAGGCTGCAATCCTTCCTTTCAAATTCAGATGTAGCCACCACTATGCATGGCTTTGTAACCTCCTGCTTAGACTATTTCAGTGTTTTCTACATGGGGCTGCCCTTAAAGACCATCTAGAACCTGCAGCTGGTGCAAAACATGGCAGCCTACCTCCTGATAGGATTGGGTCACCAGGAGCATGTAACTCCAGGACTCCAGAGCCCACATTGGTTCCCAGTAGCTTTCCAGGTGCAATTCAAGATGCTGGTTTTGTCCTGTAAGTCCCTAGATGGTCTGGGCCTTATGTATCTAGTGAACCACCTTTTCCTTTGTGCCTCATGGCTATGCCTAAGGTCAACCAAGAGCAACTTCCTGCAAGTACCATCAGCGTGCCAGTGAAAACATGCACGCTGAGGTCACTCTCAGTAGTCGCTCCCCTACTCTCGAACTTTCTTCTTCTTGAGGCTCATCAGAGCTGCAGTGTGAACATCTTTCAAGTGCACTGGAAGACCTTGCTATTTGTGTGGGCATTTAGCAAACAAAGCTAGACTCGGACACTGTTTATGTTGACATTCCAGTTGTCTTTTAAGTTGTTTTGTTGCTCTTGTTTGTTTTTTTCTTTCTTTTTATAGGTTATTCTGTTTTTTTTTATTGTAAGCTGTCCTGGGCCTTTGTTGGGAAGGGTGGTGTATAAATCCAACAAATAAATAAAACCTATAAGTAAGCCCTCTGTGATGAGCACAGGGGTTTGAAGGCCTCACTTCCCTCACCTGACACCTCCATCCCACCAGCCTCCAAAAATAGAATCTCCCCCTTTTCCCAACCAGATACAGAGTGGCCTACCTCTCTCACATACTGTCTTAAGAAGTCCTCCCCTTTGTTTCTGTCAGTTTTAGATTTCAGCTTTGGGGTGTTTCTGGATCCTTTGTTGCAGTTGCATCTTCAGGAGGCAGCAGTGGCTAGGTAGGCCGTTCTGCATCTGGTTGGGAAAGAGGAGTCCCTATTGATTGTAATGAATTCAATGATATGGTTGTTTCATATATAAGGATGTTTCTCAGCTTCTGAGGAGTGGCTTATAGAAGGATTTGGGAGTCCTGGTGCCATAGTCCCCCATTCCAGGTGGGGAAAAAAATGGTTACTGGACCCAATCCTGAACTGATGTATTTTGGTGTTGCTTTACCACCATTCTTCCAGGTGCAAAGAGAGCTCTGTGCTAATTCAGAGCCGCTGGGAATTTCTGTTCCGTTGAAGACAGTGGGACTTCTAGCAAAGAGGAGGGGGAAATTAGAGAGAATTCAGTGGGAAAGAATGCAGGGGACTCATTTCCTGGCTTTGTTTATTATTGATGACTATGTACATGCTTAGAAAAGGTTTTTAGTGGTGAAAGAAAACCGGAGCTCACAGATGTAGCATTACATTCAGGGAGAAATAGCTCTGATTTCCAGTTATCTATCAGTAGATTTGTGTGTCTGTTAACTGCCCCTCAAACGTAGACAAATAGCTTCTACATTACTGTGCTTTTGAACTCCTGTCTTTTGAAAACTCCTTGATCTTGAATTTGCTTTGAACTCTGCTTATATTGCAGGTTTCCCTGTCCACCCTGACATCTTTTTGGTATCCTAGACACCTATTCAAGTTTTGTTCAAAGAAAGCACTGGTGTTATTGACTTCTGTGATTTTTGATCATGGGCCTTGCATTATTTCATGATTCTTCTTCAAGGCCCAGCTTATGCCACCATGCAATTACATCAGAATCTCAGCTTTCACTGACACCCTTCTAGTTCTTGTTTTCATGACAAGGAAAATGGAATTAAGGAAACAAATAAAAGAAACCCATGTAATTTTTAAATTCTCATTATTTTAAAGTAAAAATCTCCTAATTTTATAAGCCGTCCTGGTAATGAATGACTTATAGAAGCCCTCTTCGTTTGAATGTTTAGAGCTAGTGGTACATGGTCTAAGAGTTGCAGTGTAAGTCTAGGAGCTGAGAAGTCCTGAAATTAAAGTCCTTGCTCTGACTCTGGCCTGTTTCTTGCCTTTGGCAAGTTCCTCATCTTCTGTGCCTCATTTTCCCTATTTCTGAAATGAGATTAATGCCACCTATTAGGCTAGGGACAGAAATTACACATAAACTGGTATAAGGGATAGGAACATGGTTAAAATCTGTAACAACAGAAATTCAGTGCACACAAACCACGTTCAAAATGGCTGGAACTGATTTAAGATAAACCTGGATGGATGTAGCATCAGACTTACTGATTTAGGTTAAATCGGTTTATTCAACTTCTGTCCCAGAGCCCTCCAGATCCAAGTTAACTCACAACTCCCCTCCTTGCAGGGTAAGTGGGCTAGTCTTGCCCCAAGCTGTCTGCTCCAGCTGAGCAGGGAGGCATGCTCT
>NW_017729032.1:10757884-10760599 GCF_001723915.1 Gavialis gangeticus | reverse complement strand
GCTGTCTGCTCCAGCTGAGCAGGGAGGCATGCTCTAGTGTCCCCTGTCTCCTGGCCTGGGCCACTGCAGGCATGTGGATACATTTCTGTAATAAAAAGTGAATTTCTGTTCGCTTGCTTGCTAGTTCAGTATATGCAGCTTAGACTAACCTGCAACAATTGAATCAATTCTGCCTCTGGCATTTTGACTGTCTGTACTTAGCCCTACAGGCATTGTGCAGAGTAGTTATTGCTGAAAGATGAAACGTGTTATGTACGAAAGTATTATGAATAGTGTCAAAGCATTTGAGAGGTATTCATGTTGTTATAATAGTGTTTTATGTTTGTATAATTGTATTTATCCTGGAGGATCCAAAAGCACTTGATGAACTCTTGTCTTGCTGCTGCCTCTTGAGTAGCAGGCAAACAATGCACAGTGAAGCTGTCAGATAATAAACTACCTGAGTACACATCTGAATGTAGTAGGTGGGGTGTAGCCTCTGAATCAGGACATCCAAATGCTGGAAGCTGCAGTGGGAGAGGATCAGGGGATGGAAAATTGTGGACATCACTGTTTACCCTCCCCTTCAGTATTTACTCTTTGCCACTTTGTGAGACAGGATACTGGGCTTAATGGGCCTATGATCCAATCCCATAAATGGAAATTCCTATGTTCTTATGTAGTTTCAAGGAGTTTTAGGCTGGGCTTCATCATGTAAGCAGTTGGGTGCCTGCAACTCCTACTGAAGCCCAGCAGAGTTGTGGGAGTTGAACATTTTGCACAAGCAAGCACCTGGAAGTTTCCAACATTGAGCACTAATGTTCCTCAAGCCCTTTTTGCCACGGTGCCCCTCCTCCCTTGTCAGTTATATGTGCTGCTCTTTTCTTCACAGTTGTCTTCACTGCTAAAGAAATGCTCACTGTCAAAAAATGGCGCATTTCACTGTTCTTCATGTCAAGCGTGCTTTCCTAGACGACTCCTTTGATCATCAATGAAATCCACATAGCACAGCAGTGCCCCTCCCCTTTTTCATTCCCAGTTGTTTAATATGATAATTAAATCTCAAAGAATATGTCTAACCAAATCTCAGGCTATTTGAAATGCCTGACAGCCTGAAGATGAGGCCCATCAAAGCAAGCCGTATACAACCTTGTTGTTTACAGATCTCATTGTTGGACATGCCCCAAATAAACACACTACCTTTCTTGAATTTAAACCTGATTTAATCTTATTCTTCCTATTTAAATCATATTAATTTATTCATTTTATAGGACATATTGCAAATAAGGTTAACAAAGTTGGGAATGATTCTACTGGGATATGATGTTTCCTCGACCAAGTGTGATGATATCAATTTATGAGCTGAACTGCACCTTTTAAAGGCCAGCTAGACACAACAAGACTGAATGTGGTGGATTGTCACCATATTACATAGCCCAGAGTAACACTGAAAGATTATGTGACAGTAACATCAAAGTTTAATGTGCACTTATTCATTTAAGGGAAATAAGCATTGTTCAGGCTTGAATCATTGACATCACTGTTTATTTTAAATAAACATAATACAACCTAATGTCAAATAGGAAAGGAAATAGTGTAATTTAAAATAACTAGCAATATAATACTTGAAAAATTTGTCCTATTGTTATAACAATCATCTAAATGATCCAGAAGCTCAAGTGGTGTTCTCAAAAGTGATGTCAGGCCAGATTTGTGGATGTAATCTATAGATGTAGATTAATGCAAAATTACAATGCTAGGGTAGATGCCTAACTTCTGCTGAAGTCTGCTTGAGTGTTTTTGAAAATCCCTTGCATATTTAAATACATCATCAAGTGGTGACTGAATATATTTGTAAATTCAGTGCTCAAACACTTCTGAAAATAGGGTTTGGGCTCCCAAGCCACTTAGGAGTTTTTCAGAATGTTACAATCTCTTTTTCTGACATTCCTTTATTCTTTGAATTAATTTATTGTAATTTAGGCAAACAATAACATCTTAACTGAAGCAGTATTTTCTTTCCCTATTATTTGCTTTTAATTTGATCATTTTTCTAGTCATCTGATCATTGACTGCTTGGTGAAGGCTGAACAAAAAAAGGCACTGAATTGCATCCAATATTAGTTTCTGCTAGACACTCATTAAGGGACCTACACTTTCCTTGGTCTTTCTTTTGTTTCTAATATCTTTATCAAATGATTTTTATACCTCTTATGTGTCTTGCCAATAGTATCTCAGTTTGTGTCTTGGCCTTTCTGATTTTGTCCCTACATGGTTGTATTATACTTTTCTACTCATCCTTACTAATATAGTCAAGTTTCCACTTTTCATAGGATTTATTTTTAGATAAGTCCTTGCGGAGGGTTTAGCCAAGCAGGTCTCTTGCTATGTATTCTATACTTATCTTGTATTGGGCTAGCTGACTTGTGCTCTTAATGTTATCTCTTCAGGGAGCAACCAACTCTCCTAAACATCTTCTTTTCCCCCTAGATTTGCTTCCCACGGGATCCTTCCTGCCCATTCTCTGAGTTTGTTAAACTGTACGTTTCTGAAGGTGTGTTTTTATTCAACCTTACGCCTTCAGAATTTCAGCTCATTCCTCTCTGTTAGGAAAAAGCAAATTAAGAAGAGACTCGTCTAGTGGGTTTCTAATGTCTTTAATAAAATAGATGACAATTTGAATAAAGAATGATTCAGTTTTCTTCTTTCTTTCATTTTTGGGCTTGCTCCAGAGCT
>NW_017729032.1:10748633-10757873 GCF_001723915.1 Gavialis gangeticus | reverse complement strand
TTTTCTTCTTTCTTTCATTTTTGGGCTTGCTCCAGAGCTGTTTTGTCAGAATTAATGGTGTAATTTTCAGAGGAGCTGTGCACCTGCAGATATACTTATGCTCCTGTTCAGCACCTATGAACATTAGGCCACATATCCTTAGCTTATAAAACAGACAGAAAAATTGATGCTGCTTAATGTATTTTATGCAAGGCTTGCCACTGCAGCTGTATATTTAAAGGAAAACAAATATGTTGATTACTTCTCATTAAGAAAGCATCTGTAAATTACTCTTGTTTTGAAATATGCCTGTTGTTATGGTTACAGATTATATAAAACACAAGTGATTGACATTTCAAGTCAACTCATGAAAATCCAAACAGGCCAGCCTGTAATGTCTTTGTTTGAAACATACTTTTCTGTAAGCCGTTACTTTTTGTTTTTCTTTTGAATGATTTCCTCTCTCTGTGACATGCTCTGTTCCAATATGTGAAAGGTTTTTTTTTTCTTCTAATAACTCCCTCAAATCAGCTTGGCAGAACAAATCATTTACTGGAAGGCCAAGAACCCAGATCCAAGTGTGATACAGTTTGGAGATACTTAAAACCAGTCTGGGGACTCTGAGCCCATCTTTAATTTGTGCATTTACACAAAATATGCCAGATTATTTCCTAGGTGGCTGAGTAGCTCATGGGATTTTGATAATGATGAGATAGCAAAGCCCTTAATTTATACAAATGCACTCCAAGTTGGTAGGGTGTTAATGAATGTTGCTTTCTGACAGCTGTTTGATAATGTAACAGGGTGGTCTGGCCCATTAAGAGGCAACAGAAAGCCCATGGTAGAGACCCAGCAGCTGGCAATTAGCCACTAAAGGAGCACCTGGAGGCCATTAGAAACCCCAGAGAGAGAAGCAGGAGGTAGTTAAGGGGAAAGAGCAGTCCACAAGCAAGTGAAGGTGTGCTCAGACATTACATTAAACCAGACCTAACCAAAGTTAAGTTGATCTAAATGCCCAATCATACAGGTGGGCAGAAGGCTGAAATCACCCCAGCAGTGGTGCACCTGATCTAAGTTCACCTGAGGAGGTGTACTAACATAGATTGAGTTCATGCTCACCCAGTTTTAAAAAGGGTTAACCCAATCTCATGAATGCCTGCACACGTCTGCAATACAACCCTCTTACCCCCACCAGCCCCAAGTTTGTGCTGTTCCTACCCCTCCATCCCTAACTGGGTTATTTTTAGCCCCCCAAAGACTCTCCTTGGATGCACCAAACCCCTCCATGAACTCACTAGCCCTCTCCATCCCTCCTGCCCCTCTGCCCACCCCGAGTTACTTACACCAGTTGCTGTGCACGGCTCCTGGGACCAGTAAACAGCTGTATGTGCTGCTCCTGATCTGTGTTCACAGATAGCTAATGTGAAAAATTAGACTGTTGGTCTCAGTTTAGCTCAGTTTAGTTGGTGAACAAGTTTCTCCATCATCAGAACAATGACCACAACTGATGCTATAATCACTTGGCTGACTGTGGTGGTCTTAGCAGAGGAACCAAGGATTCCTCCCCCTTAGAGGAATACATTATTCTTACACCCCTCAACATTGGTTTGACAAGGTCAGCGGTATGGCATATTACCATGGGGCAGGGCATAAAAGGTTGCGTTGTGGCTTCCTGTAACGTGCCTGTTCTACAGATAGTTTCCAGAGTTGTATAAATTGTCTGCAAACAGCTTACCGGTTAAAGCAGCAAATAATGAGTCTTGAATGTACCACAGGCCCATCACGTGACTTTGGGTACACTAGTCTCCTTCAATTTTCCTGTCTGTTAAATGTATAATACACAAGCACTGGGAGCTATGCTCAGAGTTATGAGGGCACAGAAAATTTCCCCCAAGGGTGGTAGCACATTATTTTGTGCACCACACAAGACAGAGTGCAGTTATGATGATGATCTGTTATCATTTCCATGAACTGGAGTTATAGGAGCCATCACTGAAAACCAACTGGTCTGTTAATTGAGCATGTGTTATTGATGCTGGAAATGCTGTGGAATAATTATGATAAGCTTGACTTATTTTTGTCGTGTTAACACTAGGTTTACACTACAACAGGTTGTTTGATTTTAGGAAATTATATCACTGTAACACTAGAGTAATGCAGTGCTGAATCAAGCCCTGCGTTATGCTGCACATAGGTATGACTGTTGACTATGCATTACACAAGCTACTTATATGCCTACAGCTGCATCACTTTCTGCTGTGATTCTGCTGTTTCAGAATCACAGCAGAAAGTCCAGCCTTCCCGTTCAGTAAGGCTGGACTGTGAATGGGACACCTGTGGGTTGGTTGGAAAGCAGTGTTAGAAAATGAGCAGGTGTCTTGTTTTCTGAGCCTGTACTGAACCAGTACCCCATAATGGTTTTGGATGGCACTGTGTTGCAGAAGCCAGTGGAATCTGGATGGGATGTTTTAACTAGGTCTTCATTACATCATGAGTGAATCTGTAGTGATTTATTTTTTCCACTCTGATCAACTTTTAATCAGAGAATCAGAGAAATCCAATCTGGGAAAGACTTACGAGATTATTCAGCCCAGGTGCCTATGTATACATGGCTCTTTCCTTTATTTTCTTTGTTTGTCTCTCGTATCCATCTAGATGTGCATCATATGGTGCATATGCACTACTGCTGCTATGAAAATGGATAATTACTCATCTTAATACAGCTATCAATGCAATGATTTCCATTCTGCTTGCATGTAAATATGCATTTTAGGGTTAATGACTTTTGGAGTACAAAGTGGAATTTGGACATATCTGTCCTACTTTAGGTATGCGTCTCTGATTCTGAAGGAGAGGAAGAGGAAGGCTTTACTAGTACTCTTTTTGGCCTCTTTTAAAATATATTTCATGTATATAACATCATAATGCTTTGTAGCATTTAAGATAAAATAGATGGGGTTACATGTTTGCAAACTCCCCTGAGTGATTCAGTAGTCCTTCTCTGGGTCTTAGGTTTTAAAGTGATCGGGGAAGGTGCTATTCAAAATATTACCCTCAGGCCTTTTCTATTAATAATTTACCATAACCCTCCCTTGAATTCTACCTCCATGGATCAGCTTCTGGGTATAAGTCTTGAGATAATTAAGATGAAGCTCTGTTCATGAAGACTGTAAGTGCTAAGAAAAATGTTTTAGCTGCTTTTGAAAGTGAAGGAAGACTAGGATGTGTGTTTCATGGAACTGTGCCCTGAAATCATGCTAGAATCATAGACTGATAGAAAATTGGGGTTAGAAGGGACGTCAGAAGATCATCTAGTCCAACACCCTGCTCAAAGCAGGACCATCCCCAATGAGATCAACCCAGCCAAGGCTTTGTCTACCCGGGTCTAAAAACCTCCAAGGATAGAGCTTCCACCACCTCTCTAGGTAACCTGTTCCAGTGTTTTACTACCTTTCTCATGAGAACTTTTCCTAATATCTAACCTAAATATCCCTTGCTGCAACTTGAGACCATTGGGCCTTTGAACACACCACAAAACTGGCCTTTAAAGCGGCTTAAATGCCCTTTTGCACCACTTTAATTGTAAGACAGTTTATACTGTCGGCTGCGTAATGTGCTATAATGGTGTGGCTGTTAACACTGTTGGCGGCGTGTTGCATGTTAAATGACTTTGGGATGCAGCAAAATAAAACATATCCAAGGTGGAGGGAAGCACCAAGCTCCGTGCAGCTCAGGGGCTGTGCAGGCAGCCTGGCATCAGCCCATGCAGGTAGGCTCTGCTGAAGGGGAAAAAAAAGCAGGGACCCTGATCTTTTCTTTTTTTTTCTCCCCAGAGCCTGCCTGCCTGAGCTGTGTGGGAGCCCAGTGCTTCCCTTCACAGCTGCAGGGGGGCGGGGGAGGTGTTGCTTCCCTCCATGGCTGCAGTGTCCCCCAGGACCACCCGGGCCAGGTTCCTGCAGGTGGGTGCCGCCTGGGGCGTGCCGCCACCACCGCACAGGGAAGCACCTCCTCCACTTCAGCTCAGGGACCGCTTGGCTTGCCGGCGGCTCACACCCCGCATCCCTGCCCCCAATTTTTCCAATTTTCCACTCCTTTCTGTAATGGGGGATCCAAAACTGGACACAGTACTCTAGATGTAACCTCACCATTTCTGAATGGAGGGGAATAATCATTTCCCTTGATCTCCTGGCAACGCTCCTACCAATGCAGCCTAGTATGCTGTTAGCCTTCTTGGCAACAAGGACACACTGTTGGCTCATATTCAGGCTTATTGTCCACTGTAACCCCCAGGTCCTTTTCTGCAGAGCTGCTGCTTAGCCAATCAGTCCCCAGCTTGTCCCAGTACATGGGATTGCTCCTTCCTAAGTACAGGACCTTACTGAACCTCATAAGATTTCTTTTGGTCCAATCCTCCAATGTATCTCTCTGAATCCTAGCCCTACCCCACAGCATATCTACTACTCCCCCCACCTTGGTTTCATCTGAAAACTTGCTGAGGGTGCACTCCATCCCATCGTCCAGGCTGTTGATGAAGACACTGAACAAAACTGGCTCCAGGCCCCTGGAGCACTCCACTTGATATTGGCTGCCAACTAGACATCGAGCCATTTGCTACCCTCTGAGCCAGTTTTCTATCCAGCTTGCAGCCCATTCATCCAACACATACTTCCTTAGCTTGCTTGTGAGAAAGCTGTGGGATACTGTATCAAAGCCCTTGCTAAAATCAAGGTATATCATGTCCACTGCTCTTCCCACATCCACAGAGCCAGTCATCTCATCACAGAAGGCAATCAGGTTGGTCAGGCATGACTTGCCCTTGGTGAACCCATGCTGACTGCTCCTAATCACTTTCTTCTCCTCCACGTTCTTAGAAATGAATTCCTTGGGGATCTGCTCCATGATTTTTCCAGAGACTGAGGTGAGGCTGAACAGCTCACCATTTCCCAGATCCTCCTTCTTCCCTTTCTTAAGTATGGGCATTATATTTTCCCTTTTCCAATCATTTGGGACCTTTTCCAGTTGCCACAATTTTTTCAAAGATAATGGCCAACAGTTCTGCAAATGCATAGGCCAGCTCCCTCTGTACTCTTAGCTGCATCCTGTCCAGCCCCATGGACTTATACAGGTCCAGCTTTTCTTAATGGTCTGTAACCTGCTCTTTCACCCCTGTTGGCTGCTCACCTCCTCCCCAAACTGTGCTGCCTGGTGCAGTAGTCCTGGAGCTGACCTTGCCTGTGAAGACTGAGGTAAAAAAGGCATTGAGTATTTCAGCCTTTTCTACATCCTCTGTCACTGGGCTGCCTCCTGCATTCAGTAAGGGACCCGCACTTTCCATGATCTTTCTCTTGTTCCTGACATACTTGTAGAAACCCTTCTTGTCACCTTTTATGCCCCTTGCTAGCTGCAACTCCAACTGCACTTCGAGCTTCCTGATTTCATCCTCGCATGCCCAAGCAGTACTCTTATACTCCCCCCGCCAAGTTGTTTGTCTAAGTTTCCCCTTCTTGTAAGCTTCCTTTTTGTATTTTAGCTCACTGAAGAGTTTCCTGCTAAACCAAGCTGCTCTTCTGCTATACTTGCTATTCTTCCTGCACATCACGATGGTTCATTCCTGCGCCCTCGGTAAGGTTTCTTTAAAATACAACCAGGTCTCCTGGACTCCTTTCCCCCTCAGACTGGCCTCCCAGGGGATCCTGCCCCTCAGTTCCCTGAGGGAGTCAAAATTTGCTTTTCTGAAGTCCAGGGTCCTTACTTTGCTGCTCTCCTTCTTTCCTTTCCTCAGGGTCCTGAACTCAGTCATGTCATGGTCACTGGTGCCCAAGTTGCCATCCACTACTGCATTCCCCACCAATTCTTCCCTGTTTGCAAGCACAGGTCAAGAAGAGCATGGTCCGTAGTTGGCTGCTGCAGCACTTGCACCAGGAAGTTGTTCCCAACACTCTCCAAAAGCTTTCTGGATTGCCCAGGCACTGATGTACTGCCGTCCAACCAGCTGCCAGGGTGATTGAAGTCCCCCATGAGAAACAGGGCTTGTGATCAGAAAACTTCCACTAGCTGTTTGAAGAAAATCTCATCCGCCGCTCTCTGGTGGTCTGGCCAGTGAGCTGACTGAGGGCAAGTGAGCTGCTCCAGGCAGTCAGCTTTTGACGATAACTCTAGAAGAACGTTTTTTTTCATTCTGCCTTTCTAAAACAAAATGGGTGTCTTTTTTCAGCATATGTGGTATATGATAAAATATAGTAATTATTCTGTGCCTTTCTTGCCTGTATGTAACAGAGGGTGAAATAGCAATTACTTCTAAGACATGAGCAAGATTATGGAGTTAGGTGTGTTAATGCCTGTGAGGTTCTGCTGCTGAATTCTACATCGGGCCCAGCGCCATGCTGTCTCAACACTCATACTTGAAATCTCCTCAAAATGGGAACTTACATTTATATTTACATTTTAAAATGAAAGCAGTCCAGACCTTGTGATTGTCACAGTTCCTAATATCTCTACCCCCATGCTAAGGTTTTGTTTCTTATGAAAAAAATTACTGTATTTTACTCTAATTTCCTCAATGACAGCAATGACCCTCATGTCAGATGTAGTATTTTGGATTCAGACTGTAGTCCTTAAAGAGAGAAAAAAAAGGATGTGTGCTTATTCTGACCTCCTTCAGGAAGACTGCAGCATCCTAAACCCAGGTCCCAGAGAAGAGAGACAGCTTGTAGAGAAACGAGAAAACCCATGCATGCTCAGAGCCTGCTTACAAGTGCAGGTAAAACTGACCCCACAGCTGCTCAGACTGGAGAAAGCAAAGGGCACAGACCTTTTACTACATGGTACATTGATTTCTTCCATAAAAGTGGAGTGGGCACATGATCCATTGCCCTGCTAGGAAGCAAAGCATTCAGATTCAAGGTGAAGCTACTTCTTGAAAAATACGGAGTGACTTTACTGCACAGAATATATTGTGTCCTGCTTTCCTAGAAATTTGCATCCCAGGGTTGTCATTTGCTCAGTGCAAACTGGCTTCTGCATGGCCTCATGGCCAGGCATTATAATGGCACCTACATCAGACAGCTAGCTAGGAAAGCTTGATTGTATTTTGTTCCTGCGGAACCAATTCTGGGGGATGATATTCCACAAGAATTGTGTCATATATCTACACCCTAAATTGTATTACTCAGAAAAGCCTCTAGATTTTAAGCAAGTAAAGAGAGAACTTGACTTTTCACATGATGATTTAAACAGAGAGAAGAATACAAACTAAAACCTGAGATCCATATGGTTCTGAACTTTGGGGAAGTTTGGTTCTGCCACTAATCTTTGTGGGTTGGGTCTAAAATTAGGTAATTTGTCATTTTAAATTTACACACACAATCTGCTAGTGATTTGGGATCATAAACAATTTATTTTTTAAAGGTCTTTAATTCATTTTTAATGAACAGCTGTGAAATCTGCCAGCTTGCCTGACTTTTTTTACTCCCCTGAAGTTAGCTTAATAGTGCTTAAAACCACTACCATCGCTGAACAAGAAAGCAGGCAGGTCCTTGGAGGTTTTTATATGTTTTTGTAACTGGCAGAGAGGGAGGAGGTATTTGCCTTGAAGAGTTCAAATTTCTGAAGAGCAGTGTTAAAATAAGGGGTAGAAAGGAAATATTACAGTCCCCAGAGAGGTGCATAATGAAGTTCCTATCCTGATGGATCTAAACTGACACGCTCTGTACCGAAAATTAATAGTTCCATAGATAATCAGGCTGGTGTGCTTCACTTGTTGGGCTGATTACAGAAGACTTGTCTTTTTGTGCTCTGGGAATCACTTTACTGTAGTCCTCTTGGGAGGTAAAAGTTCTGGAACGCGAGGCACCACAAACCACTTTTATGTTGCTGCCTGCACAGCTAATTATATTTGTATCCGCAACTCAGTTTTGACAAGTCTGCATTCTGAATAGCAGTGATTATACCATAAGAAAAAAATTTCCTTCTTAGTCTCATGGAAAGAGCTTTCTGTATCATATTTTACAGGGGGGAAGAATTGGCATGTGCACCTGAGATACACTACAGACCATGCAGGGAGAGCTGGAAGGCTGGAAGGTCTCTATCTTCTGACACTGCAGGCTGGAATTTAGGTTTAATTCAGGGATTAAAATCCAGCAGAAGGAGCCCCTTGTCAAGCACCGCACCCCCTGGTCGTCATCTTGGGACTGGAAGTTCTGCCCCCTAAACTCTGACCTTTACCACTGGAAATCCCTCCCCTTGACCCTTGAAGTACTCCTTTTGGGGAGGGGGTTGTCATCTTGGAACTAAAAAACCAAATTATATACTAAAAATCAAACATCTGTATTAATATATTTTCTTTTTTTTTTACATATTTTTGTCCTGATTTGTGTGTGTTTGTGCTGTATAAATAGAAGTGATTTCATAATAGCTCAAAATGAAGCCTTGTATATTGTGGGGGTGTGGAGGGGTGTGAGGGGTATGTGAGGGGTATGGGGTTGGTAGGGGGATCTGGGGTGGGTGGATATGGTGTTTGTGGGAATGTGTGTGTGTCTGTATGTGCGTGCGCGCATGGGTGGGTATGGGGTTTGTGGAGGGGGAGGGAGGCTGGGGGTGTTTGTGCATGTAGCAGTGAGTGGGGCTCCCCCGAGAGGCATGTGGGTGAGTGCTGTGTTTGTGGGCTATGTGATTGTGTGGG
This sequence comes from Gavialis gangeticus, assembly GCF_001723915.1. Classification (NCBI taxonomy): domain Eukaryota; kingdom Metazoa; phylum Chordata; order Crocodylia; family Gavialidae; genus Gavialis; species Gavialis gangeticus. The sequence goes on along the minus strand of NW_017729032.1, from coordinate 10,749,214 downwards.
GAGTAGGATGTGGTTGTGGGGCTTGGCAGGGAGGGTATGGTGTGCATGAGACCCCTGACATGAGCCCTCCTGAGCCTGTCAGCCGCTGCCTTGTAACAGCCCAGAGCCCGTGCACCCTGCAGTGGCTCTTCTGCTCCTGCCAACAGTATTCAGCCCCAATGCAGCTTGCACATGCTCCACACTGCCTAGCCTGGTGTGTCCTACTGCCCCTGGGTATGTAGTGGGGCTGGGGTGGCTCCTTCATGCTGCTGCCGTCACTGGCCCCAGCTCCATGGTAGTGGCAGGGACCACTGTGCACAGCCCCAACCCTGTACACCCTGCGCTGGATCCAGGCTCACCTGTCCAGGCTGAAAAGCAGCAGCGGCCGCCAGACAGAAACTGTTGCTTGGTGCAGGGGAAAGCAGCCCTTCCTCCTCACTGCCACTGGGCTATTGTTGGTGCAGCCACCTGGAGTGCACATCGCGCCCTCTGGGTTGCATTGTGGCTTTGCCACTACCACTTCTTGGCTGCCTTGAAGCTACTCACCGCTGCCATGCAGGGCAACCCAGAGGCAGCAGCAGTGGAGCCACATGGCTGCCCAG
>NW_017729032.1:10737806-10743633 GCF_001723915.1 Gavialis gangeticus | reverse complement strand
CCCTTCCTCCTCACTGCCACTGGGCTATTGTTGGTGCAGCCACCTGGAGTGCACATCGCGCCCTCTGGGTTGCATTGTGGCTTTGCCACTACCACTTCTTGGCTGCCTTGAAGCTACTCACCGCTGCCATGCAGGGCAACCCAGAGGCAGCAGCAGTGGAGCCACATGGCTGCCCAGCACAGCATGGACTCCGGGCAGCTGCACCAAAAATTGCCTGGCAGCAGTGAGGGGGAGGGGCTGCTTTCCCCCCATGCCAAACAACAGTTTCTGCTCGGCCACCATCACTGCTGCTGCTCAGCTTGGAGGAGCGAGCCCGGAGCTGGCGCCGGGGCCCAGGCTAAGCAGTGGCGGCACAGGAGAGAAGCTGCTGCTCAGCGCAAGGCAAAAGTGGCCCCTCCCCCTGGCAACCACTGGCGCTTCCTGGTGCAGTTGCCCAGAGCCTGCACTGGACTGCCCTGTGTCTGCTCTGTACTGCCACCACTGCCCCACTGGGCAGCCCAGAGGTGACAGTGATGCAGCTGAGACTCAGGGAAGCCCCACACGGGTTCCAGGTGGCTACACTTGGAAGTGCCAATGGTGGCAAGGGAGAAGGGCAGCTTTTGCCCCATGCTGAGCAGCAGTTTCTGTTCCATGCTGCCATTGCTCAGCCCAGATAAGCGCGCCCAGAGCAGGTGCAGGACGCACTGGATTGGGGCTGCACACGCTGGTCCCCACTGCTACCATGTGGCTAGGGCTAGGGGGCAGCAGTGGCAGCAGCTGGAAGAAGCCGCCCTAGAAAGGCAGTCCAGCTGCAGAGCCACTACAGCCCTGCTGCATGCCCACAGGGTGGCAGGATGCGCCACAACCAGGCAGCACCTTATCCAGACGAGACCAAGGGACCCACTGCAGGCCGGACAAGGTTGGATCTGGTCTGTGGGCCATATTTTGCCCACCCCTGTTCTATGCCATCTTCCAGGTCCCAGGCCTGACCCCTGGAACATTCCACTTGCTATTGGCTGCCAACTAGACATTAAGCCATTGTCTACTACCCCCTGAGCCCAATGATCCAAGCAGTTTTCTATCCATCTTACAGTCTATTCATCCAACCCATACTTCTTTGGCTTGCTTGAAAGAATGTTGTGGGAGACTATATCAAAACCCTAGCTAAAAGCAAGGTACACCACATCCACTGGTCTCCCCACACTCATAGAGCCAGTCATCTCATCGTAGAAGACAATCAGGTTGGTCAGGCACAACTTGCCCTTGGTAAATCCATGCTGGCTGTTCCTAATCACTTTCTTCTCCTCCGAGTGCTTAGCAGTGGATTCCTTGAGGATCTGCTCTATGGTTTTCCCAAGGACTGAGGTGAGGGTGACTGGTCTGCAGTTCCCCATATCCTCCTTTTTCCATTTCTTAAATATGGGCACTATATTTTCCCTTTTGCAGTCCTCTCAGACCTAGCTTGATCACCATGAGTTGCTCATGTCTTCCCAAACTGTGCTGCCAGGTGCAGTAGTCTGGGAGCTGAACTTGTCTGTGAAGACTGAGGTAAAAAAAAAGGCATTGAACTCTTCAGCCTTTTCTTTATCCTCTGTCACTGGACTGCCTCCCACATTCAGTAAGAGACACACACTTTCCCTGATTCTCCTCTTGTTCCTGACACTTGTAGAAACCTTACTTGTTACCCTTCACATCCCTTGCTAGATACAACTCCAATTCCGCTTTGGCCTTCGTGACTTCATCCCTGCATGCCTGAGCAATACTCTTATACTCCTCCCTAGTTGTTGTTCAAGTTTCCACTTCTTATATGCTTCCTTTTTGTCATTTAGTTTACTGGAGAGTTCCCTGCTAAGCTGCCAAGCTGGTTTCCTGCCATACTTGCTAGTCTTCCTGCACATCAGGATGGTTTGTTCCTGCACTCTCAGTTAGGCTTCTTCAAAGTACAGCCGGCTCTCCTGGACTCTTCTCCCCCTCAGACTGGCTTCCCAGGGGATCGTGCCCATGGGTTCCCTGAGCAAGTCAAAGTCTTCTTTTCTGAAGTCCAAGGTCCTTACTCTGCTGCTCTGTATCCTGCCTTTCCTCAGGACCCTAAACTCAGTCATCTCATGATTGCTGCTGCCCAAGTAGCCATCCACTACTACATTCCCCAATTCTTCTCTGTTTGTAAGCAGCTGGAAGAGCATGGCCCCTAGTTGGCTGTCTCAGCACTTGCACCAGGAAGTTGTCCCCAGCACTCTCCAACCACTTCCTGGATCACCTGTGACCTTATCACCCTCCCAGCAGATGTCAGGGTGATCAGAGTCCCCCCACCCTGAGAACCAGGGCCTGTGGTGTGGAAACTTCCACTCGTTGTTTGGAGAAAGGCCTCATCCTCCACATCCTCCTGGTCTGGTCATCTACAGCAGACACCAACCAGAACATCGTCATTGTTGCTCTCCCCTCTGACCATAACCCAGAGACTTTCAACAGGCCTATCTCCAGCTTCATACTGGAGCTCTGAGCAACCCTATGGCTCTTTTATATAAAGTGCAACCCTTCTTCCTCTTCTCCCCCGCCTGTCCATCCTGAACAGTTTGCACCCATCCATGACAGTGCTCCAGTCATGTGAGCTCCCACCAGGTCTCTGCTCTTCGAGTCATGTCATAGTGCAAGGACTTCCATGACAGTGCAAGGACTTCCAATTCTTCCTGCTTGTTTCCCAGGCTCCCCGCATTCATGTACGGTCACCTGAGGTCACTAGCCAATTGCCCTGATTTCTTAGGAAGAATGAGAACACCTCCCCTTTTGCCCCCTCCTGCTTGCTCTTCCTCCAGGTCCCCCGCTTCCCCACTTACCTCAGAGCTTTGGTTTCCATCCGCTCAGTGAACCTAGTTTAAAGCCCTCCTCAGTTGGTTACTGAGTCTGTCTGCAATGATGATCTTTCTTCTGTTCATCAGGTGGATCCCATCTCTTCCTAGCAATCCTTTGGCAGGATGGTTCCTACTTGAACTCCTTGTTTGAATACATTGTGGTCACAAGAATGATGATGGCCTGTTATAAGACTCAGAAAGCCTGCCACTGTGGTTTCACTTGGAGACCTACCCATTGAAGGGGGAAGAATGAAAACTGGACAATTATCTGTTGTTATATAGGAACCAGGGAGAGGAAGTCAGATGCCTAATTTGCCCATAGGTGCTGTGTTAATCAGCCGTCTATTCCTTGACTTCTCCTCCATTAACCGTCTATCTGTTGCTCCACTCATCTATAGGTTAGTGACTTTTATTGCTAAAGGTACAAGTTGAGCATATAGAGACAACAGAAACAACAGAAACATCCTTTCTCATTGCACATCAGAGATGCCACACTAAATAGTAAAGAAGGGCCATCAAACCTAATTTTCTGTATCTCACAAGGCACATCTGCACATGAAATTTGTGCACCTGAATAAACTCTGACTTGGTTTGTGCCAGAGTTTGTTGTTCCTGGGTGCAGCGTGTTCACATGCACCTGGGACCACAGCATGTTGGTCAGCTGGGGGGTCAGCTTGCTGCCTGGAGCTGCTCCATCCTGGCTCAGCCTGCTGCAGAGGGGCTGGCTGAGGCACGAGAGTGCCCCAGTGCAGGACTAGCCATCAGGCAGCTCCTGCACTGTAACACCTTCATGCCCCAGCCAGCCCTGTTACTGTCTACATGTGCATTGCAGTGGCATAAATTACTCTGCTGTAGTATGGTACTTGCCCTGGACAGTACTATCCTGTTGTGGAGTTAATTAGTTTACTTTACCCTAATAGTGTATGACATGTAGATGGTGATGCTTTACTGAGGAACTAATTAGTCAACTCCATAGTAAAACTCATGTGTAGCTGCACCCAGAGTAGCATGGAATAGGCACTAAGGGGAAGAGTATTTATGCAGGACCAATCCAGACTGATCTATCCTCTACCCCTCTTCTCTTATGGCTTTCAGCACCTAGAGGCCTAGGAAGTCCTCATTTGGTGCCTGCACCCATAACTATATTGTTTAATATCCACTGATGGACCTATCCTGAATAAATGTGTCTAATGCTTTTTGAACACGGTTAAATTGTTGGTCTCTAATAGGCATGCATTCCACAAATGAATTACATGTAGTGTGAAAAAGAACTTCTTCTTGGTAGTTTTAAACCTGTTTCCTAATACTGCTCTTGTACGTCTCCTAGTTCTGTATTGTGAGAGACGGTAATTTGTAAATCCTTATGTACTTACTCCACATGGTTCATTATTTTATAGATCTCTACCATACATCCCCATGGTCACCTTTTTTTAAGCTACAAATTTCCAACCTATTTAGTTTCTCCTCACGTAAAAGCCTTTCCATAACCCTGATCCTTTTTGCCCTTTCTGTCTTTCCAATCCAGGTAAAAGTCAACAGACTCTGAACAGTAGATTGGCATTGATGGTATTTTGTAGGCTTCTCATTAAATCCAGGGACAATTCCCAAATTACATGGCATCTTCTGTAATATTGCACTCCAGTGTGCTGTGTCTTGATATGTTCCCATTTATTTTGTGAGGTATATTCTTTTTAGGCTATAGCAGAGCATTGCAGATGGGTTTCACCCATGATTAAGACACCAAATGGTTTGCACTTAGATTAAATTAACCAGACAGCGTAGGGGCTGCCAAACAGTAAATGTTCAAACACATTATTGTGATGCAGAAACCTAGACCTTAATAACAACTATTACAGAAAAAAACAGATGTATTTATAAGGGTTAAAATAGAACAAAATTATTTTTTATTATTTGGATAACAAGTGTTATAGCGTTTTTACAATGCAAGTCAAGCATTTTTTCTCTGAAGTCAAGATTTCATGTTTAAATTGACTAATTCTATTTCTGCATTATAGTAATAGATGGATATCTTTCCAAGATACAAAAACACTGCAGTCTCTTTACATAGAAAAATATAATTACATTGGTACCAGCCAACATAATTACATACAGCTGAACCCATCTAAATTCTTACCCATTCATGTGGCATATTATGCTTTTTGTTTCTAAGGTGTTGTTATATTGCCTTCATTCCTTTAGCATATGAATGCCTCACAGTTTTTAATGTGTTTAGTCTCATAATACCACTGAGACATAGAAAGTCCAAGACACATGACTAACATCACACAGGGATGTTTTTAACCTATTAAAAAGAAATATCCACCAAACATGCATTTTAAACTTAAGTGTTCCAATTTCAGATATTAGCTCATCTTAACATAAGCACGTGAATATAAATTGAAGCAGAAACTAAGGTGCTGTAACCTAAATTGGAGGAAAAATGGAAGTAGCAGGAGCTCCATTGTTTGGAGCATTTACATTTAGGCTGGGCAAAGAATTAACACACATGAGTTTGGCACAGTTGAACAGGGATTGGATATTCATATGGATAACAAGAATACCAAAATGTTTGGAAGAGATAGTAAGCTTTATCCTTCAGGGCTTAAACCAATCTCTGAGAGATCAGGATAAAACCTAATACAGGTCTAGATTATCACGCATCTGCAGGTATCATCTGGCTATTGCCAGAGACCAGACACTGGACTAATTGGCCATGTCCAGACATGTGTGAGTGTTTGGTTCCCTGGGGACAATTAGCAGCAGCATACCTTGTACCACTGCTGGTTGTCTCCGGGGAACGTCTGTGCCATGTGCGCTCTGGTGTGCAGCAAATTACCCCAAGTGAGGTAGGGGAGGCTGGGGCTAGCACTGGACTGTCCCCAGTAGCCTTACCTGGAGGCCTCCTGGGGCTGCAGCAGTGGTGATCCTGAGGTGCAGAGCCTGGCCAGCAGCGGAGTGTGGCCCTAGCCAGCCAGGCTCTGGCTTTGAGCCGTGCACAC
>NW_017729032.1:10730112-10732806 GCF_001723915.1 Gavialis gangeticus | reverse complement strand
TGCTGGTTGTCTCCGGGGAACGTCTGTGCCATGTGCGCTCTGGTGTGCAGCAAATTACCCCAAGTGAGGTAGGGGAGGCTGGGGCTAGCACTGGACTGTCCCCAGTAGCCTTACCTGGAGGCCTCCTGGGGCTGCAGCAGTGGTGATCCTGAGGTGCAGAGCCTGGCCAGCAGCGGAGTGTGGCCCTAGCCAGCCAGGCTCTGGCTTTGAGCCGTGCACACTGCCACTGCCACTGCCATGTGTGTCACTCTGTTTTTTTTCTGTGGATATCCAGGAGTCAAAAAAAACCCTCCATGCCGCTCCCTTACAGTGTGAACAACTGAACATGTGGTATGTGGCACCACAGATGTTTCTGTGGCACCACATCCTACACGCCCACATGTCTAGATGTGGCTCTTATGCCCTTAGTCTGATCCAGTAGGTAATTTTTGTGTATAACATGGTGCAAGGAATAATTGGTCAGACGTATAATAATGGATCTTTTCCTAGTCTAATTCTGTGTTTCTTGAGCTCTAGAAAAGGGAAGAAACAATAGTAAATATTGATATCCAGCTACTTTCCAGGAATATCTAATGGACTTTGTAGCCACAGCTGCAGTAGAACATAGAGATATGCCTTCTAGCGGCAAATTAAAACTAAGGTGCCTCAGATAACTAGACGATCACAAACCTGCCCGTCAGTCATAAAGAAATAGGCAGTCAAACTATCCCACTTAATTTTAGGAAAAAAGGTCAGCACTTCATAACCAGAAAAGTAAAAACTAACAGACTTGTCCTGTGAGTTTCTTGCTTCGGTCAGGCTTGTTTGTAGAATCTTTAGTGCTTAAGATTAAGATTGTTTAAACACAATAGTACTTCAATAGTGGGTTTCTGAGATTAGTATGAACAGAGAAATCATTTTGGATAAAATAAAATAGCAGAGGAAGCAGAATTAAAACACAAGCCACTATTATCAATTTCCTGCCAATCTTGCAGATGCGAGTTTTGAAAACATGGATGAGCATCCAGAGTATTGGGCCCATCTTCACAGCTGCCATCAGGTTTTGTATCACAACCAATTCACAAATGCATTATCTGTGAAGTGTTTAGCTGACTGCTGGGCACTTCCAGGTTTTCTGCAGAACAGTGTCAACCACAAAAATAAATCACACTGGACTGTAGCAGGAGGTTGCAATGCTAGTTTAGTTCAAGTGCACAATATTTCCATCCTCAAACATACTTCCCTTGCAAAGCTTTCTTTCTGGGCTGTTGCATACACATTTAACTGTATTAATGGCTCTGATTAAGAGCAAATGTTTCTTGGTATAAACTGTACTGTGATCATGTTTGTTGATGGCATCTAAACTCAGGTGCCTTATTGTTTCTTTCTGCCTCACCCTTCATCTGTATTCAGTTGTTTTTCCTATCTTTTGCTTAGACTAGAATCAGTAGCCTTTTTGGTGCACTGGTAAAACAGCTATCACGGGGGGGGGGCAAAATGCAGCTCAGGAGCCAGATGCGGCCTGCCAGGCCATTCTATCCAACCCATGGGGCCCCTAAAAAATTTAGAAAATTAATATTTATCTGCTCTGGCTGCCTGTCATGTGGCCCATGATGGCTTGCCAAAACTCAATAAGTGGCCCTCTGCCCAAAATAATTGCCCACCCCTAAACTATCATCACAGTGGTGTCCTAGTCTATGTCTCGGTTCCCCAAGCAGTACTGCAAATAATTGACTGTAAGAATGATACAGTAAAGTAATAATGTATTTATTTTAGGGCTGTCAATTAATCGCCATTAACGTGCAATTAACGTGGGACTCAATTAATCATGCACATGATTTTGGAGCCCGCACCCGGGCTCCTTTCCGCTGCTGTCACCACCACCTCCAGGCCACCCAGCTGAGCAGCGGTGGCAGTGAAAAGGAGCTGAACGGCAGTGCGGGCTCTGGGCTGCTGCATTAGGAAAGGTGGCGTGCGCGCACACACACACACACACACACAGTGCATTGATATATTAATGCCATATTGGTACACCGCATGCAATCGCAGCACATATGTGGCCAGGAATTCAGCCCAGCAGTGTGTAGAGCAACACCCAGGAGATAAGTCTGTGGAGGGGAAGGGGAAGTGACAGAGGGAGAGGGAGGAGGGGCTTGCAGACCAAGGCCCCCAATGGTGAGGGAGGGAATGAGGCAAGGGCAGGGGCAGGGACTGGGGCCAGGTAGTGGAATGAAGCTGCGGGAGGCTCATTCAGGGGCATGGGCAGGGGGCTGCTCCCAGCTGCTGCATGCACCCTCAGGGAAGGCATAGTGGGAATATGCCCCCCAGATTTGTGCACAGGGCAGAGGCAGGCTACCCACTGCAGACTTGGGCTCTACGTCCAGCTGTCTTTGACCCAAGAGCCACATGACACCATGTTGTGCCTCCTACCACCAGGTGGGCAGGGGATGCATGGCCTGCGTGCATCTCCAGGGGTAAAGGAATCAGAGCACTGAGGCACAGCCTGCACTGGGCAGCCCATCTCTACCCTGTGCACAATTCCAGGGGCACATACCCCTGCCATGCCTCCCCCCGGGGTGTGAGCAGCACCAGGGAGCCACCCCCCTTACACCCACCCTGAGCCCAGGGTCCTATTCACCCCAGGCCCTGTCCCTGCCCCACTTCCTCGCTCACTGTGGGGTACTTCAGTCTACGTCCCTCCCCCACCCCTTTCTT
>NW_017729032.1:10707291-10725112 GCF_001723915.1 Gavialis gangeticus | reverse complement strand
CCCTGAGCCCAGGGTCCTATTCACCCCAGGCCCTGTCCCTGCCCCACTTCCTCGCTCACTGTGGGGTACTTCAGTCTATGTCCCTCCCCCACCCCTTTCTTCTCACCTCGCCCCTTCCCATATGCCTCCACAGACTTATCTTCTGGGCACTGCTCTACATGCCACTGGGCTGCATTCCTGTAGGGTTACCATATTTCCAGTTTCAAAAAAGAGAACACTTATGCCCATGCCCTGCCCCTGCCCCTGCCCCTCACTCCCAAGACTCAGCTTCCCTAGCCCTGCTGCTGCCCTTCACTCCTGACCCACAGTACTCCACATCCTGTCAGGGCTTGTGGGGGGCCTCCCTCCCTGGGCTCCAGACCCCTTGTGGGGACCCCCCTCCCCCAACTCCAAACCCCCCACACATACACCCACAGCCCCCCACACCTTCAAAAATTCTCCATGCATCCCACACCCACCCCCAACCATTCAAAGTACCTGCATAATTTTGCATAGTTTTGGTTTTCCGCGCAGAATTTTGTGGTTTTAGCTGTGCGATTAAAATCATGATTGAGTCATTTTTTTAATCGCACAACTAATCACAATCAAAGTTTTAAAAATTTTTGACAGTCCTAATTTATTCCTACAGATAGTAACTAGTATAAGCAAAGTGTAAAAATATTTAAAGTGATGAGATCTGCTTCCAGTAAAGATAAAGCTCTTTACCCAAGGAAAGAAGATTAAAAGCTGCATAAATGTGATCAAAAGTTTTATCCATTAAATCAAGTTTATTTTTTTTAAAAACCAAATCCATTCCTCAGTTGCTGGAATATGTATATATGAGAGGATCCTAATTATATGTAGTGGTTCACACACTCGGGGTGGGGGGGAAGGGGAGGGTCTAAATTTCAGCAAAATAAATTCAAGCTCCTCAGATTATGGTCCAGGATTTATTTTATGAGATATATCAACAAAAATCGATCAGTCCCCAGGAGCGTCACAAATGAGATGTTCATAAGCTTACTCACAAATGTGTAGCCCCACTAGCCCTTAAAATCTTAAAAATCTAGGTTGTTGGAATTTTTTTCCTCCCTATGTAGCCTGTAATACAGCATTACTCAATTGATTTATGCCACTGGGTTTGTAACTAAACTGCTCACCTTAATAACTGGCACAGACTTAGATAAAATGCTTCATGCATTCCTTTCACGGTCCTTTGATAATTAGCCAAATTTATTTTCAAAGATCAAATTTAATGAGTGTCCTTAAATGAATGCTGTCTAGCACTCATCCTGTGTAGTGACATAAGAACTGCCATAATGGAACATATAAAAATGATCCATCTCATCTAGTATTCTTCCCAGTCTGACAGATAGCCTGTAATCATAGGCAGGCATTTGGACAGTACTACAGGGCTATATTACAGAGAAATATTTATTCCTGACCTATATAGTGAGCATCTTATACCCAGAAGCATAAAGATGAATAGCCATTGTAAATGCTATCCTATCTGATTTAACTGTTTACATCCATGCTTTTACCCTGCAAAATGCTGAATGTTTCTTATGAAGTGCTGAGTGCTCCCCACCTTCCATTGCAGTTACAAGATGCAAAGGATGATCCCCCACTAAAAGAGCTTAGAAACAGAATATCTTAAAATACCCGATTTGTTCACTGTTCATCTTGGACATCTGTGCGACATGTGCATGATTTGTTTGTTTGCACTATGCTGTTTTTGTTTCTCTCTTTCTCTGTCCTAAGGACTTACGTTTGTTCTTTTATTACCTTCTTTCCTCACAAACAGTAGACCCGTTCTTGCTGTCATTGGATGCAATGGCAGCATAATCAGGCTTATTCCATGACCTATTTTTATTCCCAGACTCTCCCAAAACCCCACAAAAAGAGCACAGGCATCCAATACACATCAAAAAATATCTTGCATAAAGGCACACACAAATAAGACAGATAGCACTAGTTAAAAGGTATTGCACAGTTGGACATAAGGTCATTGTGATATACAGGATGCTTTTCTGATCTGTTGTGATAATTTTTTAATTAGTAATTCTTTTAATTTAACACTGAAGCTAAGAACGTCCCTTGTTGACAGTTCTGCCTTGATGAGTAGTTAATTTGCATTATTTTAGTGCACGTGTGAGGGTTTAGTACACGTGTGAGAGTTTTTTTTATCTTTAGAAAAAATGGATTTTGCACTCAATTTGCTCTCATGTTTAATGTAGAAACACTATGGCAAGTTAACACTCTGGAGGGCATATTTTCCTTGTGTAAATATTCTACATGGGATATAAAGCACTTGTTAGTTAATTGGATGATAAAAGTTGGGTATCAGAAGGCTTTTCATTGCTGTTTAGATTGCTTTAATTGGTTCTCAATTCCCGTAAATATTTTCTTCTGGGTAACTAAAATTCAGTGCAATGAATCTACCCTGAGTAGATGTGGATCTGTGTCTTTTTCATAGAGGTAGGTTGGACACGCTGGCAGCTAGGTTTGCAAATTTTCGTTATTTGACTATTAACTACAGGTGCATGCATGTGTGCATGCACACATGTAAGTGCACCCATTTTTATCTATGCTTTGCTTAAAAGAAAAGTAGGTGTAATGTAAGATCCTCTACATTATTCTGTGAATTACCTTTGCACAGGCTAAAGCCATCATAGGAACAGAGCTGATTAGAAAAGCAGAACAGTCTCTATATTACTTTTCACGCATCCCTTGAAAAAGAAAGTAAAGCCAATTTGTACTAAGTGTTAAATACTCCTGTGAATGAACTGTCTAGCCATTAAGATCTTTATTCATTATTCTTGGGAAGTGCTGATTTTTTTTTCTATGGCAAATCTAGTGTTACAAACTACTATGAGCTTCAGTCATTTAAAATTTGGAGGGGTTTTTGGACCTTATGTTAGAATTGGTCTTAGCCTGTTAAGGAAAACATCAGGGCCTTTTAACCAATAAGCTATCTGGATTTTTTGCACCTGAAAAAGAATACCTAAATAAATACCATACTCTAAGCAACCTGGCACTGGGGAGGCTTTCTCCTTTGACAGTAGGGAATACTATATTACTTGGAAGTTTTACTGTATTCTTAAATTGTTTCATAATTAATGAAAGTGGCAAATATTAGGGTGAAATGCTGCTTTGTGTTGTGTTGGATGACAATGGGTTCTTCCCAAATCTATTTTGTTTTGTGCCTCTAAGTTTTAATTTAAACTGTAACTGCTGGGATTTGCCTGGTTTCTGTGTGAAACTATGATGACTAAAACTTACTTGACCCTTACTAAGCTTCATAAATGTTTGCCAATCATAGAATCATAGAAAAGTAGGGTTGGAAGGGATCTCAGGAGATCATCAAGTCCAACCCCCTGCTCAAGGCAGGACGAGCCCCAACTAGATCATCCCAGCCAAAGCTTTGTCTAGCCAGGTCTTAAAACCCTCCAAGGATGGAGCTTCCACCACCTCTCTGGGTAACCTGTTCCAGCATTTTACTACCATCCTAGTAAGAAAATTCTTCCTAATATCCAACCTAAACTTACCTTGCTGCTACTTGAGACCATTGCTTCTTGTTCTGTCATCATGCAAGGTGTTCCACCTTGGGAGCAAAAACCCGCATCACACTTATACACTTGACATAGACTAGCACCATGACCAAAAGAGACTTGGGGGTCATGATTGACCACAAAATGAACATGAGCCACCAGTGCGATACCATGGCTGGCAAAGTGAACAAAACTCTGCCTTGCATCAACTGATACATCTTGAGTAAGACCCAGGATGTCATCCTCCCACTGTACTCGGCCTTGGAGAGGCCGCAGCTGGAGTACTGCATCCAATTCTGGGCTCCACAATTCAAGAAGGCTGTGGAGAAGCTTGAAAGACTCCAGAGGAGAGCCACGTGCATGAGGGCAAGAGAACAGGCCTTAAGAAGAGAGGCTGTGAGCTATAGGACTCTTCAGCTTGGAGAAGTGCAGGCTCAGGGGTGACTTGGTGGCAGCGAGGGGGCCAGCAGGGGTTTACACTACATTTATCACCCCATCACCAAAATAAAACAGATCTCTCATTAATTCAGGCTCTTAAATAACTTGTTCCACAGAAGGAAGGACATTACCAACTACCTGTTGATTAGCTCCACCCTAAGGCTGTCCTGTCTTCCTATAACTGGTCTCCCACAGCACGGATTGGGAGGCCAGGCAGATGCCTGCAGTCTCAGCCAAGCCCCAGTGAGGGAGCAGAGGGGAGGGGCCAGCTCTGCTGTGGAGCAGAGAGCCCCACCCACCACAGAGACCATACTGGGATGCTGGGGGAGTCTAGTTTAGCTTAAACCAGGAAGGGGTCTGGGACAGACATTGCATAATGCAGTTTGACCCAAATCAGTGAAGTCTGATACTGCATTCAACCAGGTTTATCTCAAACCAGTGTCAGCCATTTTCAAACCGGTTTATGTATACCAAACATCTGTTGTTACAGGTTTAAACCTGTTTCTGGTCACTTAAGATAGTTTATGTGTAATATCTGTCCCTAGTCGAAAGGGTTTGTGCAATGTCCATTTCAAAGTGTAGTATGTATGGAACAGGTGTACCATCCTGCACTGCAGAGTTTGCTAGCATGGCCCTTTAATAGTGTAGGCATGCTTTCCTTTACCAAAAGCAAGTGTTGCCTGCTTTAGAATTGATCACTGAAGCCACTTTGCTTTAGCTATAATGTGCTATCTCTTTGTTGTGAAACTAATTTTTTTCAGAGTCAGAAAGATTGCTGTTCTTGTGTGGAGAGATATATAACATATTATTTTGTATCCTTTTCTGCTCAATGCTTTTAAAGCACCAACACCAAAGAGACGTGGGGGTGATAGTGAACAGTATTGATAGCTATGATATGGCAGGGCAGCAGGATGGAAAACAATTCTCTGTGATCTGATATTGCATAAGTATTATGTCAAAAGAGCAGGGATGGAGGTGACAGCTGCTCTTTGTCAGACATGGTTCTTGCATACTGCATGAATTTCTGGAACTCTTAGTGTCATAGTATCATAGTACTTAGGGTCGGAAAGGACCTAAACAGATTATCAGATCCGACCCCCTCCCCCAGGCAGGAACGAGTGCCAGGATCATATCACCCCAGCCAAATATCTCTCCAGCCTCCTCTTGAAGACCCCCAGGGTAGGAGAGAGCACCACCTCCCTTGGGAGCCCGTTCCAGAGCCTGGCAGCCCTAACTGTAAAGTGATGTCTGCTGATGTCCAGCCTGAACCTGCTCTGTAACAATTTGTGGCCATTATTCCTAGTAACTCTGGGTGGTGCCCTGGGGAACAGAGCTTCCCCCAATTCCTGCTGGTCCCCCTGGTGAGTTTGTAAATAGTTACCAGATCCCCTCTCAGTCTTCTCTTGTGGAGGCTGAATAGGTTCAGGCCCTTTAACCTCTCTTTGTAGGGCCTGCCCTGCTGCCCCTTGACCATGTGAGTGGCCCTCCTCTGGACCCTCTCAATGCTAGCCACATCCCTCCTGAAGTGCGGCGCCCAGAACTGGACACAGTACTTCAGCTGCAGCCTGACCAGTGCCGCATAGAGGGGAAGTATCACCTCCTTGAACCTGCATGTGATGCATCTGCAGATGCACAAGGTGCTGTTAGCTTTACTGACCGCTTCCTCACATTGGCAGCTCATGTTCATCCTAGAGTCATCAATGACTCCAAGATCACTTTCTGCCACCTTGTTGACAAAAAAGGTGTTGCCCAGCCTATAGGTGTGTTGCTGGTTCCTTCTCCCTAGATGCAGCACCTTGCACTTGTCTGCGTTGAACTCCATCCTGTTCAATCCGCTCACCCCTGTAACCTGTCTAGATCTAGCTGGATTCTGTCCCTCCCCTCCAGCATGCCCACCTCGCCCCACAACTTGGTGTCGTCAGCGAGTTTGGACAGCGTGCTTTCCACACCCACATCCAGATCGCTGATAAAGATGTTGAACAGTACAGGCCCCAGGGCTGAGCTCTGGGGGACTCCACTGCCCACATCCCTCGAAGTCAAAAACGACCCATCCACCACCACTCTCTGGGTGCAACCATCTAGCCAATTTGTGACCCATCTGACTGTGTAGGCATCAGTGCCGCAGTGACCTAGTTTTTTTAAGACAATATGGTGGGAAACAGTGTCAAAGCTTTCTTAAAGTCCAGTAAGACGACATCCACTGTGACATCCTCATCCAGGGACTTTGTGACCTGATCATAAAAAGAAACCAGGTTAGTCAGGCAGGACCTGCCCTCAGTGAACCCATGTTGGTTGCCCCTGAGCATTACCTCCCCTGCTGGGCCGCTGCAGATGTGCTCCTGGATAATTTTCTCAAAGGTCTTCCCAAGGACCCAGGTAAGACTGACTGGCCTATAATTGCCGGGGTCCTCTTTTCTCCCCTTCTTGTAAACGGGACCACATCAGCCCTTTTCCAATCCTCTGGTACCTGGCCAGTGCCCCACAAGTGCTCATACAGCTATGCCAGAGGCCCCGCTATAACCCCCGCCGATCTTAGAACTGTGAAATGCAGGGAAAATGGAGATCATGAAAGTATGATGGGATATACTCCCCATCTGAATGTGTGAAGCTTGTACCTTAAATCTCTCCTTAGACCCAACTTCAGTGTGTTGTCCCCACATCATTTCTGTCTGCCATTGGTTCAGTAAATGAGGAACTGAGATTTTTGCCTTTCTGCTAAGCCTGGTTTTACATTGTCTTAAACCGTCCACGTGGTACTTGTGTTCCACCCCTTGACACCACCTAACAACCAGAACTACATTTTCAGCCTGTGTAAATCATCCAAACTCTTCCACTGTCAACAACCAATCTACTAGACGGAGCTGGGTCCTAGTTATGCCCTAATATAAAAATCACAGTCAAATCAGTCAGGGGCTAGTGAGAATGACTTGCATGCACCAGTTTCAGACTGGGTACCTCAAAAGAGACTGGTATTCAACTCCCCCAAATCTCTCTTGAAATACCCAATATCTGCCCAGATAAGAACATGGAGGGGAAGTGAGTCTGCCCAACTGTCCAATTATTTCAGGGGTCTCAGGAAAAGGAATGAGAGGATGTAAGGGACAGGTGGGATAAAATTAAGCAAAGGAAAAAGTAATCAGCATGTCAGCAAGTCATTCTGACTGTGGGAGAAGTTCCCAGAAGACAGTGGTATTATTATTTGAGTCATTAAAGCTGGACTCCCTTGTCTCTGACATACTGTTTCTATTGTTTATGTATGAAGGTGCCTGAGTGTCTTTTCTCCTGCTTTTCATTCTAAATGCTTTGCCTGCATAGTCAGCTCTTTCAGACTAATGTGTATGTCTGTTTTGATCCTACCTGTCACATTTCACAGATACCAGTGCCCTGAGTGCTGTTCTTTTAAACAGAATTCTTAAATAGGGAGGTTTTCACCAAGTAACAGCTGTTGTCTTGCTGTTATTACCAGCTGGTTTGTTTCTGACTTTGCTAAAAATGCCTTCTCAGACATTCACGCCCATTATAATGCTAGACTGGCCATTGACACCTGATAAAGAAGTGAGCTCAACCCTAATGGAAATAGGCTTGAAATCAGTGGGTATTCACCCCATTAAACTCTGGATAGTGACATTAAACGCAGCCCTGAGCAGTGGATGGAGTCATGAATTGCACGACTCCAGGTGTAGCCCTACAAGGCATTGCTTCTGAGTCCGTTTCTCCCCTGTCTCCTCCTGGTTCTCAGGTAGCTGTAACGAACTGTTAGACTCTACAAACAACAAATTACAACAGTTTCTACCCTGGATCAGCCATTGTGACCAATGGGATGGAGCCAGTGTTCAGCCTATTCATCCGCTTTGCTCCAACCGCCTGGTCCAGGAAGCAGACAAATATCCCTGATAACTTTTAGCAGCCCAGTGCCAAAGTCAAAGTAGCTATAAGAGCCATTCTCTTTCTATGGGCGTGCAGTCTGAGTCATCATCTGTCCCTGTGCTTGAGTGAACTTGGCTCTGTTGTTCCAGTGAGTGAGCATTTATCAATGCAACAGTCTGTAATGTCAGTAGGGATTTAGGTACAGTAATCTCCTTTTCAAATACATGAGACACTTGCAGTCACTAACCCTCCCACTCTCCCCTGCTGCACATGGCTCTGCATGAAAACACATTTTTGTAGCTTTGTTGCTCAAGGGTGCTCTTCTCTCACTACCAAGGAGAAATGATCTTTTCTCAAAGTGTTCCACTTGGTTCGGATGGGAGAATATTTGGCTAGTTTTAAACTTCTACTTGGGGTCAGTAACTGTCAATGCTGAATGTTATTAAGCTCTTTGTAGCCAAGATGAAATTAAAACAAAAAAAGTGCTTCCTGGCCTTATAATTAATCCCAGGGGAAAGCAAAACCTCATTTAAGTTTGAAGTTGTGCTGTCGGCAGCATCAGAAAAAGCTAGTTCCACTTCACTGAACTGAATTAAGAACCCGCATTAATGGAATTAAAGGAAGTTGCCCACTTTATCATGTTGTTTTCTCTACTTTTCTATCTTCAGTCCATCAAAGCAAAAGGGTTAGAAGCTTTATAAACAACTGCACAGCTACCTCAAACCTTTTAATCTAAAAGACAAGGAGCTGAGAGTGCATCACAGAAGGAATGTTGTAAGTCTTTCCTAGGATGCTCCATCGTCAACATGCACATTCCTCAGCATTGTATTTGTAGGTCAGCTTGATTTTTAAAAACATTGAGCTGAATGAGAAATCCTCCCCCTTCATCCACCCGAGCTCAGGACTTTTTACTGTTCTGATTTTATATGGTGTACCCTGGATTAACTCTATATGTAGACAAATGTTATGTGTACTCTCTCTACTACTACAAGAAAGTAAGAATTGCCATAACAGATGTGGATAAAAGATCTAGGTAGTCCTTTATCCTGTCTCTGAAAGAACCAGATGCTAGAGAAAAAGTTGCAAAGGAACCATCCTAAAACCCAGGATGTTGTTAAAGGACTATTAAAACACAGCATCACATGCCAGCAAGCATTCCCTTTCCTCTTGCATGTTGGGTGAAAGCAGGAATGGCTGCTTGCCAAAGGAAAGAACTAAGTGCCCTGGGCATGATGGCTCTGTCTTCCTCAGTTAGGCATTAGTGCAGCCATAGTGTAATTGAGGGTGAGCCCTGGGGCCTGCCTTACAGTAGGGGGGACAAAAATAGCTGCCTCCACAATTGACAGATGGCTGTGAGGCTGTTTCTGAGAGCAGGGGCTGGATATGTGAGGGGGAGAGTCACAAAACTTTTAAGAGTTGTAACAACTCATGACATCCAACTTCAGTTCAAGAAAGAGGCCTTTGGTTAACTTGTGATATGAGAAGTGGCCTGCAGCAAACTGGCTGGTCGTGCAGTGCTACTTTCTTTTTTACTTTTTGCTGCCAAATTACATGAAGAAAGGTACAAACACAATAAACACAATCTGACTGTTCCACGCACCCTGTTTTTGTAGGTCTCAGTGGGATGTTATGTGATTGAGAATGGGAGAGAAGCAGTTTGCACCATTGAAAGTGTGGGGAGAGGTGATCTACATGGGTACATACACACGTACTAAGTCGACTTAAGTTAAGCCACGTCAGAGCATACACATGTAGAGCTTCTTGACATGGTGGTAGCCATCTTGTGAGCTAAGTTGACTTAACTAATGTGACTCAAGATAATAAACCTCGGAGGTGTATTATTTTGCATCACATCTAAGTTGACTTTGCTCCACGTATGTGTGTATGCTCTGACAGTTAAGTCAACTTTAAAAAGTTAAGTCGGCTTCACTGTCAAAACCTTCGTGTATGTACCCTGCATGATAACAAGTATGGAGGGAGGACTACAATACTATGCATATATTCAAATATTATCCACTTGATGGGGAAACAAATCAAATATCTGGGCTAGGGTGCAATTCAAAACCAAATAATTGTCTGATGCTCTTGGCTAGGCTTTCATACTGATATTAAGTTAACATGAGGCGATACACAAACACATAAGAAGTAATCTTTTTCACACGAAGGATCAGGCTTAAAAATGAAGTATGATTAAAGAGCTCTATGTGTGTGTTATAGCCCTTCTCCCTTGTTTCATCCTTTAACTTAGTGTGGTGTATTTAGAGCTTGATTCTTCATTCCTTATGCAGACAAACAGACTTACTGGAGTATTCTCAGTTCAGTTGAATTAAATGAATTCAGTTGAAGAGTCAATTAAATTAAGTTATAAGAATATGAAGAACTGAGCACTTATACTGTGAATTCTTACAGGTATGGTTAATGTCTAGAAGACTGTGGGGTAGCATATCAAAATATCATTACTGCTATCATTAAGACAGTTGTACATTGCATTCTGTATATATGAAGATCAATTTTTTTATGAACTTGAATGCCAGATATTAAGCACCTAAATCCATGTTCTCAAAAACATATATGTCTTATTATTGATTTAGGTGTTTACATTTCAAAACCCAGGTTAGAACATATTGGGGTCAATAACTTCCCAAGAGGTTTCATATTTTTTCATTCTTCACATGACTTCTAGCTGAGCTGTGTACACACCGAGTCTCTTAAACCATCTGATGGAATCCTAATGGGTTTCACAGGTTTGAAAGGAGTGGCTGGGACCTTTACCTTCTTTAACTGGCTACTCTGCAGAGAAAGATGTTAAATTACCCAGTCTCCATCTCAGATTGAGCAGTTGCTTGTCAGATGGTGATTAAATTGTATGTTTGATTGCAAACAATGAAGTTAGTCCTTGCAACGTTTTGATAAAATTGTACTAAGAATCAATTTTTTAAAACGATTTGAAAAGAAATCCACAGACGATATAGCACCAATTTATAGCACTTAATGTAAAAATAGTTAAGGGCTTCACTTGAACTATATTTTGCAGCTGCTTATGATTGGAAAGTGGTTTCTAATGAGTGTAATATTACTACTTGGGCTTTTCATATGGAAGGATTAAGGAATAATGTGCCTCCTTCAATTCTCATAATCAGGCAGCAATTCCATGGAGGGTGCTGATGACATTGACTGCTTGAGTTGTTTGTTAATTTTAGCAGAGCACTAACATTAAGTTGCAACTATAACTTTGGCTTGTTATGTGGTTAGCGTTATTTAATATAGTGTCTGATTTAATAGAAAACAATATTCCAACCTAGATTTTTATTCCACTCCGTTGTCCGGTGTGTTTTTTCATGATCCATTTCTCCTTCTGTATACATAACTTTTTTCCTTTTTTATGCCAGCCTGCACTGGTATGATTGTGGTTTAAAATAGTGGTGCCCAAATCAGGCAGGCCCATGATCCAGAAGAGTGGCACAGAGCAGGTTGGTTCTGGAGCACAGAGACCTGTCATCTGGTCTGCGGGGATGGAATTAGGCAGTGGTATCATTAATTGCTGTAGCTCCCAGAGCCATGCCAGCCACTATTCCTCCCACCACTAAATTTCCACACCCATGGGCAGCCCTGTGGGCCAGATGACCCAGCTCTGTGCTCTGGATCTGGGGCTTCCAATGGGTCCAAAAATGCAGTGGCAGGATGAGCATCAGCAGCATTCATTGCCATGGCTCTGGCTCTGCTCACTGCACTGCCAGATTTCTAGGTCCAGGTGGAGCTCTGCAGGCCAGATCCAGCCTTAAACTGTGTCTTAGTCACCCCTGGTTGATGTGATCTTTCTTTCCCCACCATCAAATAAAAGTGGTGAATTACTGTGTTAGGGCAAGCAAACAAATAATTCCATGGCAGCAGCAATGTGAATTCCAGGTCTAATAGCCAAGCGACTAGTACCTCACCCTCATACTTGGACACTTTTCTACAG
The DNA here is from genome assembly GCF_001723915.1 of Gavialis gangeticus. Taxonomy (NCBI): domain Eukaryota; kingdom Metazoa; phylum Chordata; order Crocodylia; family Gavialidae; genus Gavialis; species Gavialis gangeticus. The sequence continues at coordinate 10,713,316 of NW_017729032.1, read as the reverse complement.
CTTCGTTTTCTAAGAGTGATGAGCATCCATCCTTGGAAAATCAAGGCCATTTAAGCCGTTTTAAGCCAGGCACCCAAAAATAAGGGCCCTGGACATTTCAAGACATTTCTGTATGAATCTTGTCAAATGACTTTCCCCATGTCATTTTTCAACACTGGTTTCCCTTTTGAAAAGTTCAGTTCCTGTTTTCTGTAACCTTTGAAAGAATTAAGCAACTCCATATTCTTCAAGCACTAGTATTTTGGCATTCATGGGAGGATCTTCAAGCTGTTCCACATGCTTCTGCTAACAGTTACTGTTAGCAGGATACCTGTAAGTCAGCTGAACTAATACCCATTTTACAGAGGTGATTTATTCAATGTCAGCCAATGAATTCTTGGCCTCATTAATGATGATGGTTTCAAGAATTTAGATATCTTGCCTTGTCTCTTAATGCTGTTTCTGCATCCTTATCTGTTCTATATTTTTACCCATTTGGGCCCCTCACACGGGAATTTCCTCTTCCTCTTTCTCTTCATCACCTAGAATGTCAACAGTTTCTCCTCTTCCTCCAAATCTCTCTTATAAATATTTTCCTCTACCCAGCCAACCAGTTAAATGCTGGCATATGTATTTAGAACCTCTTTTCTCTTCCCAAAACCCACCACTGTTCCTTAGTGCATTCATCCTTTGATTCCATGGCTTCTCATCTGTATTTTGCATGAAATAAGTGGTAGTGTTTTTCATAAACTAAGGACAAACACATAATAAGTGAGATAATTTTAGACTAACAAAGCAAGAACACAAGAACGAGCAAATATTAATTTCTCCATGAAAGTGTACTCTGTGTCTGTACCGTCTATAATGGTCTGCACTGAACACATGTCAGGCAGCCAGGCTTTGTAGGTGATGTACTCCATAGAGAGGTAAGAGTCCATTAAACAGCAGCAAAGTTGAAATTTGTATTTGTAAATGAAGCACAGCTAGGTCTTCAGGGCAAGGTGCCTGCTCTTGTGTTTTGTACAGCATTTTTGTCACATGGCAAGCAAATTAGTCCATCCTAAGCAGTAGGTTAGTAAATGTTTAGGATTGGGAATCCAAAAAAGATGACAAAGCTGGTAGGGAAATACAGATTGCCCGATTGAGGGACTAACAATAGAGGCATGGGGGTGAGGAAGGGAGCATGACTAGGAGATACAATGTTAGCCAACTAAGCCTGGGGGTGGGGTATGGGGAGAAGGGGGAAGGGGAAGGAGGGGGTTCATGACACTGAGAGAGAAAGGAGATAGATACACGCAAACCCGTTACAATGGTCCACAATGGTGGAGGAAGTGATTCGTTTACAATGGTCCACAATGGTGGAGGAAGTGATTCGTTTACAATGGTCCACAATGGTGGAGGAAGTGGTTCGAAGGAGGTGTCTCAGTCCATATAGAGTCTCATCGCGGAGGTCCTCTTTGGGTGGAGCAGGGTCATCCGTGCTTGAAGAATCCTCTCGAAAGTGAAGGTCCATCTGGTGCAGAGGGGGGGCAGTTCAGGCGCTCCCCTCTGGGTCAAGTCAGCTGCGGCTTACCATTGGATCTCGGTCCATTTCTGATGGGAAAATAACAGCAGTCTTCCACAGCCCTTCATTAGCCCATGTTTTTGTTAATATGTTTGTGTGTATTAAAATCTGTCAAAAATACAGAGAGGTGATCTTGTGGCCTCCTACAAATTCAGTAGCCATCTTTTTTCACCCCCTTCTCCCCAAGTTGGTGCCCAAAGTGGCTGGCCCAGTCACCCTTCACTAGTTATGCTACTGGCAGGGAATACAGGGCAAAGAGTAGAAAGCAAAGCAGCAAACTGAGCAGGGAGTAGACATCCAAGTGGTGGACTGGGTGGGGATAAGGGATCAGAGTGGTACTCAGGAAGGCAGTGCGGCTAATTTCGTTATATATATGCCACCAAAAAGTTTGGCCCCGCTGCTCTAGATCAGTAAGAATGTAGCAGTGCAAGATAGACGTTGTTGCTTATGTAAGGGCTGAGATCCTGTTTTATTTACGATGGCCAGCTTGGTGCCTTCCTTTCTATAGTTCAGGCAATAATTTATTGCGCCTAAATTCATTTACTCAATAACCTTAGTCTCTCCTTTCACCCATGGAACATCTAGGACCAGGTTGCCATTTCCAGAAAAATATTTATTGCTTGGATGTCAGCAGCAGCAGCTCCTCCTGAGCATTTTCTTTTATTAACTCTAGGGATTGATGGTGGGCAACTCAACATTGGTCTAATTGTGCTTCTATTAAAGTCAGTCAGGAAGTTATCAATGACCTCAATGGTACCAGAAGTAGGTCAGTGCTAAATGGTTTTGAAGATCCTATCCTCAGATTTCAAGTATTGTTGGTTAGCTAAGGTTAGATAGTAACATCACTGGACCATATGCCTTTTAATAAGAAGGTCTTAGAAAGAAGAAGAAGGAAAAAGTGACTAAGGCTTGAAATACAAGTAATGCCTCCTATTTTTTTCTCAGCCAAATATTATTGGAAAGATATTAAACTTGCGCAGAAAGTATATACATCATTGCTGAACACACAGCTATTTTCTAACATAATCTCCTTGTCCATCAGTGGCCTTTCTCTACTGCTGAACAAGAACAAGGACTTTTATAATGTTGGGATATGCACTTTTATTCACCAGTGGAAAAAGGCCGTGTATTTTCACACGGATTGTGTATGCAAATTTAATATTTTTTTTCAAAATTAGTGTACGTTTATAGGATTTGCTAGTTTGGTCAAGTGCTTGATTTTCCTTTGTCATCCACAAGTATTTGAAGAGTATGTGGTCAGCCTTGTCTAGCTGCTTTTATTGCCACTGGGCCACAATTCTAGTCATGGGCTTTGGGAACCCTTTCCTCATGTTGGTGACAGTGGTTTCATCCCAGATAAAATATAGCACTGGTGTAGGTTCTTGTACATGCCTCATGGACTGGGACATACTTCGTTATACTGCACAGGAAAAGGTCATAAAGCAGATTGTGATTCAATCTTTACAAAGCATTTCCTTCTCCTTCTACTTCTCTGATGTATATGGACCTGGTTCAAGACTCTGCAGCTGGTCTACTACATAGAGACTGAAAGGGGCAACCCTCTGTGCAAATCAAATAGCTGAAATCATGAAAAAGTGAGGATTCGAGCAGGAGAGCAGTTTCCACCCCTTCCTCCCTACCTGTGTAGGGAGATGTAGGCTTGTGGAAACTGTTTTCTTCCCACCCCCAGCACAGCTGATCACAGTATGAGGAGCCAATGTGAGGGAGAGAGGGGGAACTTTATGTGCTCTTCTTCCCCCATATGGGGGTACACAATAAGAGACAGTCTGGTTCTCAACAGAATACAGCTGTCCCAAAACAGATGGGCTTAACGAATCATTCTCCCTCATCACTGGTGCAAGGTTTATTCAGTCATTTGAAAGAAGCAAACTCATTGTGAAATTTAAGGAAGAGTCAGCAAAATGCTATTTTGCCACATTCATCAATAATTCTTTCGGTATGGTAATCCCAAAGGAAAGTCATGATGCTCCTTCACAAGTTGTGTTATGCAGTATGGTGGGGAAGGAATTGCTAGAGCTCAGCTTGTGAGCAAGAGCATCTTTTTTGCTCACGCACAAGAACAACGTGCACCACAGTTCCATTTACCTTTTCATAAAGTGCACTCAAACTGGAGCTAGAGTGCAGCAATAGCTATTGGAAATAAAAGTGGGTAGCAAGTCTAGTTCTTGCCATGTGATACAGCACCAAGTGTCATAATTCCATGGGCTAAACAGTTAGAGAAATTGCATTGTTCGCTGAATGCTCTCCTCTGTCAGCCACCCAATATCTGTTATGCTGCAGAATGAAATGACCAGCAAAATATATGTACATCATCTGCTAAGCTCAAGCTCTTGGTTCCTAAGGAAAATAGCATGTAGTATTTCATCTGCACCTGGAGAGTGAGAGCAGAGTTGTTAAGAGGCATGAGCTTGGACCTTGTTGTAGGCCAGGTGTATCCAAGCATGTGACCAACAGGCCAGATCCGGGCTACCGGAACTTGGGGATGTGGCTAGCAGGGATGGAGCCTCTGGGCCCCAATGGAAATGGTATTCGGGGGCAGGAGGATGAGAAAAGGTTGTGTTGATACAGTCCCACTCACCCTGCTCTCATTTGCCTTATCACCACCATCCCTACCAGCACCACAGTTGCCCCACTGCTGGCCCCTCCATTGAACAGTCACCACCATCAGTGGGCCCACTGCATCCATAGGCATTTTGCGCCCCAGGCTCAGGGCACGGGATGAGTTTGACACACTTGGTCTAGATTTTCTCCAAAGTCTACCCACACTGATTCAGGTGTGAATGAAGTATTTGGGCATGGGACTCAAAGGCAGCTGCATCCTTCCCTTATTTGCTGTTGGCTGCAGAAACTGGTGTGTGTTAAGCATGCTACCCCTTTGGGCGTCTGCCATCTAGGCTGAGCAGATCTTTGACTTTTTGATTTTATCTGAACAGAGTAGTAGTATTGTTTGATAACTGTAAAACTTCATAGCAAAAGGCACAATTTATTACTTGATGGATCAAAGATAGAGTATTAAAGTTTTTCCTTTCTTACAATGTGCAGTAGAACCAAATTTTTGTAGAGTATGGGGTAATCACTTAAACTAGGCAAAGTTCATCTCCATGGTATTTGTTAAACCTCTTTGCATAAAGCCTCCAAATCATGGTAATCCCAACAGCCTTTGGCAGTTTTCCCAATGAATTCAGTCAAGTTGTTATTTATACACATGCAAAGGTAGAATTGGGGCAAAACATACGGTAAAGTTTTATCCTACAGTATGAAGCAAACATGCACTAATGAATACAATTAGGGACATGGGTGTGCATGTATATCAACATGTCTTCAGGTTCTGCAACCAGTCATGATTTGGTATAAGAAAAATTATTAGAGCTTGAGAGTCCAAATGGTTTTCCAAAAGATAATGTGGTTTCTGAATGATCTCATTTTGTCCACAGGAAAATTATTTTTTTCATTCTGGATAATCATTAATTTTCCATAAGTCAAATTCTGTATGTAATAATCAACTTCTCCCTTTATCTAAAACCCATTGGAAGTGGTATGCATAGTTGAAAGTTATATATATGTAGAATTCAAAGTGTTTTACATGGTGCAGTTAAAAATACCTAACCTGCTGTCTTGCTGAAAGCTCAGCCTGGCAAACAATAAGAATTTAGCATGATTTTACTATTTTAGTTACTAGTATCAAATATTGCATGTAAGAAAAATATAAGTGTAAGTTGCTTTTAAGTCCCTAAAAAGATAAAATCTGTTGCTTTTCATATGTTTTAAAAAAGATGACTTGGGAAGATTCAGTTATTAGTACTCTATTCTCAATGAGGAATAAAACCTCTTATTTAACAGAAGACAAGGTTGTTGGGTTTTTCCCCTTATTATCTGGAGAGAGAGAGATATCACAAGGGGCAGAATATATGATAGTTATAGGAATGCCTCAGAGTAATTTAAGTAAATTGGTCATTATTTCTGTTATCATCCACTAGGTCTTAGTTGAGGTACCAGTTACATTAACGAAGAGAGTGTGTAAGCAGAGAGCCCTGCATCTTTAACAAATGCTTCTCTTTATTCTTCCTTGGTCATACAGTCATTCCCAGCACAGCACTGCAACGCGTCCACCCACAATGAGCTTACAACGGACGATTTCTGTGGAAGGGTAAGACATTTCTCTGTCAAAGCTGACTATTGAGCCGCTTAATGTGGCAAGTGCTTAGACACATGTGCGCACTTGGACTATAACCTGCACCCCACTTTGTCAGTGAATACCACAGTGCCTGAATTCACCAGATTAAAAAGTATTCAGCCAGTTACAAGGGCCAGTCCAGGGGCAATTCCTGCTGCAGGTGGAGGAAGGAGTCTCCTTAGGAGCGTGGCAGGGAGGGCAGCATCTGGGGTGGGTCCCTCAGGCTGTCTCCAACTTGGTGCTGGCCATACCTGTTGCAGAAGCAGCGCACTTGCATCTGGGCCGCA
>NW_017729032.1:10695180-10702291 GCF_001723915.1 Gavialis gangeticus | reverse complement strand
CTCTGTCAAAGCTGACTATTGAGCCGCTTAATGTGGCAAGTGCTTAGACACATGTGCGCACTTGGACTATAACCTGCACCCCACTTTGTCAGTGAATACCACAGTGCCTGAATTCACCAGATTAAAAAGTATTCAGCCAGTTACAAGGGCCAGTCCAGGGGCAATTCCTGCTGCAGGTGGAGGAAGGAGTCTCCTTAGGAGCGTGGCAGGGAGGGCAGCATCTGGGGTGGGTCCCTCAGGCTGTCTCCAACTTGGTGCTGGCCATACCTGTTGCAGAAGCAGCGCACTTGCATCTGGGCTGCAGTAGCAGCAGCTGGAGTGTGGAGAGCCCAAGCTGTGCTCACCCATCCCCTACTCTGCCAAGGGTGTAGCTGCTCACATTGTCTGTGTGAAAGCAAAGGGGTAACAGGAGCACACGAGGTCTCAGATGCATGGGGCCTCCCCAGCCTCCTACCATGGGAAGAGAAGGGGCCACTCCCTGCTCCCTTACCCATTCCCTCCCTTCCTGTGCGATACCCTGGGGAGGCTTAGGCCTGGTTTCAAGACCTCAGACCCCCACCTTTTAAAAGACTGCTTTCCCCCACCTCATCAGCAAAGGGCAGTGTGGGTTGCACACCCCTTTTCAATTTGTGGATCTGGCCATGGCCTAACAGAAATAGCAGACATGATATCCTGAAATATCTACACTGAATGCTTTGGCTCTTCCCTTTGGTGTCCTTCAGCAAGGCTTTAGAAGACTGCAAGAGTAAACCTATTATGCATTTTGGGAAGAGGCCCATGCTGGAGAGTGAACTGCATGGCTCACTTATAGGGTAGAGCAGGCATTTCCCTCAAGCCGCCCAAACTCAACCAGCAACTCCAGTGGGAGCAGTTTATCACTGCGTGTTATTGTAGGTCCTCTGCCTCCAGCCACAAATGAAAATTGCCTCAGCTTCAGTAAGATTCACAGATTCACAGAGCTGCATGCCCACTTCCCGCCTGGAGGAGTGGTCAGCAGCTTCAGCCCAGCCATCAGGCTGGGGAGACCAGGCTATGAGAATCAGTAGGCAATGCATGATGGTGAATAACTTGCTGTGGAGGACAAAAGATCCCTGAAGTTTCCTTGAAAGCCTGCAGGTCTTTGGGGGATCTGGGGAAAAAATAACATAGGGGGAAAATATCTGTTATGGTAAGCAAAATTAGGGATAAGGAACAAATTAAAACACACACGCACGGCTCCTTTTACCTGAAAATGTTTTATCCATCAAACGGGGCTGGATTAGGCAATACAAACATCTTCCAATCACTTCCCAAAATTTAAGTTGTCAGGAAGTGTCTGAGCTCCCAGCATGGGTATTCCATTTTTTCTGGTAATCATGTTTATTATGATGGTCCCTAGAGACAGTACTCTGAGAGGTACTGTGCAGCCACACTGACAGATAGGCCAGTGCTCTGAAAAACTAATCTTAAATATAATGTAATAGAAATTGAATAGACTGCACAGAGACTGGCTAGGGCAAAGGGAGAGAACATGCAGAGAGAGTGATGGCAGAAAATGGCCCAAACTGTTTCAAGGTAGGTGGGTTTTTGTTTGCTTTTGCTTTATTTGATATTTGTGGATGGGATTGGATATAGCTCCCAGGGATTGGTTTTCTTGTTTTTTATCAGTTTGATCTTTTCTCCTCTTGCTGTGTTCTTTACCAGTGTGTTACAGAGGTTAGTTTGAATGACATTTCTGTAGTGTGAAAGGTCTGACCATCCCACCTCCAAGAAAAAATCAACAACATTATTTTCTTGGAGAAAAGCTCATTCGTTTGCTTTAAGATTCACTGAAGCGTACTTGAAGACTTCATGACTGATGATATATGGTGGGCATCGAGGTCAGCCTTTCTGAAGGACACATTCTAATTTGGTATTCAACATCCTTTTGTCATGGAGGTATTCGGGCTGTCATCACTTGAGTTTGCCTTGCTTGCCTGGAGTTAATATTCATGTGTAAAAACAGAAATATATTTTACACTTATCACAGACATTCCTACTGAAATCAGATTGTAAGCCATGTTAGCCATATTACTGAATGGGTGAGTTCCTTTCTGGTTGGCAAATTATGTCTCAAATACATTGAGGCACTGCTATAGAAGAGTAATCTGCATGCTCTGTGTGTGCGTGCGTGTGTGTGGGTGTGTGTGCAATTTAATTGTAAGGCTTTAAATCAGCTGACTAAATTTTAACAAATATAACTGGGGAAAAGATGAATCACACACAACATTTTCATGGGTTTAATAATAGCAGGGGAATAACTGACCTTTAAAGTGAAGTGCTCCGATTTTGGTTGTGCAAGCTTGCTTTGTTTCAGAGGTCTCTATTTAAATTCGGGTTATGATTCTCCCCTCTGACTCATCATAGGTAAAAATTCCATTACTGTGAAAAAGGCCTAAGGCCCCAAAAAAAAGTGTCACATGACACAAAAGCAAGCAATCGTTGTCCTTTTTTTTTCTCTCTGGTGCTTTCAAAATTGAGCCTTTGTCAGACTGTGTGAAACAGGAATTTTTCATTTCCCTCCTCCTCTTGCTTTCCCATTCACCAGTGCCAGCCAACAGTGCAAATTAAGAGTTATTTTGGATTTATATATAAAACAGTACTTGAACTGGGGGGGAGTTAGGACTCTCAGTGCTGGATTGAAGGCTTGTTTCATTCAATCCAGAGTATTAGACTCCAAGGGGTACAAGACCTGCCATAGCTTGACTCCAAGAGTGGCTCTGCCTAAGTATTCTGTATCTTAGAAGAGGGACAGGACAAGAGAATGGGCCTCTTTTCTCCTTCTCAGGAGTAGCAGCATGGTCTTCCCACCCAAAGGCTGATAGTAGGTAGCAGGTTTCCATATGTCTCCCTATATCCCCTTTGCTACATACTGGACGCATCTACATGAGACACTTAATGTGTAGTAGCCTAATAACACTGCACCGTAGCGTGCCAGGCAAAAACCGTGCTAATACGCTACTGTGCAGTAGTATTGGGCTACTGCACAGTAAGCACCACAAAAAAAATGCTCTGGTGCTACTGCACAGTAACAGTCATTACTGTGCATTTAGTTAGCACTTCATTAAGCATGTACTAAACTAAATGTGCAGTAACTACTGAACATTAACGAACATGTAGACCCGCCCAGTGGGCAAATCTACATGAGACGTTAACTGCGGAGTTGCCTAATTAGCTCCACAATAAAACATTACCATCTACACGTGGTGCTATTAGGAGGGAGTAGACTAATTAACTCAACTGTAGGATAGTTCTGCCAAAGGCAAGTCCTATCCTACACTAGAGTTATTTACTCCAGTGCACCACATGTGTAGATGCTGCAGAGGGTGCTTCAGTGCCAGCGATTACTGCACTGAAGCACCCTCATGTCCAAGCCAGCCCCTCTGCAGCATGTTCAGCCAGGTTGGAGCAACCCCAGGCTGGGAGGCTGACCCCCAGGGCCCTCTGCCAGCTGGGGCTGCTCCTCCCTGGCTCAATGTGCTGTGGTCCCAGGCACACATGCAAACTGCACACTGGGAGCAATAAACTCCAGCATGAACTATACCAGAGTTTATTCAATCTCATTAATAGCACATGTAGACATGTCTACTCTAAACTCACTATATACTTCCCCTCCTGCCTACACACTACTATAGCACAGGGAGGACACCCCAGAACACAGGCATAAGAGCCCAGTGAAAACACTGGTTGTCTTTGCCCCTTTCTCTCTACACTCTCAAGCAGATAGATACCACAGCTTTGGTTGTTCTCAAGGCCCATTTTCGAGCTTGTATTTTGGTTAACATAATGGCTTAGAAAAAGCTGTCTTGTCATTTTTGAATTTCCTGTAGAAAAGAGAAAAATCTGCTTTATTTATCACATCTTTTTTGTGCAATTTTTTTTGTTGGGATCAGGTAGTACAGGGGTGGGCTAAAATCCAATAAAAATGAGGTGGAAGTTCTCTGTCCAACACATCTCCATAATATACTTTTGCATTATTTTTGAGCCAAAGCTGTTGTATTAAATCCCCATTGAAAACATCACTAAATAATGAAATTTCCATTGGAAAGGGATGACATATTCTTCGGAGCTGTGTGACAACGTGACACTGGCATTTTGTTGTCATAGCGATTCTAATAACATATTTTGCATGCTTCCTTGCCATATGTCAGAAAAGTAAAAGTAAAGGCTTTCTGTTATGCCTGGATAGCCCTTTCCCTCTGACTTTTAGTTCCAGCAGTCAGAGGAGCAAGGATTCTACCATATAAGTAAAGGTCAACAGAGCTTTGTTGGGGACCATCCCAAGACTGAGATGAACTCCTTCACGCATTAAGACTTATCACATACCTCACATACTGTGTCAAGTTGTGCTCCAAAAGAAAAGTTTAAACTGCCTGCATAGTTCTTCTCCACAGGAAGGAATCTGGGAGACTATGAATGGCAGATGGTTATGTCACTCAGTGCATACAGGAAGGCACTTGGACAATGCAATGAAAAGAAACTCTGCAAAACAGACTAGTAGGAGCTGGCTGTAACGTATCCCTGAAAAGCATGCATAGCCTCCTTTAACCCCTATACTTGAAATTGGATTCAATTAAGTTATGCCAGTTCAGGGTCTGAGTCCTCCAAAAGTAAGTAGAATATTAATAACTTGTGATTTTAGGATATAGCAGGGGTGATGTTTCCAGTTCTGATAGGAATGTAATAATGCACATGGCCATAATGATTTCATCTGGAATACCGTGTACAATTCTGGTTAGCCATGGTCCATAAGGATAAGCTCAAGCTGGAACAGGTAGAGAAGGGTCACTAAGAAAATCAGGGGAATGGAGAATCGGTTTACAAGGAGAAATTAATCTAGCTAGAAGATAATGGAGCCACAAAAACAAAGGGGTTTCAATTGGCCATGAATAAATTTCCATTGGAAATACAAAAGTGTGCCTAAATATCAGAACAGTGAGTTTCTGCAGTAGAATAGTGGGAGCAACCCTCCCCCCCACCCCCCGAATTAGTTTTAAAATAACGTTCAATAAGTTTATAGAGGAATTGTATGATGCATTTGCCTGAGATAGCAATGGTCTGGACTCAGTGACCCAGGTCCATGTTCCTGTTGGTGATTTGGAAATTAATCTCTCCACATGAATTTTCCAACAGATTGCAAAATCTATATTGGCCACACAGAAAGCTTGCACATATTGCATGTGATTCTTGAAAATATCAGAGAGAAGCAATTGATAGTGTAGGTCTCCTACTGTTTGAAAGGTAGAAGAATAATGTGGCATGTAATTATTACCATTCAACTTAAAATGAGTCATGTTTCATTTTACATAGAAATGTGCATCTTAAGCAGTATTTCCATTGGCTTATTACTACACTGCTGAATGAATATAAGTAATCACCACAGCTCTTAATATTCCATTTTTTCAAGGCTCCAGTTATGCTAATGCTCTTCTGAAAGCTATACTGCCATGTATATTTATAATTAGCACAGTTTAATACAAGGTCAAAATAAAGCTATTCTTTCTTTTGCAAGTTGGTTTTCCGGTTTGGGCTTACCATAAAAGACACTTTTACTTAAGCATCTCACAGTGTTGCTTTTGAAAGAAGCTTTGTTTGTGGCCATTTAACCAACAAGGTTTTCTAGCAGGTGTTCTGATTTGTAGCCCAAAAGTCACCTTCGCTGCATTTAATGGTAGATAATCGTATAGTCATTTTACATAACAGAATGGCATGGGCCAGTGAAGCAAAGGTTGACTTACAAGAGTGAGACCAAAGGAGATATAGAAAGGAGCTGACCTAACTTACAATTATTTCTTTCCCCATAATGAATTTAGTCACTCCGCTTTTTAGAACACCTAAAATTGCTCTTAATGGGGTCAGGGAGGGGGAAGGGGAGGCATTGGGGAGTAAATAATGTGAGTGAAAAATGGAGAGTTTGTAAATATTGGGGTTCTTTTTTGGGGGGGAGTATTTGTTAAGATGTCAGATTTACTATAATTCTGAGCATCAAGTTGAAAAAAATAAAGCTGCCTTTAAAAATGTAGGCAAACTCAAGATTGTAAGTATGAATTTATTTTTCAGAAATAGCTGTACAGGGAGTGAATGACATTACCTGATTTATTACAGTTGTAAAAGCCTGATTTTTCAGAGATGCTGCACTCAGTTGGAGCTGCCAGGTGCTCAGCAACTCTGAACCCATAATCAAGGCCTTAAGTTTGTTCTTTGAAAACTCATCTCGGACCCCTGTCCCCATTTAACATTAAATCAATTTGTTTTTAACGTATAACAAAGTTTCTTAACTGGTAAGGACTGGACAAAAAGACTTTTGATTTTTTTTTATTGAAAAATGGAAAAACATGAAGAATTTGGGGTGAAACCTGAGTTTTGATTTGGAAATGTTGTTACAGTGTTTTATGAGAGTCACAGTTCATAGATTTCATAGACATTAGGGCTGGAAAGGACCTCGGAAGATAATCAAGTCCAGCCCCCTGCCCGAGTGGCAGGAAGCCAGCTGGGTTCATAGGATCCCAGCAAGATAAGCATCCAAATTGCTCTTGAAGGTGTTCAATGTAGGTGTTTGAACCACTTCCGATGGCAGGCTGTTCCAGACCTTGGAGGCTCGGACTGTAAAGAAATTCTTCCTTATGTCCAGCCTGAAACAGTCTTGCAGTAGTTTATAACTGTTCGACCTTGTCATTCCTTGGGGCGCTCTGGTGAACAAAAGTTCCCCCAGATATTGGTGGTCACCCCTGATAAACTTGCAGGTGGCCATCCGATCACCCCTGAGCCCACGCTTTTCCAGGCTAAAGAGCCCCATGGCTCTCAGCCTGTTGTCGTAAGGTCTATTTTCCTGACCTCTGATCATGTGCGTGGCTCTCCTCTGGACTCTCTCAAGCTTCTCCACATCCTTTTTGAATTGTGGGTCCCAAACCTGGACGCAGCACTCCAGCCACAGCCTCACCAAGGCTGAGTACAAAGGGAGAATGATGTCCTGGGATTTGCTTGAGAAGCATCTATGGATGCAAGCCAGCATTTTGCCCACTTTACTAGCCGCAGCATCGCATTTCAGGCTCATGTTCATCTTGTGGTCAATCATGACCCCCAAGTTCCTTTC
>NW_017729032.1:10689976-10690180 GCF_001723915.1 Gavialis gangeticus | reverse complement strand
CACTTTACTAGCCGCAGCATCGCATTTCAGGCTCATGTTCATCTTGTGGTCAATCATGACCCCCAAGTTCCTTTCTTCCATAGTGCTAGCCAGATGCTGCTGAGCCTATAAGGATGCTGCAGGTTTTTCCTGCAGGTGGAGAACCTTGCACTTTACAGTGTTAAACAGGTTCTCATCTGCCCATTTGCTGAGCCTGTCCAGGTC
>NW_017729032.1:10687407-10689481 GCF_001723915.1 Gavialis gangeticus | reverse complement strand
TAAGACCTTCCCCAGGATAGAAGTCAGGCTGATGGGCCTATAGTTAGCTGGATCCACTTTCCTCCCTTTCTTGAACTTAGGCACCACATTGGCCTTCTTCCAGTCTTCGGGCACTTCACCAGAGCGCCAGGAGCTCTCAAAGATCCATGCCAGGGGCTGGGCTATGATGCTCACCAGCTCCTTGAGTACCCTGGGGTGTAGATTGTCAGGGCTGGCTGATTTGAAGGTATCCAGCTTCTCAAAGTGTTTCTCCACGAGGTCAGCATTGATGGAGGGCAGGGGATCTCCCTTACCCGGACCTCCCTGTCCCGTAGCAGGCATGGGCGTCCCATGGGACTGATGAAAGACCGATGCAAAGTACCCATTTAATAGGTTGGCTTTTTCCTGGGTGTCAGATGTCCCATCTAGTTTAGCAGAGGTCCAGTGTTGCCCTTGCTTTTCCTCCGGCTCCCCGCATATCTGAAAAAGGACTTTTTATTGTCCTTGATGCTCAAAGTAGTTGGAGTTCAGTTGCAGCCTTGGCTTTCCTGGTTTGCTCCCTGCAGGACTGGACCAGTGCAGAATATTCCTCCTTGGAGGTGAAAGTACCATGATTGTACTGGCCAAAAAATCCAATGCTGAACTTTCTGATGAGACTGGATAGCACTTGCTGCACCACAGCATTTTCTTTGGCTGAGCTGTTACAAGCATCTCTCATGAGGTACCAGGACCCTGTAAAGCCTAAGAGCTAATGTGGCTGGCAGGATCTGGGGCACAGAGGAGAATTGAAACATGCAACATGTGAATCTGATCTTTGGAAGTATCACAGAATCATTTCCAAATCAAAATGTTCAGTTTTTAGGTAAAAGGGGAACTTTTTCCTGTTCCATTGTTTTTGTGGGGAATTTCTCATTCAATTCCTTGAAAAAAGAAGACATTTTCTGTAGGAAGAAGACTTTAAAAAAAATTGTTTAGCTGAAATTCCAGATTTCCACTGAAAGCTTTCTAGGGAAAAAAGGAACTTTTTTTTACCTGGCTCTGGTCGTACACCCCTGAATACAGTTCATATACTCCTGAATACAATTGAGTATCTCAGTAGTATTAAAAATGTATTTAAAACTAACATTTGAGCTAAGGTTAGGCATCAGAGATTTCATTCCAAATGGGAGCACGATTTACAGGAAGTTGTGTGTTAAAAGGTGGCTTTTTGCGCAGTTCTCTAGCTCAGTGGTCTCCAAAGTGGGGTGCGCGCACCCCAGGGGGTGTGCAAGACGATCCATTGGGGTGCGGGAAGAAAATATTAGAACTTCTATTTATATTTATATTTATATAAATATACATATATTGGGGGTGCGTGCTCAAAAATTTTTCACTGATGGGGTGCGCGAATATAAATATACATATATTGGGGGGGGTGCTCAAATTTTTTACTGATGGGGGTGCACAATCAAAAAAGTTTGGAGACCACTGCTCTAGCTAATGAATATACTGATATTTCAAAATATCTCCTTTGGGTATTGAAATTCTTAGCTATAAATATTTCCTGTTTCCTAAATATGAATCAGCTTTCCTGCCCAAAGGAAGCACTGGACCATCTCTAATGCTTTAAATTTTGCTCAGGAACTGCAAAGCTGAGATATGCATAATAGATCAAATTAAAAAGTGCTTCCCAATGTTAGCTTACCGTGAAAGTGGCTTTGAGATCAAACTAATTGTGATTGAGAACAGGGTAAAACACAAGCAATATCCCTCTTTCTGTATTTGAAGCAGTCTCTCTTGTGTACAGTTGCCTATGTTGACACAGCAGCTAGCCTAGAAGTGCATACTCCAGTTCAGTTCTGATTAGTAGCATATGAATAGTGCACCCTGGCCTTTTTTGGGAAGAGAAATACATGCTTGTGTAAGACAAAATTATAATGAGCACATGTATTGCTCCTCTCCCTCAAAGTTACCGAATTGTGTTAGGAGGAGCATTGACTCCTCACATTTTGGCCAGTTTTAAGGCATCCAGGAGTTTAAGATACTGATCAGACTTGTTGACAAAACCATAAACTAAGAATGACCCATTTTCTGTATACTATACTATACCATCATC
>NW_017729032.1:10670656-10682407 GCF_001723915.1 Gavialis gangeticus | reverse complement strand
AGTGCACCCTGGCCTTTTTTGGGAAGAGAAATACATGCTTGTGTAAGACAAAATTATAATGAGCACATGTATTGCTCCTCTCCCTCAAAGTTACCGAATTGTGTTAGGAGGAGCATTGACTCCTCACATTTTGGCCAGTTTTAAGGCATCCAGGAGTTTAAGATACTGATCAGACTTGTTGACAAAACCATAAACTAAGAATGACCCATTTTCTGTATACTATACTATACCATCATCCCCCAGACTCTTTGTCTGACTATGAGCACCGAACAGCAGTCAATGACCTCCATTTCGCTTCTTTTATAAGGACAAAATGAAAGACTGTTAAAGTCACTAGGGCTGCTCATAAGACACAGAAAAGATTACAAATGCATAAGCCAACATAATTCAAATGCACATTATTTAACATAATTTCTCCATGGTTAATGTAGCAGATAGGTTCCCAGTAGAAATCCAGATTTTTAATTTGCTTTCAACTTCAGGGCATATTGGCAAAGGTATTTTGAAGCTAACTAAAGAGAAAAAAATTAAGTCAGCATAAAAGTTTGCATCAAGTCATATGCTTACAAATGACAGACCCCCCAGAGTAGTCAAGTAATTAAGAGTATAGTAGTCATTACAGGGAGAATGAATAAATACAGGAAGTAAAATTTAAATTTCTACACGTCACATAGATTAACATGTGTTAAAAAAGAGTTGTATAATTTCCTTGTGTCTTTATCAGAATCAGAACATTTAATAAAACGGCAGGAAAATAACAAAATCTGATCATTTTCTGGAACACCCCACACTTCGCCAGAGAATTTGCCAATGGAGGAGTATCAAAGCAGAGCTGTGGTACTGACTGAGGCAGCAATACATTTCTCTGTTTTAATTATTTTATAGTTTGAGGCCACAATTAGGTTGTCCTATGTTATGTGTCTGAGCCATGCCTATTGTCCTAGGCATGGCTCAGACACATAACTAGAGGAACCCCTACTCCCAAAAGCTCCTAGCCTAAAATCATGACAAAACATAACAGGTGGAAAAAAACAGATTATATACAGTTGGGAGCTGGAGCAAAGATGAAAACTTACTCCATTTGAATTAACTTTTTCAGGTCTTTCCAGTGCTAGCACCCTTTGGCTACCTGAAATAAAAGTGCAAAGTGATTTATTAGAACTGGTGGAGTAGCAAAAGATTTAGAATGAAAGTGGACTTTTCCCATCAAAAAATAGCTGCCAATCTGGAGCTCATTAGTTTAAGTCTCAGCCTTTCAACTGAGTCAGTGGAGACAGAACTTAGTGGTGACTGTGTAGTCCCATTAGCTCTGCACTGCATAGTGAATTTTCATGGGAGACAGTATAGTCTATTGGATAAAGTTACTAGCTTGGACCCATGAGACCTAGATTCTGCTCCCTTTTCTGCTGTTAATAAACCATGGGAGATTGAACGAGGAATATAATCTCTGGTAGCTCTGTTTTTCCTCCCACCTTTTGCCTGCCTTCTCTAAATAGACTATAAACACTTTGGGACAGGGACTTTGCTCGCTGTGTTCATATAGTGATGGGATCTTGATCCTATTTGGGGCTACTATTCTGCCTGGTCTGGGACCCACTGCAACTGGGCCTAGGTAGCTAATGCATTTACCTTAATGTAAAAATATACCAAACAGATGATGCAGCCCCCTGCAGTGGAGTTACTTTGTTCAACACAGTGGAAAATTTATCTTAAAAGACCTAAAACTCCACCAGTATAAACTATGCCAATGTAAGTATAGTCTATTCCGGGTTTTCCAGGAACCGTTTGCTCAAAGCTGACTATTCGCAGTTCCCCTGCCTTCTAGTGGTGATATGCAGTAAGAGCTGCCTACACTTTGTGAGATCCTGGTAAATACAGCACATCTGTTTCATACCCTTGTGTAATTTACACTGGGTGCATCTACACATACAATTAATGCAAAGCAATAAAATCCAGTGCAGTTTACGCCAGAGTTCATTGCTCCTGGGCACACCATTTGAATGTGCCCTGGGACCTCAGCATGTTGAGCTGGGTTGGAGCAACCATGGCTGGTAGGGGACCCAGGGGCTGCTCCTCCCCAGCTCAGTGGGCTGCAGAGGGGCTGGCTGGGGCACAAGGGTGCTCCAGTGCAGGGCTAGCTAGCAGGCAGCCCCCACACTGAAGCACCCTCATCCCCAGCCAGCCCTGGTCAATGTGTACACATGTGCTGCTGCAGAGTAAAAAAAACTCCACAGCAGGGTAGTACTTGTATTTTCATGGGAGACAGCATAGACCAGTGGATAAAGGCACTAAGCTTGGACCCATGAGAATTGTGACCCATGAGAAT
This sequence comes from Gavialis gangeticus, assembly GCF_001723915.1. NCBI lineage: Eukaryota > Metazoa > Chordata > Crocodylia > Gavialidae > Gavialis > Gavialis gangeticus. The sequence goes on along the minus strand of NW_017729032.1, from coordinate 10,680,081 downwards.
TACACGTCTGGACCCATGAAAATTACAAGTCTGTATTTACAAGTACTGTCCTGCTACAGAATTCATTAGTTTACTATAGCCTAACCTGGGGAGGGGCACATGTAGATGCACAACATTTACTGCAGAGCTAATTAAGAAACTGCAATAAATGTCTCGTGTACATGTGCCCATGGACATAGAACCGATGTAAATTACATCAGGGTATGTATTCACCTGTCCAGGCCTGTTGTGGGGCAAATAATTACTTTCCTCCCAGGCTTTTCTGTCATGACTATCATTCTGTTATCTGAGTGTTATATGCATTGAAATAGATTTATCCTCTCAGTACCTTTGTGCAGCAGGTACTGCAGGACAGGGAGTTTAAGACTAATTTTTTTTCCAAAGTCTCTGCTAGTTTGGGGCAACTTCTCGATGCGGTATCCATCATGCAACACCTAGGGCCTGATGTCTTTTTCAGAGCAGTTGATGTGTTTTATAGCTTTTTCCATATTCAAAACAAAATGACCTATCATCACCCCGTTTCCAGAAGCATATATATTTTACCCTACAGGTTTTCATTATTAATTACTCAGTTTACAATATCAATATAGTAAATAATTAGTAAATAATAATAGTAAAAACCTAGCTCTTTGTATTTTTAGGTAATCAAAATCCATATTCCAGACAATCTCTAAGCTACTAATTTAGAGTGGAAGCATTTGTGTGGCTTGCTTTATGGATTATAGTATAGCTCTTTGTTTACATTTTCCTTCCCATCGTGACTTCTGCCTATATCTGCTAAGAAGCAGAGCACAGTAACCCAGGCAGAGCTCTGTGCCTAGTGTGACACTGCTTCAAGTCCTCATTAAGCACTGATGTGTTGTGTAGACATGTATTTTGTGGCTTTTCCTTTACTCCTCCTACATTTGTTTCTTTTACATTTTTTCTTTCCTCTTTCTGTCTGAGTCCTGTACATGCATGCACTTTTTGAGTTATTGCTACTTCATTTACATGTGTGTTCATACATGTACACAAATATACACACACAGCCTTAACCTATTTGCACTCCTTTTGACCTTTTGCTTCTTTTCTCGCTTGTTTTCTGCTTTGTTTTCTAGCTTATGCTTGTTAATTCCTGGTTGCTCGCTCTTTGGTGCCATGCTACTGCAAACCAGCAGTTAGGGTGGGTGGGAGAACACACAAAAGGAGATGCAGGATGTACTAGTACCTAGATGTCTATTTTGTGCCTTATTTATCGCAAAAGAATTTATATATGTGGTATCTAAATGAAATCACGCTATAAGGAGCAGGAAGAACCACCGAAAAAGTGGTTTGAGCCTTTGGCTTTGGCTTCAGAGTAGCTGTATAGCTCCATCTACTGCCTGTCTGAAATAACAATCAATTACTTGAAATGACTACCCTTTTCTTTGTCTTAGACCTTGCATTTCTATAGACAAATAGTACACTTCTACTTATCCTATTTCTCATGCAAAATCTTACCTTTTTAAAATTACTGTTTATTATTTCAGTTAATTAAAGCTCCATTAAGCTGACTGCTGATTTACCGGCCTGCTGTCCTTGTGTCTTGTTTCATTTTCTGAAGATCTCCATTAGCTAATATAAAGCCCATCACTGTATTATGCATTCTGCCTGGAGTCCTTTCAGATCTGTTTAGAATTGCGTTCTTACAGGATCTAAAAAGAAGAGAGTGAGTTTTCCTAAAGTTACTTTCCAAATGTCCTCCCATTTCTCCTCAGACCATAAAAGCTAAAGTTCCAAGCTCTTTTTAATCATTGTTTCATAGAATCATAAAATATGTATCCCAAAGTCTGGTTAATGAAATGTTAACTCAGAATATAAATCCGTGCTGGCTGCTTGTGATCAGCCTTTCCTTCTCCAGATGCTTGCAAATGGCCTTCCTTAGGATATGCTCCAGTAACTTGCCAGGTAAGACTAACCAGTCTGCAGTTGCCTGGGTCCTCCTTTTTATCTTTTTTAAAGAGGGGCACTATGTTGGCATACCTCGCCCATCTCCCATGACTTCATGGTTCCTCACCCATCTTCGGTACCTCATCCATCTCCCCCAAATATAGCAATGTATAGCCTAGGTCTGCTTGCACCCCCAAATAGTACTTTACATTAAACTGTGCATTCCCATGGCGAGCGCAGCACATGCATAAAGAGACAGCACATTATGTGGACCTGGCTTGACCAACATCTGTATAGATCAGGCACTTTAGTGGGGCTTTTTTGGCACTTTTATTCAATTGCTGATTGAATCAGCTTTAGATAAAAAAGCCAGAAAGCCCCACCGAAGCACCTAATCTATACAGATGCTGCAGAGCTGGGCTGAAGTAACACACTGCTTCTTCTGGTAAAGTGTGCTTTTTTTTTAACATCTGCAGGCAGCCTCGATCACACGTGTCAAGCTGACAGTCTCCCTGGGTGTGTCTACACATTCATTAATGTGCTGTATTTACAGCACATGGAGTTTAGTACTTGTAATGACCTGTATTAGCACAGATTAACAGTTTTTTAGTGACGTGAATGCTCATTAGCCTAAATCTACTGCACATTAATGCATTAGCACGGGTTTTGCCAGCCATGCTAATGTACAGTAGAATTAGTCTTCTGCGTATTAGGCGTGTTGTGTAGATGCTCCCTCTCTATATTTAATTTCCTTTTGGGGATTAGAAAAATGCATTGTTAGACTAGTCCCTTTCCCCATTATTTGTAAGAGATAAGCTTAAGTGCACATTAAAATATGGTTAGTACAAAAGTGCGGCTTGATTGTTAAACCAGAACACTTGACTTCAGGGTTTTAAAATGCAGTTTCCAGCTTTGCAAGTGTTTTTGTTTTCTTTTCTTCTGTTTTCTTTCACCTGGAGCAAGTCAGTCGTCATTCTGCATGCTGTGAGCTTTCATTTATAATTATTCCTAAAGCGCTGTGTTATTCTCAGAGGAAAGGCATGGTACATGTGCCAAATGTAGTTATTTACTAACCCAAGAAAATCCGCTAATTACCTTGTGAATATTGTCAGCAAATGGGTTGACATCCTCTATTTCCCACAGTTCTTGCAGTATAAATATTATCAGCAACTATCCCCACAGTGAAATGACTGTCAAGTCTCTCTGTTCACATCACACTCTTGTTGCTGAGCCCTCAGGACTCAACAAGATGGATTGAAATGAAATAAATTTCAAGAGTTGCTGTACAGTTGGCTGTTCTCGGTGTGGTCCAGTAGAAACTGTGATTGAGTGAGCTGAATTGAAGATTTGGTACGCTAATCGTAGCATCTGCCATTTTACCCATCACTCGTTGAGCCTCCTCACAAGATAAGCAACCAAGAACAGAAAGCCAAAATTGCAAAACAGTGCTGACAGGGTTTCAAGCAGAAAGCTATTGACTTGACCAGATGGCAGGGATAAATTAGTAGGATCACCATCTCCTTGTCGAACTGTATAGCGTAGTAGTCACTAGATATGCAGATGTATTTGACCGACTCTTCTCCATAGCCCTGGGTTTGAACTCAAGGATTCCCCAACCAGCCTGCCATGTACAAAATAACTAAATTTGATTTTAAACACAAATTGTGATTCTCATGTCTTCTCACTGTGCTGTACATAAAATATTCACTCAGCATTTCTACCTTTCTCCAATACTAAGCAGTCAGTTAAATCATTATCATTGGTAAACCTAGCTTTTACATCAGAGGATCAGGAAATCTGAAAGCACCACAAAAAGAGGAAAGTGAAGCATGGAGCAGTGAAATGCCTTGCCCAAAGTCACCTAGCAGATCAGTGACTTCTAGAATAGAATGAACATCTCCTGAGTCCTCCTCCTGTGCTTAATCCACTAGCTGACATTTCCTCCTTATAAACTGCTGATTTATAAATCCAGTGTAGGCCCAAAATGTGTTGAAGTATGTTATATCTAAGCTGCCCTTGGCCAAGAATGTTCTGAAAACATTGCTACTTAACAAGTGAATGGCAGCCACCCAGGAGAAATAAAAAGCATTGTTGTGAGTTCGAAATGCTTGACCTTTCGTGACTAAATAGTCCTCGTGAGATAAAGAGAGAAAACAATATGTACCTTTACTCGGGGCTGTATTTTCTGATTGTTCTCTCCCTTTGCAATATCAAGAAAGAGTTATAAGATGGAAGGCCACAAGAGTGTGATTAATGTCTTACAGTACAGGTTTACAATTTCCTTTATAAAATACCATAAAAGAAACTCCTTTATTCTTTTCTTAATCTAACACAAGTATCAATCAGCAAGACTTTACTAGACTAAAGCCATTGTTGGAGGGTCAATAATAGGTTTTTACTTAGAAAAACACCTGCTCATTTTAGAAGTTTGCTCCTGTAACCATGTAAACACCTCAGTAGCTTTATTCAGTCATGCACGGTGCCTACAGATGTTTAGGGGAGGTGCTCTACCTCATGGTGCTTTACACAAAGTGCCATGACTTAGAGCCTTGCCCTCTGACACCCAATAGATGTTTGCTTGGTGAGTCGGTGGGGGGCTTGAGTCTGCCAGCATTGGCCCTGGACAGGGGGTGGGGGTGCTCCAGCAGCTTTCCAGGAGGCTGCCAAACCACCCCTCTCCCCAACCTCGGCTCCCCGCCCCAGCTCCAGCCATGGCAAAGCCAAGCCAAGCCAGCAGTTGCATGCTGCCACTGTCAAGAGGCTCAGGCCAGGGGTGAGGGAAGGGGGGCCTCTCTTCCCCCACCCCCAGTCCAAGCCTTTTGACAATGGCATCATGGAGCTGCTGGCTCACAATGCATGGGCCTTGAGCTGGTGCTTGTTTCTGTGCAGCAGGGGAGGAAGGGAGAGGGGATGGCATGCAACTGCCAGCCTGGCTTTGCTGCTGGACATGGAATAGAGCCTCACAGGTCCAACCCAGATCCCTGCAATGCCGCAGCCAGGGTCGCTGAGGGAGTCCCTTGAGGCAAAGGGACTCTGTTCCACCCCGTCCCCCAACAGCTCTGGCCATAGCAAAGCCCAGCTACATGCTACATGTTGCCTCCTTTCCCTCCCTTCCTCACTACACAGGGGCGTGCACCAGCCCAAGGCCTGTGCATGCAAAAAATGAATCCTCAAGGGAACACAAGTTTGCTAAGGCACTCTGCTCTATAGCTCCTTCAGCTAATAACTGATTTATTGTGGGTTAATTTTTCTTGCAATCCACCATTTTAAAAGTGCTCTGCAGCCATGTACGTGTCTTACGTCACAGCTGTGGATCACGCAAAACATGTAATTTGTATAAACCCTTGCAATCTTATTGGCTTCAATGGGATTACACGTATGAGTAAAGGGGGAAGCACAATTACATGATTGTAAGATTGGGTGTGAATGGAGGTTTTGAACTTGAAGTGGGTGTTTTCTAAGCTTGACATTTTTTATGAGCAGTTAAACATTAGATTAAAGCTCCCATTGGGTTTTGATAAATGTTTCCACTGACTTTTACAAATCAGTACCTATAACTAGAGCTGTAAAGGCAGTGTAGCATTGTCACCTAATACAAGGAAACAGGTTTTGCTGTGGGTGAAAAGACAATACAGATGTTAGGGCATCTGCAAATATTTGTTATACTTTAAGCGAATGATAACTTATTCTTTTGTAGATTTAATGTACGTTTAGATTATGTGAATGTGAGGGTTTGGTAATGGGCTTTAGAACTTTTCATTTGCATGTGTTTTACCTCTTGGGTGGTACAGAAATGACATCTGTTTCCAAGGAGGTTATTCCAGCACCTTTCTCCATCACAGAAGACACATGTAAAGAATGCTAGGTTTAATAATATGATATACATGCATCAGTTGCATTTCACATTACAGAAGGCAACTGTTGCTTTCACTGAAAGAGAATCCTTTTAGGATTTTCACTTTTTATTCGTTTCAAAATTTCTGACATAAATCAAGAAACCTTTATTTGTCCTTTCCAGTTTCTCCAATCAGGCTTGGGAAATGCATTCTCCAACAGATGACACTGAGTGTGAAGGGAAAGCAGAGGTAGATTATCTGACTGATGGGTCTTTATTCCTCTGTGGATTAAAGGGTCCAAATTCTGGACCATCTGGGAAGAATTGGCTGATGATATGGTATTTTCAGCTGAGAGGAATCTTATAGATAGGGAAAAGCAAAAGTAGGCAATAAGATGTGCAGAAGATTTTAGAGCTAACTAGCCCTCCAAAAGAATATAGTCCCCAAAGTCTGGCCTAACTCCCACTTCAGGCACTTAAAGACCAAAATTATGATTCTCAGAACATTTTCTCAGCTTTTGCCTAATGCTGGAGGTGTCTGAACTCCATAGGCAGCTTCTATTTTTGTCATTAAAGCTTCCCAGGTGCCTGAAGTTGTGCTCCTGGGCATGATTAGGAGCTCCTCCAGACTTGGCATCAAGCCGGTCTCGCACCTGATCTCTTTTGGGATTTGTAAAGTAGGCCTTCCCCTGCCTGAGTCTCTTGAAGGGCTAGATTTAGTAGGGTACCTCCCAGGTGAATGCTCTAACCTCTAGGCTAGAAAGTCATCCATGTGCCTGCTTTCTTTTTCTTGTCCAGTGTCTATTTAATTATTCCATGAAAAGTGGAGCAGCTTCAACAGGACAATGAAGCGACTGCTCCCTGCCAAGAACAGTTTCTAGCCTGCTTCTTAGGGTACTTTTCTGGGACAAAGGAGAGGTGGGTTTCAAGCTTCTTAGAAGAAGGTACTGAACGCAGGTCTCCTGTCTCTGGTGTGTGTGCTCTAGCCACAGAGATATTGGATAAAAGAGGGTTATGGCAGCCACATCACTATCTCCTTCGACTGCTGCCTTTGTTTTGAACCAAAGGATTGACCTCGTCCTCAATTCTTGAACAAATGGGCTTGGGTATATGACTGTCCGAGGAAGGTCAACGTTCTGCATCCCAGCTGGAGAGAGCCCTGGAGAGGGGCATTTTTTAAACAGTTTGACTACGTGGTTCCCCACTCAACAACTGTTCTGAGGGGATCAGCTCTGCATATCCATTACTTAGGGAACCATGGTGCCTAATACTGGGCTGTAGTATCCACTCCAGCAGCCATGACCTTAACGTTTACAACATGCAAGAGAGGTGTCTCCTCTCTGAGATGAATGCCTTCATCACAGGGCTGGTGCAATAGATCCCCAGACAGGATGCACCTCTGAGTCACTGTTCCCTGGGCTGATGGTGCATTTTAATTGAAATGAAGAGTGGTGGTCAAGGCCAACTCCTGGGAGATGGGGACATGGGTAAGAACCCTCAAGCTACTTCACTCTAACACTCCCTGGACAAGGAATTGAACTACTAAACTACTGGACAAAAGGTGGGCTCCAACCCCTATTACAATCACTGCTTTTGAATCCCCGGGGCCTAGGCTGCTATATTTTATATAGAAATCAGTAAGGTTGGTATGTGTTAAACATGTGCTGAGATCAGGACCTTCAAGTGTCTTAGGCATAGGGAATATATAGATTCATAGATTCATAGATTAAGGGTCGGAAGGGACCTAGTAGATCTTCTAGCCCGACCCCCCGCCAGGGCGGGAGAACAACAAAAAACCCCAAAAAGAGAAACGGGACCCAAACGAGTCCAGCCAGGTAGGCATCCAGCCTCTTCTTAAAGACCCATATCTGTATGATGAATCCCAAACTAAGTCATACATGAGAGGCTGAAACACTCACCCCTGCCCAGGGTAGCAGCATACGTGTAAATATTTCAAAGGAGTCCCATTTTCAGAAGTGACTGGGGCTTATAGAAGCCTACGTCATATTTAAAGGCTGTATGAATTAGGCTCCAATGTTACTTACGTTGCTTTTGGAAGTATCACTCTAAATCCCTATATTTAATGGGACAGGCTCCTAAATTGTTACACGCTGTTGAAAACTTTATGTCAAATTAATACCATGTTTAAAATAGCAAAACACTTACTACACTAATAACAATTTGCCTCAAATGACATGTCACAGGTGGGAGGGAAAGGAATCCATTGGAAAGTCTCCATATTAAAACGTGGCCTGTGTGATGAAGCAAAATCTATTCCATGTTGTTCTGAGGCCCCAGGAACTTGAAACGATTATAAAATATGTTCTCATCCCTTAAGGGGGACACACTGCATTGGTGGTAGGTAATATTAAAAGAAACTGTCTGAAAGGTCTGACTTTATTTTCCAAACAAAGATGAAAGGGGTGGAATTTTTATAATACTGGTAAATATGCGTTTATTAACACACTGTGCTAGATTTGGCAAATTACTAAGCTGTATGTATAGTGATCAGTGTTCTCAGCTCCAAACAAACGTCAATGAAAATAAAGAGCACCCTATACTCTGGATGGAAACAGTGGTCCCCTATACAGGCAAGTTCACAGGCTGCTTATTGGCAGTGATTGTGACTGGTGGATTTTTTAAAATTGTCAGTTTTGCTACTAATGCATCTGTAATGTCTTGACAAATGATAAGAGTAAAATAATGATTTGCAAAGTATTACACATATACTTACACTCAAGCATATGAGTGGTTTAAGGTTAGGAACATATTCTAAACTAGTAATTTTTATGTGATGCTGACTTATTCTGGAAATAACTATGTTATTCTAGCTAGCACGAGGAATAGATTTGAATCTGATGGCTGTATCCTTAAGCAGTTACCTTCTAAATTTCTGGGTGTCCATGACAATAGGACCCAGGAGAGGATTCAGGATCTGATGAAGCGGGGGGTGCAGGAACAGCAACTGGTGCTGTAGTGGTGACTGAACCCTTCACTTTGAGCCCCCACCCTCTCTCCACACTGGGGCTGCAAATCATGCCATGGGAGCCACAGTCAGGGACTTTTTAAAGTCTCCCAAGAAAATAAGAATATCCCACTTTCTCTTCCCTGCTTAGAGGCACATCCCATCCTGTTCTCTTCCCCCTCCACCTACCACTGCCACTATCCCCACTGTCCCTGGGAGTAAGAGGAGCTTCAGAGCTGCTCTAGCTGGGCTCAGCTTGGGACAATGGCAGTAGGCAGATGGGTTCCCTTCCTTGTGTCTGCTCCTGCGTTTTCAGGGAACATCTGGGAGACCAGATAGGGAAGGTTCACCCACTTGCCCACTGTCACTGCTGCTGCTGCTGTCCTGAGCAGAGCCTAGGCCCTGGCCAGTCTGGCTGCAGAGGGACAGGATAGTGGGCACAGTGGTGGTGACAGGTGGAGGAGATGGGGACGGGGGAGAAGGAGATTGAAAGGGGAGGGGAGATGACATGGCTCTGAGCACTGAAGGGAAAGGAAGGAGAAATTCTTTACCTTCTTTGGGGACTTAAAATAAGTCCCCAGCTGCTCTTCTTGCTATGTGTTCAAAGAGGTGGGGTGTGGATAATCCACTGTCCCACTCCCCGCCCCCTTCAGATCTGTCCCTGGATTCAGGAGACTTGGTTTCTTTTTCCACCCTGCTGCTGGCCTGCTACATGAC
>NW_017729032.1:10660977-10665656 GCF_001723915.1 Gavialis gangeticus | reverse complement strand
GGGGACTTAAAATAAGTCCCCAGCTGCTCTTCTTGCTATGTGTTCAAAGAGGTGGGGTGTGGATAATCCACTGTCCCACTCCCCGCCCCCTTCAGATCTGTCCCTGGATTCAGGAGACTTGGTTTCTTTTTCCACCCTGCTGCTGGCCTGCTTCATGACCTGAGGAAATCATTTCCCCTCTCTTTGCTTTGGTTATCTCATCTGTAGTCTGTAGTACAGCCTAATGATACTTGATACCTTTGTACAGTACTTTGAGATCTACTGATGAAAAATGCTATAGAAGAATGAGTTTTAGTCATATATCTTGATGGCATCATTTTGAGCAACTTGTGAAAACCATAAAAATATCCTTAACCCCCTTGAGAGGAAAAGCACTTAGGTGACCCTACAAATGTGTGTTCTTTACAAGGTCAAGCTGCAATTTCATGTTGATCACTCGGCTTTCAGCTTGGTTATACAGTAAAAACCTGGATTCTTCACAGGTTTACATTCTTAACCTCCCTAGGAAATATGGATTAACAGAATCTTAATGGGTAGTATGTATCCGCAACAAACCGCTGTGCTGAATCACTGAGGTGCTCCATCTGTTTGCTAAAGCTTTTATTTCAAAGGGCGATGCTTACCTAAACTATTGCATGGGCCCACTGATGGGCTCCAGCTGAAGAGATGTGTAGCTCTTTGAACGCATGCCCACAGCTAACAGCAGAGTATCTCGCTCTTAATTCTGCAACTAAGTGCATTGCAAGCCATGTTCATGTCACTTGCTCCAAATTGGACAGAGCTAGGCAAGTTCCACTTTGCTTTTCTGCATAATAATACCGAGCACAGAAGGTAAAAAGCATCATATACACATAGATGATTTTTGCAAGCTACACATAGCATTGGTAGAAATAATAAATGAATTTGTGAAATGCCTTGAAACGAATTATCAAAGAAATCTAGCACTTAAGGTAGTAAAAGCTATTACAGTGGAGTGAATTAGCAGGCAAAGACCCTCAGTTGCTTTCTTGAGAAGATATAAAAAATAGAACCCAAGTTAATTCCTACTACAGTATAACCTCATAAATTCAGATATCAGAAATCTGGCGTTCTCAAAAATCCTGCACTTTTAAAACATACACTACTTCAGCAAGCAGCAGCAGCCAGTCCCGGATCAGTGGAGGGGGAAGCTTGCACGCGGCAGCTGCCACCACCATCCACTACCCTGCGCTGCTGCTCTGTGTGCGGCCACTGGTGGGGTACCAGCTGCCACTACCCCTCCTCTCCCCGTCCCCCTGCTCCACGACTGACCGCTGCTCCAGTTTCAGAAATCCGGCATTTTCAAATTTCCAGCAGGTGCTCGGTCCTGAGCATGCTGGATTTATGAGGTTATACTGTATGCCCATTCCCCAGTGAATAGACCTTGCTCATTTGCTAAATGGTTTTCTTAGGTAGCAGCATGCCATTGTAGCTTGAAGAAACAGTAATGTGACAGAGATGCTGAGTAGTGCATATGCTGTATGGTGCTTTTGAATGGATAAGCAATATTGTTTTGTTTCTATACAGAGAGCCTCGAAAAATCATCCTGCACAAAGGCTCCACGGGACTTGGTTTTAACATTGTAGGAGGAGAAGATGGGGAAGGCATTTTCGTATCTTTCATCTTAGCAGGTGGGCCTGCCGATCTCAGCGGAGAGCTACAGAGAGGAGATCAAATTTTATCTGTAAGTATCCCTCCTGTTCATTTTCACTGGCCAGTTGCCTGTTCTTCCGGTTTATCTAACGTGTTTTGGGGAAAACGTAACACAGGCTATTTGGAAGCAACCGTGTCATGGTTTTATGTGATGCAGTAGTTCAGGTTCAGTGTCTAGTGGCTGCAGATTCACTACAATATGTTTTGTTCATTGATCTTAATTTTATGTCCGTTGTTTGTGATGTTAGATATGCTTTGCTCAGGATGGCACTTTGCATTGGTTGGTTCAGTACAACAGTAAACCCTAAGAGGTGCTATACAGGTATACAGCAGCCCTACTGATTTAGCCCCTGCCTAATATTTCCCTATCAACCCAACCAACCAGGTCAGCTGTCTCACACTCCTGGTTGCTGTTGAGAAACAAACTTCTTTATTTCTAGAATAAGTGGGTATATTTTGCCACTTCCGTCCTGTCAACTTTACTCTGCCCTCCATACTATCCATATGGACCCCTACAATCCTAGCTGTGTGCATTTTTCTCACTGCCATCTAGAAATATATGTTGGTCTTTTCCTCTCAGGTGGGTGGCATTTGGGAGAGAATAGAATGATCTGAAAATTACACTAATGCAAAATTTCAAGACTTTGTGTATAAGGTCCAGTGTTTCCAACATCAGGTTAAAGCACAGAGGGCCAAGGGGAGAAGGAGGGAATCCAACATAATACCACCAAGGGTTTCAAATACTCCAAGATTATATTTGTCTACACTCCATGTGGCACAAAAATCGTAGAAAGCATGGTGGGGATGCCTAGCTGGGGAGACTTACCTACCTCACTCCTGGCTTTGCCCCCAGAGAAGACTGTGGTCTTTCCAAATTCATTCTAGTAGCATCATATGATCACCACGCTATTGTGGCTGTGTTTGGGAGAGTTTCCACAACATACAAAACACATAATATGCAAACTGTAATGAACAAATCTAATAACATGATCCCATGGAGTGTGAAAATGACCAGACTCTGTGCATCTAAAGACCTAAAACACCAAAATAAAGGTCAGTGAGAATTTCAGAGGCACTTATTTACATGTAGGATCAGATTTACTAGAGCTTCTGCACTCGATATGCTGAGCTTTTTTGAAAATATGAGCATAAATATCACACTGTGATCTTGGCTACTCAATTTACCTCCTACATTGTATCTGACATTCTGGCCCTAAGTGAATGCAGAACACCCTGCTTTTGCAGGCATTTATAATATGCTCATTTGACATGGCCTCTGCTACTTTAGTTGCAATTCAGATTACTATTCCATGGGGGTAATGTTATTTGTGTGGGGGTTTTTGCTGAATACTTTATAAAGTATGTTCTGCTTTTCATTTTATACATACAAAATGTAAAGTTTAGAAGGGCTAGAGCTATTTGGGAACCCAAGCCTTGCAGTCAATTGATGGCATGTAGTTTCTGCTTGGGTGCTTTAAAACTTTTAAATCCATAGTCTACAAAATAGAAGCTGTGGTATTGTGTTGTACTGTAGAACAAATCCTGCCCTCTTCTGGGCAAGTGTCACATTTTACAGGACAGGCTCTGACCTGCTGTATTTTTGTGCTAGGCACTAGACTGAAGTTGTGGGTAGCAGTCCACAGAGTAGTTGTTTCTCTGTGGCTTGTATGGGAAGCAGTTAGGTGACGGTGTGTCTTTATAGGCAACTACCCAGAAGCTCTCAGACAAAAAAGGAGAAAGGGGTGAAGAGGAGAAGGGTATATTTTAGCAAATTTATGCAAATCACTGGATCACATTATTAATCAAGCACCATCTTTCTTCTCATTACTCAGGTGTAGCAGGCTGGTCTACAGCATGGGTAGTACACCACTAGTCTGTGGCTAGCTCTGCTCCAAGACTGCAGCTCAGCACCCACAATGAGAACCCTTAGTTAACAATATCTTTTTCTCTCCCTGGTGCCCCACTCTTGGTGCAAACTTAATTTCCAAAGCTTGCTTTACTTCCAGATCTATGAGCAGGTTGAGGAATATGAAAAAGGGGAGTGCAGAAGATGTGACTGATGCCTACGTGAGTGGCTGCAGTCCCCCACCTCCCCCCTATGGGAAAACTGCATCATGGCAGCAGCTGCCGGGGACTTTTTTGAGGCCCCAAAGCAGGTATCACTCCCTCCCCACCCCTGTTCTCAGCAACCCTGCCCCTCTGGTGCATAGCAGTACCTCTCATCCCCTCCCATTTCCTCCTCCCCCACTCCATCAGGGTTTGCATCTGGATGTAGGAAGCAGGAACCTGGCCCTGGCTGACCAGGGAGCAGAAGCTCCCTGCCCTGCTCCAGCCAGATGCTTTAGTGAGTGGCTGCGTGGCATGCTGGACTCAGCCATGGACAGCATCAGCAATGCACAGGTCCCTGCGTCCAGCAACTACTTCATGTCCAGTCCCCGCAGGTGTCCCACCCAAAAGAACACTGGAAAGGAGCAAGCATCCACTGCTGCTACTGTCCCCAGCCCAGTCTGGCACCCTCCTGGCTGCTTCCAGGCTGGTAGGGGAAACCTCTGCTTGGTCTCCCTGGGTGTTCCCCACCAGCCCACAGCTCCAGCCAGGCTTCAGATCCCACAGGAAACCCAGGTGTCTGCAGCCCCAGGGAGCTGGAGTCTCTAGGAGGTGAGCTGCACTGCTGAAGGGGTGTTCAACTGCACCACTACACTCCCTGGAGCCAGCCCTGTTAATCACCTAAAGCTAATACTCCTTTTTCCTCCTTCATGTACTTTTTCTAAGCAGATCATACAAGGCAAAGAGAAGTTCAGCATTTTAGTTCTAGGAAAGAAAGTGTCAGGATTAAAAAATAAAACTGTGGCTCCATCTAGTGTCCATGAAGCTCATTCACAAGCACTCCAACACCAGCATAGGATTGGCTACCACACATTAATCATCTCTGTGTTTCTAATGAATTTGATTGTGGCTCTGGAATTCATTTGCAGATGTATGTGGATAAAAGCCTTGGCAGACTGAGG
>NW_017729032.1:10646303-10655977 GCF_001723915.1 Gavialis gangeticus | reverse complement strand
TTCACAAGCACTCCAACACCAGCATAGGATTGGCTACCACACATTAATCATCTCTGTGTTTCTAATGAATTTGATTGTGGCTCTGGAATTCATTTGCAGATGTATGTGGATAAAAGCCTTGGCAGCCTGAGGCTATATTTTTCATGCTTAGTGTCAGTAACATCTTTATAATTTTTCTTTCATTTGTGTATTGATAGCATGCAAAATAGCACTTTTATGTTTTAGGGTCTGCATAGCAATTCAACATATGATTTAGATGTTGCAAATAAAAAGGACTTACCTCAAAATCACATTCTAGAGAAAGTAGTTCAGTATTCTCCCTGAGTGCTCCCCTCATACAGAATAATAAAAGTGGTATTTAAAAGCAATACGCTCTTCACTAATCAGGGGCTGATTCTATGTAACCTCCAGGATAGAGGCACAAAGGAATGGATGGATTGAAATGATCAGTGATGCAGTGCTTAATATTTAGATGCCTGTCTCCCAGAGTGCAATCTAGTGGCCTGAGTTAGGCACCTAAACTTCCCTTTGTAACGTATGGGGAGAGCTAGGCACCTCCAAATAAAATTCATAGCACCCAGAATATTGGGTATGGAACAGCCAAACATAACCGGTAGGAAGTGCAATCACAGGAGTGTCTCTCTCAGGCGTAGCTACCATACTTTAGGGTGCAGAGAGACTCTGCTTTATCTAGAGTTCAAAACCAAGGAAGCGTCACTCCTTTCTTCTGATGCAAGAGCTGCTCCCTTTCTTCCACCCTCAATTTTTATACAGTAGCCAGTTTATTAGAGCATTTATCTAGGACGTGAGACCCAAGTTCAGTTCCCTTCTCTAACTAAGGGGGTTAAAACCATCAGCTCCCACCATCCTAGAGACTGTCCTAATCACCATACTGTATGTTGCTCTGGGTTGGGAAGAGGAATATTCTCCACCCCTTCTGTAGAAATTATTCCACTGTGTAGAGAAGTCAATATTTCGTGGGCCAGAGAGAAGAGCAAAAGTAAGTATAGCTCTCACTATTCATGAAGAGCATGTATGCCTCCCCTCTTGCCCACATAAGACATAAGGTAGGAACTGTCAAACTTTTCCACACAGCCCTCTCCTCCCCTTTCCCTCTAAATGGGAAACCCTCCCACTCATCAGGGTTGAGGACACTCCCTAGGTTACTTTTAAGTACCCATGACTGTGTGGCCTCCTACAATGGGAGCCGTGCAGGATTTCTTCTCTCCTAATTCCACCTCCCACCCCCTTCCCACCCTTACACATGCTGCTTGGGCTACACTGCAATCCACTTTAATTCAGGACTAGCCAGCATTAATTTCCAGCTTCCTGGCCAAACCTCAACTCAAATAGTTAACCTGACTCCCTAAATTCTTTCTTCAGTTTAAAAAAAACAGAAGTATAGTCTCTTCCAATCCTAAATTACTGTGTAGGATAGTGTATAGTATTGCCTTCTGCTGGAAACAGTAGACTTGTTTCATCCCACGGGTGGCTGCAGCAAATTCTGTGCATAGTCTTTGAATTGGGGCAAAAGCTGTCCTCATTTCAGGGGGGACACGAGGGATGAGAATGAGGAAATTCATAGCACCCAGAATATTGGGTATGGATGAGAGATGAGAATGAGGAAAGAATGTGACCTACCATTTGTAAAGTATTTTTGTGGGGAAAGTGCCATATGCAATTAAAACAAGATTGTTCAAATGAGGAAGAGATTGCTTCCAGCTCATAAGCCTGGACTGCACTCTCTCTAGCCCCCTCTACATGTTACAGGTATTGCACAATTAATTAGTTATTTGTACAATTACCTTAACGCTACCTACATGTGCAAAGTAGACATCACCTCATAAAAAGCTCTGACCAGCTATAAAGTTAGACCTCAAAAATGTGTACTCACTTCATAGCTGGTGGCTATCACACTTTAATTTGCACAGGTAGCCAGGTCTCCCATATGGCTGGGAGCCCCATCAGCTGACAAGGCTCCCAGCCACAGGGGTGCACCATGCCCAGGATGAAACCCCCAGCCTTGCGGATCATAGCCATGGTGATTTTCAAGGCTCAGAGGTGCATGAAACCCCCAGCCCACATGGGGCTTTTGGTCTCGGCTACACCCCACATGCAGCCAGGACCAAGGGTCCCTGCAGCTGATGGGGCTCCTGGTCCTGGTTGTGCCTCACATGCAGCCAGGATAGAGAGTACCACAACAGTCGGCCCTGGCTATGCCTCATGCAGCCGGGCCTGAGCATCCCACAGCTGACGGGGCTTTTGGCCCTGGCTACACCTCATGCACAGCTGGAACTAGGAGCCCTGCCAGTTGTGGGGGTTCTTGGTCCTGCCTGCGCATGGGCCCCATGGTTGGGAGCCACCTCAACAAAGCAGGCTTCACGCCCATGGGAGCCTGCTTATTGCCAGTGCAGGATTGGGCTCCTTCACACTGGCAATAAGGCACGATTGGATCTAACAAGTGATCCCACAATTGCCCCTTCTTTCATGCACATGTGGCATGGCAGGAGGCATGATTGTGGGGATCACACATTAGATCCAACCCTGCCTTTACCTGCACATGTCGAAGGAGCCTCAGTTATCACCGGGGGCTCTGGGTTTTGAGCTGTGCTTTGCCACACCAGTGCACAAAAGGGAGAATGCTTGCCAGCTCCCAAGACAGGGGTCATATACAGGTGTTACATTTCTGCTAGGAAAAAAGCCTGGCACAAAAAGAGAGAGAGCATGCAGCCATGCAAGGGCTTTCTTGCAGAAGAACAATGTCTCTCCCCCAAGAAAGCTCAGCATCTTCCAACCAGGAAGATCTCATCCCTCCTGCTCTAATTTGAATGGCTATATCCTTCTCTTGGGTGTTGAGGACGCCCAGTAGCCCACAGTCCTTTGCTTTCCCTCCCTCTATTCAAGGGAGAGAGCAGGGGAGAGAACACTGGCTCCCTGACAGTCCTCCCCATCTTCCTACCCCAGCTCCTGGGCATGGGGCTTTAAATCCCACCCCTATCCTGCAGCTGGGCAGCAGGGGTAGGGATTACAAAACCCCAGGATCTGAGAACTGGGCCTGGGGAAGATATCCCTGCCCTAGTTTCCAGCCTCTGGGCTTTAAATGCTGTCCCTCTGACCTAGTTCATGGCACTGCAGGCTTTAAATCCTGTGTGCACCACTCAGCTGGGTGGCACACATGGTGATTTTAAAGATGGGACCTAGGACCCAGGTCAGGGATGCCGTCCCTGACCCTGATTCCTTGTGCTTCCACTTTTAAAACACCCCATGTGCAGCCCAGATGGGTTGTATACAGGGTCATTTAAAGCTCAGGGGGCTGCCTATTAACAGCTCGTTCCCTTCCCAAGTGGGGAGAGGACAAGCTGTGAAGCAATGGGCTCCCCTAAGGGCTAGGATAGTCTCTAGTGCCCCTTGGCTGGAAACTTTGCCGAAGTAACTCTCTAGATAGGTGTCTGGGGTGTATTTACACTCTAGCTCCTGGGCTTTTTTTTTGTGGGTAGAAATTAATGCCTGCCCATGGCCAGGGCCACCTTAAACAAAGCGTAAGTAAATTCCCCTTTCAGCTGCCCGAAGGCAGCAGATATTCTCACCTGGAATTGGAGCTATCTTAGATACTTATTATGTTCCACATTGCCGTAGTAAGTAAAACCTCACAATCCTCCACAGATTATCTGCTGCAGCACATCGGTGAACTGGGGAAGTGCTGTTCTATCCATTTTACTGATGGGGAACTGAGGCACAAGACGGTGAAGGTCTTGTGCCTCACCCAAGGCAGGTCTCCCAAGTTGTAAGCTAGAGCCCTAAGTTCTGTGCTGCCCTTACTCTCTGAAGGAAACTCCATCCAAAATATCACTTTGCCGGAGTATCAGTCTCCTTGGTGCTGTTAGCATTTGGTAAGTTTGGGTTGCCATGTTTTATTTTAAAATCATTTTTCCACTCACTTTCAAATAAAGGTGGAAGTGTGTTTGAGAGAGACTCTCTGCTGAAACCAAGAAGTCAAGGATCCTCCAAAAATGACTTATCATTGTTAGTCAACTCTGGAATTGGTTTGTACAGTCTGGATTGAACTTAGTTTTGTTTGGATATGGAGGATATTTGTGACTCCGTTACTCACCAGGGCCCGGCTTTATGATTGCCTAGGGAAATATTTGACATCTAATTTGGTAACAATTTCCATACTCCCGTCCTGAAGGAACAAATAAGCTACTCTTACATACCAAGTAAATGCCAGAGAAGTGCTGATAAGTTTAATTGGTACTTACAAGCAAGGTTTTTATATGTATCTATCCACATGGATGTATCTAACCACAAAGAATCTGAATATATCCAACCACACTGAAATAAATATATTAATTGATCGTGATTATTAAGTCAGGCAAGTGAAGACTGAATTTCTTCCTGTAATCTTGTACTTAGCTATACTACATGGGCTCTTTATTGTTCTGATATGCCGTAGAAGCAGCAAGGTTAGGACCAGGGTCTCAGCAATGAGACCAGGCTGCTATGAGACATTAATGGCTTTCAGATCTGAAACTACATCTATCTGAGAGGACTGAAGGATGAAGAAGTTTTAAATCTAACTCTCAGATGCCTACAAAGCTAAGTTGCAGCTTTAACAAAGGATGGCAAGATAATAGAGGGAGATGGAACAAATGTGCCATGAAAAATTGAAGAGATTGTAAACCTATAACAAATGAATCAGGAAGGCCACCTATGGCATTGTTACAAGGTCCCAGTTAAGGCATGACTAAAGAATAAACCTGAGGGTTAGTGGCAAAGCAGTATTCAATACATGCAAGCTTTATGAAGGTGAATCTACTGCATACAGAGCTGGCACCTCATCAAAGTGAAGAGCAGTAGGCTAAAAATGATGTAGGTGAACATATCTTCGCACATTTGCAAAAGCTCAAGCCATAAGAGTATTAAAGCCACAACCCATAAGAGTATTAAAAAGCATTAGCAGCAGGAGTCAACTTCACAGTCACACATCTGTCTGGAGATTTTCACCCATTCTTGTGACAAGTAATTGCTGTTATTGAAATAGGTTAGAGAAACTATATTTCTTCTTTACGGTTTGGGTTTATGGAGTTTCCCTGTTTTGCTTAGGCCCTTTGTAGTGCAGTAGAAAAATGTGACTGTAGAACTAACATCTCAAACGACCCCCTCACTATTTCATCTAAGTGAGTCTCATGTTTTAAATGTATGTATCTGCACTATGCCCTAATGCCGGCATTACCCAATCCTTGTCCAGGTGAGACAGGAAGTCTGCTGGTAGAGCAGTGGATTGAACCCAAATCTTGGAGACTACCTATTAGGTGATTCTTCCTTCCACAAGGAAAAAAGATTCAAAGGCATGTATAGCACCTGGATATATTTTCTCTGTCTCTCTCTCTCGAGTACTGCCCAGGGTTGTGGAACTCAGAATTCAGTCCCTTTAGGAACACCAGCATTTTAAAACTGGATTTTGTTTTGGGTTGAAACAGAAACCAAACACTTCCTTTGAAACAGGATAGCCAACACTTGAATTTCAGGTTGACTAGAGCATCTCATTTTAAGTTAAACATTTTGTTCCTAGCTAACCTTTTCTTTAAAAAAACTAAAAAATACTAAAATAAAATTTATTTCAAAATTAAAATCCATTTTTAAAAGTTTTGTAATCCTGAGCATTTCAATCCTGTTCACTCGCCCCCTCCCCTCCTGTTTTTTTTCTTCTCTAAACAAAATCTCATCAAAATCCAACCAACAGTGGATGGCTGAAATGTAACATAGGGGTCCTTACTACTTCAGGTCAATAAATGAAGCTATAATGCCCTGTATCCTTATTCTGCAAACAAAATCTAGCAGCAGCCTGGCTTTTGATTTGGCTTCCACTTCTAGCCCTGAAGCTGGTCTCCTGGGCAGGTCATAATACTTCTTCATCTCAGCTTCCTCATGCATATACATGAACAAAGGGGAGATAATGATATGTGCCATCTTTGCGAGGTGCTTTGAGATCTATTGATGTAAAGTGCTATGTGAGAAATAGGTGTTACAATGTGAGCCCTCTTTTGCTAGGCAGGTTCACAGGCTGTGGTAAAGGAAAAGAATTAATTTTGTAAGGCTTAGTATTGACATAGTGTTACAACCTAGCTAAGCGGCCTCTACAAGTTTCTATTTCAAGGGTCGCAAGAGAAGGGAGTTCTTGTGGGTGTTTACTTTTATTGGACCAACTGCATGGTTGGGATAGACAGGCATGGACTGTCAGTTGGAGTTTGCTTTGTTTTGTTTTTCTCGGATTCAACCAGATGGCAGCAGAGGACTGTTTTTAGCATTTCAGCTCCCACCCAATGACACAACCCTGTTAACTATGCAGTGTAGTATTCAAACCAATCGTGGCCATATTGTTACATTTAAAAATTCATTGAACAGACAGCATGTAATATTTTGTGAAGCTGCTTTACAGCTACTGCTAGAAATATTTAATGAAATGTACACTGAAAAGCCTTTCTCATATAAGCCAAAGTGCTAGTCAAGTGGCTTTGGGTGCAATGCACAGTGACTCGCATGTAAAACACGAAGCATGAATCTGAGCTGAAGGGTAGTAGAAATTGTTTTGTATTTCACAGTGCACCCATGGAGGTTAATTAATATCATTACAAATATGATAAGGGATGCTTATTATTAAATTGAGTAATGCATAAATCTCCAGCCGAAATACTAAGGTGATTGGGAAGAGGGGAAAATAGAACAAGTAGTTTCATAGTTTCATAGATTTAGGGTCAGAAGGGACCTAGTAGATCTTCTAGCCCGACCCCCCGCCAAGTACATAGTGTTAAATTGAAGAAGACCTACTCTTTAAAAAAAACTTTTTCCCATCTCTCTTTCTCTTATCTGAATCAGTTGATAAAATCAACTAAACTTAATAAACTTTGCCTCTTGGTCCTACAAGGCTGAATTCGCTGGAGATGAGAGACAGTGGGCACATCTACACATGCATTTACATCACATTAAATTTACTGTGCTGTAAGTTACTAGACAGTAAGCATAAATAGGCTGGTGTCTACATGTGCAGGCATTAAATTGCATTAATACTGTGTGCACTCCCTAACTTTAGTCCCAAGTAAGTCCACACCCATCGGCAACTGGCACCTCCTGGCTCTATGGAGGCACCAGCAGCCGACTGCTGATGGGAGGGGTGGTCCCCAGCGGCTGATTGCCAACCCCAGAAGCACTGGTGGCAAACCGGAAATGCCGCCGGCAAAACTGGAATTGCCACCAGCTCTTCTCAGGGGGGCACTGTTCACTGCTCCACACTCCCCAGTTGGCGAGGGCCAACTTCAGGGGGACACACGGCCCCCTATACGTCGCTTAAGTCCACACACACAGTGTTATTGCACAGTAAGGTGTCTACATGTGCATTGCTGTGCAGTAACTTAATCAAGCATACATTTAATATCTGAATTATGCAAGTATCAAATTTATGCCCAAGTCAGCATAAGTCACCATAGTTACTGTGCAGTACAGGCATGCACGTGTAGATGTGTGCCCATACTGCACAGTAATTTAGGTTACTGCACAGTAAATGTGCACGTGTAGATGTGCCCAGTATCTCTCTTCTTCTCCTGCTTCTAGGGAACCCAACAGCTGCAAGATGGGAGATGGTGCTGGTCCTTGTAAGAAGGATGAAGCCATTATCTTGGATCTAGTAGTCTACTTGTAATCATGGTAAATAACCAAGGTTACAAGCAGAAGTAATTTTCAACCACTTTGAAAGGGAGAGTTGCCATGTGAGAGTATATATCAGGTATAAGTGAGCTAAATTGCTGCAACTTTAGCCCTGAGTAAAACAGAAGGTTACAGAATTTTTCCTATACTTCCACTAGTAAAGGAACAGTTATATACTAACGGTTTATACCTGTTTCATTCAGTATCAGTACAATTGTTACATCTCTGTACAACTTGATACTTCACCACTCCCAGTTGTATGCTGCCCCCATCCTATTATGCAGCACTTTCCCATTGTAGCAGGAAGATAAATCCTTGCAGTAATCAGCTTTTGCTTCACTTTTCTCCTACATTGTCCTGCTGTCACTTTCTGATTTTTTTCCTTTTCCTTCTGAACAGTTGAAACACGTCTCCTCCTGCATAGTTCCTCTTTCTTCTCCTCCCCCACAACTCCTACCACTGTCTCGCCTACATCCGTAACAAAAATAAATGTATTTTGCTGTAGCCCCTGCTCCATAATGTGTTGCATGCAGAATAAGTTGATTCATAACTGCTGGGTACCTCTTTATACCCCATATCTATGATTTATTTTATCCCGGATAGAATAGACCCTTAGATCTTCTTCCTCTGTCCCACTGCAAAGGAGTTTCCAGGTTTTCCAAATTTAAACTGCATTTCTAAACTTATACGATTTGCTTGGGGCAAATGGTGCATTTGGTAAGGGTGTGCAAAGCAGGCCCTATTTGATTCAGATTTGGCCCAAATCAGGGACAGTGATTTAATTCATTGATTCAGATCACTGTCCCTGATTTGATTTGGCCAAATCTGAATCTGAAGATTCACTGGTAATTCAGAGAATCATCGATTTGGACATAGACACAGCTTTAAATGTTTTTTCTACATACCTTGAGGTACCAGTGCGGCTCATGAATGCTGTGATGCTGGGGCTCATGGAGCATCCCACAGGAGTGTGGGGGTGGCCCTCCAAATACTCAGCAGTGAATCCGGAAGTGGACCAGAAGTACTTCTGGTTCACTTCTGGGTTCGCTGGGGATCACGCTTCCCCCCCACACCCTGCTGCATCTCCCCAGCTCAGCTATTGGCCATGGGGGTACCCCGGGTGCACCCCTCAGACCCAGAAGGTACCAGTCACCGAGCTGGGAGGGGACCCCTCTGCGCAGTCTCCAGTGGGCCCAGAAGTGTACCGGAAGTGCTTCTGGTCCACTTCTGGGACTGCTGCCGAGCATGCTGGGAAACCGCGCCCCCATGATCCTGTGGGACACTCCATGCACCCCAGCACCACAGCATTCACAAGCCGCCTGTTACCTAGAGGTATGTAGAAAAAACATTTAAAACTGTCTACGTCCAAATCTCTCCGAATTGATTCAGGGGGTTCTGATTCAATTTGGAGTGATTAAAGGGTCCTCTGATTCGATTTGGATTAGGAGATTCAGCTACCGAATCAGCCGAATCTCTGTTGAATCAAATCACAGACCGAAACTTCGCACAGCCCTAGCATTTGGTTCCTTCATGACAAAATGAAGGGGGAAAGAGGAGGCAAGGCTTTGCTTCACATAAACCGTATTTTTCCCCCCACACTTGCTGTTTCATCACTTGTATAGTTGACTCAGGACTGCGATAACCTTCAAGCCAAATTTTCCCCCTTTTTCCTTGTAGGGCAAATACCATGGCCAGTAGGGGTGTATGAAGTGTGTCCCATTCAATTTAGATTCAGATTCAGCCCAAATGAGGGACAGTGATTCAATTCGTTGATTCGGATTCCTGTCCTTGATTCGATTTGGCCAAATCCTCATCTGAATATTCAGTACTGATTTGGAGAATCAGTGATTCAGACGCAGACACAGTTTTAAAAGTTTTTTCTACATACCTCAAGGTACCAGCTTGACTTGTGAATATTGCAATGCTTGGGTGCATGGAGCATCCCACAGGAGTGCAGGGGGGCCCTCCACGTG
>NW_017729032.1:10637034-10641303 GCF_001723915.1 Gavialis gangeticus | reverse complement strand
GAAGTGCTTCTGGTCCACTTCCAGGCCTTCTGCCAAGTGCTCTGGGGAGCCATTCATGCTTCTGTGGGATACTCCATGCACCCCAGCATTGCAATAATCACGAGCTCTTGCTACCTAGAGGTATGTAGAAAAAACATTTAAAGCTGTCTCTACGTCTGAATTTTTTAATCTTTCCAAATCCTTTCAAATCGATTCGGGCAGTTCCGATTTGATTCAGAGAGATTAAAAGTTCCTCTGATTCAATATGGATTTAGAGATTCAGCCACCGAATCAGGCTGAATCTCCACCACATCAAAGCAGGGACTGAAGCTTCTCACAGCCCTAATGGCCAGGCTCCTAAAATGCTTCTTAGTGCTAGTGAGTCCAGTATGAGCTTCTGTCCTTTTGCATGGCAGAATCACACTAGTTTTGAAGCCTTTATGGACCAAATTTACATGCTGAGGTGGGGAACAAAGATTTTTCCCTTAATCTTTACCATTAAATACGTTCTACTAAGAAAAATGATAATTAGCTGATGTAGAACATAACCATGTGAACACGATTTATATTAATGTGTCCGGTATATTTTGCCATTGGGAAATGCTGCAGTTTATGTGCATTGTTGCCATCCCTCATAAAGGGCAGGGCTAGCAGGAGGGCTATTGGCAGGCACTGCATCTTAGTCTTCACAGTCCACTGAGGTGGTGCTAATGACTGGATGTTGTAGCTGCTCAATAGAAATGGTAGGGGCAGCTAGCTCACTTAAAAATGGACTGTTTGCTTTAGTTATTTAGGGAAGAGTCCTGTATTGTTAAGGGGTATGGATTTAGATCAGTGGTACTCATCCTTCTAGCTCTCTGGGCTGAATGAAGAGATGGGGGTAGACCATGGTAGAGTCAGTCAGTGGGCCTGATCCAGTCTGGGGTCCAGCACTTTGGCCTGGCCCCACATGCCAGATCTGGCCATAGAAGGACAGTGCACAATGGCACGACCCGGTGCACAAGAAATTTGGCAGCAGGGGAGTGGTGCCACTGCTAATTGCTGCAGCTCTGGAAAGCCATGACAATTCATGCTGCCACTGCTTCCTGTCTGCCAAATTTCTAGATGTGGGGGAAGCCCCATGGATTGGATGACATGACCCTGCAGGCCAGATTGAGTTTGCTTGCTGGAGGCTGAGCACCACAGGATTAGAGGATCTAAGGAAGTAGGTTGGGCTTAGTGCTCACTTGTGTAGCTGATGAGCAGCCTGTTTAAAATGGGATGTGTGGTATTTCCAGGTTTATAATCTGCCAGGAAATAACTTTTCCTGTGAATTTCCTGCTCAGAAAAGTTTCTGTTTTACAGCCTGGGAACATGATCTCTTTGTGTCCACAGAACTGGCATAGCCACAGAGACCTGATGCTTTGTTGTGCCTCCAAGGGGTGCTCAGATACTATCATTGTGTAGATCTTATATAAGTACTTAGAGAACTGGATGGGTAGAGAGAATCTCAGTTCATCTTCATACAATGTTTTCTGTACCGTTTTCTAAAACGCAGATGAGAGAAAAGATGAAGGCTGTTTGTCACACAAGGATCTAGAAACATTTTTTTTAAAGCAGGATGTAAGGAGATGCTTAAAAAATGGTCTGTAATAAGGAGCTAAGAAGCAAAGCCCCTGATGATAGTTCAGGAAGAATTTGGGAGGGGAGAGGCTCTTCTCCATAGGCAGGCAGCTATCTAGGATATCTCTATGGGGCACTTGGCCTTGTGACTAACATGCTGGCCCATGCAGTAAGCCTGCCAGGACCATGTCAAGAGACAAATCTGACTTGTTAGCTAGGTAATGGGCATTAAATATACAATCAGCAGAAAGAAAGTAGATACCAAAGTTGCTGCTTCTCACAGGAGCAGCAGAGTTTGTCCCCCACGTCTTCTCAGTGCTGCAGCCTGCTCTGCACTCACGCAGCACCTGCAAGAGAGGACTGACCAGGCACCATGTTTGCTTTCTCTCATTCTGTTCGGTAAGGCAGGATTTGGCCTATCCCAAAGTTATAATTCTTTACATGAGCTTACAGATAAAGTCTGTTGGCAGATGTTACAACATGTGTGTGTTCTTGAGCTGTAAGTACTGTATTTGTCTACACTGTGCTGAATCAAGAACAGATTTAAAATGACAGGAACAATTCACCCACACAGCCTCTCTTTGCAATTAAGAGGAGATTTTTAAAGCACTTAGGCACCAACACCCAATGACAGCTACAAGGACTTGGGTGCTGAGATACACTTTGTGCTTCTGAAAACCTCTACCCTTTGTCTTCCAACTACTGAAAATCTTCTGAAAAACTCTTATCCATCACAAGGCTCTGAAATGTCAGCCAGTGTCAGTAACACCCTAACCCACTGGTTCTCAGCCTTTTTAGATTCAGGGCACCCCTCCATAACATGCAAAGCCATGCTTACTGTAGCTTCTGGGGAAAATTCTGTGGCCCAAGTATATCGGAGATCAGATCAGATGATCACAGTGGTCTCTTCTGGCTTTATAGCTTCTGGCTATGAATCTTGCAGTCTGTCCTTGTCTGAATTCTCTGTAATAATATATATTGCAGATCTCTCAGGGCAGTAACTCTTTCCTTAAATTTTAGACAGTTCAAAACACATGTTTAATAAATAAAACTAAAAATCTTTTTGAATAAGATATGTATGTATGTCTCTTTCTGCCAAATAGTCTTAGTTTGATGTCATGCAAAGCCTATTCATTGCAAGCTCCTATTGTCCTACAGGCAAAATGGGCTCATACTTTTGCTGTGATAACATCATTAGTTGCTTTCAAAACATTCATTCTGCAATTGTTTCAGTGAGTAGAAATGCTTTTTCCAATGACACGTGGCATTTTCTTCAGCTCCTGCTATTCCAGAAAGAGTTTACATCCAGTTCAAACATCCCAAATGATCAAGTTTTCACATAATGTGGTTGGACTATCATATCTGAAGGATCAGTGCATTAAGAGAGGGTTCATTGCCACTCCATATTCACAAACTTACTGTAAGGCTTGCAGTGAAAAGAGCCTAAAAATGTTATTATGGAAATCAAAATTGCTGTTGCAGGATGAGATTGTTCATTGTGCGATGTTCCCTGAACTGGATTATTGTGTTTTACAGAAGCAGATTAAATTACGGGCATTATTAAACTCTAATGCCCAGTGTGTTTTAGATTTTCATTTAATTTAAACTATGACCATACTTCAGCCTTATCATAATGGCTGTCCATGTAACTGAGGGCATCTAAGGGACTTCTGAAATAATGGAAGGGGGTCCCAAGCAACAAACTCCATTGACTCTCCTTTCACACAAGCAAGGCCTACCCTTTCCAGCCAAAACTACATAACAAATGCCATGATCTGTATAGCGTCAGTGTAAGAATGCAGCATGTCTCTCTCATGGTCACTAGGTTCAAATTTGATGGCTATCTTGCTCTTACAGTATTTCCAAGGTCACACTAGCACATTCCCTGTGAACTTGGGAAAAAGTGCAGACTGCCCATTAGAGATTGGAGCTAGGATTTGGAAACCCTGGCTTTTATTTCCAGGTCCTCCAGTGGTTCATAGTTTGTTGGGCAAGTCACCAAAGGCCATCTTCTCACAAGTCACCTATGAATGTGGGAAGCTCAACTTTAGTCACCTCACTGCTATTACTCAGCCCCTTATTTCTTCTGCATTTTCAGTTGGAGGCGTTTGATTTTGTCCTCTCCAAAAACTCTGGCATTTCTGAAAATGTACACCTTTTTTGCTTTGCTTCCATTCAGAGGCCTATGATGCCATTTAATACTGTATTTACCAGAGATTTGTCAAAACCAATTCGTGTTTATAATGTGGTCAGATGAAGGATACCATATTAGCTATGCACCCAATAGTATTAATGGTGCAGTTGGCCAAAGGTAGTTATAAGAAAGACAGCCACAACAAATGAAAAACTGATTTTAGGAACATGCAGAAATCCATTAGTGCAGGATAGCTATGATAAATCTTAATGAATAAATGTTCTGGGATAAGAGTAGAGAATTCAAGCAGAGAAAGCCAGGGTCAAAGGTGACAGACACTTTATCCGGAGAGAAGGGAGTGGAAGCCAGTAAGCATCAGATGGGTTTGAGATTAAAGGCTGATGCTAAAGTGAGGGTTTAGGTTAGGTTTTAGTTATACATAGGTGGATGAAAGGTCTGATATAAGAAGTATCATTCTACTCTTTGCCTCTTGCTGTCCTGATGACTGTCTGTCTTTGCTCTTCTCTCTGATCAGCTGACTCTCAGTTTCTCCC
>NW_017729032.1:10631070-10632034 GCF_001723915.1 Gavialis gangeticus | reverse complement strand
CTAAAGTGAGGGTTTAGGTTAGGTTTTAGTTATACATAGGTGGATGAAAGGTCTGATATAAGAAGTATCATTCTACTCTTTGCCTCTTGCTCTCCTGATGACTGTCTGTCTTTGCTCTTCTCTCTGATCAGCTGACTCTCAGTTTCTACCTTTCCCTTTACTAATCTAGTTCTTTTTTCCACACTTGCACTGTGTCCCTTCCACCTCTGTACTATACCTGCTTATTATATTCTTTTTCAGATCTCTCTCTTGATCTCTCTTCCTCTCCTGCCCCTCAGCTTCTGACTGTACCTCCTGTTGCAGCCTACAGCTTTTGAATAGTTCCTCTTGTGCTTATTACTTGAAGTCGTAGTGGAAGATGTGTGTGCATGTGTGTGTATGTGTGCATACGTGCGTGTGTGTGCGTGTGTGTGTGCGTGTGCGTGCATGCATGCATGTGTTTGCTTACCTGTACTAACTCAGAAACAGCTGCATGGATCTTCCCCAAATATTTCAGAATGTTAAAAAGTTTTGACTCTTCTTAGCACAGAGCCCACTGAGCTGTGGGAAAATGAGGCAGATGTTTTACTGTACAATTAGCTAATTGATGACTCTGGAATCAATGCATACTAGTTATGGTATGTGTGCTGGAGTTAGCACAACTGAACCTTTGAGTCCCCAGGGGGGTGCATAGCCATGGCAAGTTAAGGGGAAAAATGATTTCCTTCTATATTGATCAAAAAACTCAATAGGCAGTAGGCAGGAACCGCAACGATCACATTTTTTCATATTATTTATAGTTCAAACTGAATTTTTCTGCAACATTTTCTATTAAGAAAGACATGATTTCATAGTTTCATAGTTTCATAGTTTCATAGATTTAGGGTCGGAAGGGACCAAGTAGATCTTCTAGCCCGACCCCCCGCCAGGGCGGGAGAACAACAAAACCCCAAAACAAAAACGGGACTCAAATGAGTCCAGCCAG
>NW_017729032.1:10625092-10630249 GCF_001723915.1 Gavialis gangeticus | reverse complement strand
ACTCCCCCTCCTTCTCTCCCCCTTCCCTCCCCTCCCCTCCCCTCCCCTCCTCCACTTCCCTGCCTAAACCCCCATACAGACAAAGGATGGGATGGGATATGGAAAAGTGCTCAGCATGAGCATAATTGCTTCCCTTGAAATTGGCAATAAAACACTTATTAGAGAAGAACTGAATCAGGCCAGCGCAGAGTGCATGTGGAAAACCACCCAAAAGTCACAATAGAATTGTAGTTTAATTTTTGTGTTTTCCATTTACAGATACATTGGCATTCTAACGTATTAGCTATTGTTCAGCTATTGATTTTTTTGATTGGCTGATTATTGAGTAATACATCATTTTAATCTTAATTGTAAAAGCTGTATTTGTTTATACATTAGATAATACAGATTAACCTGTGATATTAGCCACAGGACTAATCAAATAGGTTTTTGTTTTTCATTAGCGTATAAATTAGGTAGAAGTTGTTTTAGTATAACAATTCTGCCTTTGTTACTATGTCTAGACATCAATTCTACCAAGTAGATAAACTGCTACTAATGCCAGCAATCACCTCATGGTCACTGGATGGATCCCAACGAGGTTAATAATGGTACCAGCTGATGGCTATTAAGTGATGTGTATAAAAGAAGATTGGTCTCCATCCCAATTCCAATGAACAGATATGCTCACTTCAAACACGGTTTCAGGCCAGGACTGAGGAGTTTTGGAGTGACAATGTGAAGAAGCTTGCATTGTTGCCACTTTTGCTTCAGCTGTTGTGTGGGTAATTAAATTACTTCATTCTCTAATGATGCCAATCTGGCAACATTCACAAAATTTACCTTCATGTGGGAAATAGCCCTGTACAAAAAGAAGTGTTCTCTGCAGTATGAGATTAGAAAGAAAAATCTGCATTTGCATTGAGGTTCAGGGAGAAGAGGCCGAGTATGGAATGATGTATCTCGTTTGTCAGTGATCTTTTGTAGCTGTAATAGCTGTCAGCTGAGGCTCTCCAAAGGAAAGGATACAGGAATCCAGTTCATTAATGTAACATTATTCAGAACATTCTTGTCATCTCTGATGCTGCTGGCATTCAGCTGACTCAGCCTCCTCTTAAAAGTTAGATTATTGCTACATGAATAAGTTACTGCAAGGTAAGCAGAAGTGTGACCTCATAGTTCTACTCTGTGGTAACTGCCTGCTTCTTTCTTGTACCCTACCATAGACATGAAGTAGTTCACCTGAGTTTCACTGGTGGGCAAGCTGTCTGGCAGTGACTGGGAGGTAAGAGGTAGCCACGGAGTAGCTCACGCATGCTAAGTTCACATCTTAGCTTACCTCACAATAACTTGTGTGTGTATTGCCATGGCACCCAACCTTCTGGCCCCTTGGGCCAGATGAATGGTGTGGGGTCAGTCTGCAAGCCAGAGTTTGTGTGGGGGTTGGTCCATTGGCCCAATTATGCACCACTCTCATCCAGCCACGTGCCACCCACCAACCCAATCTGGCCACAGACTGCTTCAATGTGCCCCAAGTTGGCCTGATCTGACTATGCACTGCCAGCTGCCCTGATCCAGCCATGCACTGCCCACTGGATCCAGCCATGGACCACCTGCTGGTGAGATCTGGTTTGCAGGGCTATGTTTGACCCATGGGGCTCCTCACAGGTCTGGAAATTTCGCAGTGGGGGAGCCGCAGTTAACACTGCCATCACTCCCCTTCTGCGAAATTTCCAGGCCCTTTGGTAGCCCTGTGAGCTGGGTGATATAACTCCACAGGCTGGAGGTTGAACACTGCTGGTTTAGTGTCTTTAGTGATTGAGAAAGATCTATTAAATCATACAGCCTGTATCCCCAGGAGTGTCTCTTGTCTGAGTGAAAAAAAAATCTGCCTTTGGAAGAGCAAACTCATCAGAGCATGCAGGCCAGTGCAGTGGAGACAGGAGCAGTAACTCAAAGGTAATAATAATATGAGAATAATTCAAAGAATCATCAACACAAGTGAACCATGGAAAGAAAGGACCAAGGAGGCAAAATGGAGAGAGGAGCAGACATGAGGTGATGCTCATATTGACAGCTTTCAGTAGAAGTCATAGTGGACTGATGGTTATACAACTGCAGAACCATGAACTGTTCTGCCTCTGAGGAGGGTGAAGACACACCATACAATTACTGTGAAGTAATTTGTCCTAACATGTACTCAACAGTAAACAGAGAACCAGCTATCTCAAGCTGGCTGGCTGTGCTAGGCACTATTACAGCCCTTGGCAATTAAGTGATGAGGGAGTTGATTTGCATGGATCAAACAGGAAACCTGGCCTGAAACCAGTTGTACACCAGACGGTAGCATATTGTTACCTCTCACCTTTGGAGGAGGGACTTTATCAGGGGTGGAGTGATTTAGGCTGACATAAGACTGTGCATCAAGTGCTATGGAGTTAAGTAAATTTCCTTTGAAGTTCATGTATCATGTATATGTAGAGAAAGAGGCAAAAAGGAGGCAGAAGTAAGTGGGATGATTGGAAAAGGAGACATGGGATCAGGGGAGAAGTTTTTCTCCTCCATATTTTTTTTTCATTTCTACTCCCGAACTTCTTCAAGCAGCATAACAAACCACCGGTACCTCTTGAGTTTTGTTGGGAACTGTCCAGGGTGCTGTGTTGCTTTTTTTAAGGTTGCTTGAATCAGACTTCTTTCAGTTGTTCTGCCTGAAGCAAACTGTCTTGCCATTGGTTTCCAGAAAGACCCATTCAATATTTAAAGCTATTTTCTCACAGCAAAGGGATTGTGTGCATGCTTTTGTTAGAATTCCTTTACTTTACGTTTTCATTGAAATACAAAAAGCACCAAAGGAGTGCACAACATCAACAGAATAATGTGATTTCCCTCAATAGGCAGTCTCTCCCCACATTCATTTTCTGTGTACATTTAGAAAGTGATATAGCAAAACAGGCAGAGCCCTGCAGTGAAGTATGTGCAGAGCTAAACCTTTCAAAGGACGCATTTTGGAGCAGGGGCGCAGCATTTTGATAGTTGCTTTTCATGTAAAGAGGAGAGTGCCCATTTTTTTTTAAGGATAGGGCTGTCTTTGACCAGGTAGGACTGTTGATCATGGAGCTAGAGATCATGGCCCCACTGTCTCACACTTCTCTAGGGAAGTCAGTGCTAGGTGTCACTGTAAGATTGTGTTTGTGTCTGCTGGGGCTGCAAGAGAAAATGGGCAGGGTCCCTTTGCCCTCATTCTGTCTTACAGAATGGAGATTCCAGCCCTGCTGTTAATTTTTGTTCTTAATCTTCGTGTCTCGCCTTCAAACACTCCAACTAATTTTTCTTTCTGAATTCAGTGAACAGGAGAATTCAGCCGCAGTTTGCAGAAGCTGCTCTATTATTCCAGCATAAACATGTGCCATTTCCTTACCACTTGATTAATTCCAGTAAAAAGTATCATGCAATGTTACTGACAATTGAAAAAGAACAAAAAGCCTGCTTTTGTTTCCGTTCCAGAGAAGCAGCATGTATCCCTGTTCCTTTACAATTTACTGAGGGACTCCAAGTATTTGTTTAATTGCTGCACAAACACAAAATGAAGTGGCTTTCATACAATTCTGTTAGTCTCAACTACATCTGAATGACCTACATATGATTAGCATGCTTCGGCTAATATAACAAAACAAGACGTTCAAGTTGTAATGAGGCTTTAATTTACATAATCCAGAGTTCAACGTATTTGTCCTTGTTAGATCACAGGTTGGAATGACCCAGCCCAGATCAGAGGTAGGCAAATGCTAGGATGCTTCTTCCTGCCATGACATAGGAAAAGCCCTGGCCACTGAAACCCCATGTCTGCAGCCCAGATCCAATGGTTCTGCAGGTTGGATATGAAAGTTGCCACCCCCTGGGCTATTTGATTGAATATCTTGAAGCAGATGGGATCCTCTCAGTCTTAGAAGAATTTGGTATGTGCAAGATGTAATGATTTAACCTTGCCTTGACTTAATGTTTGATCAGCTAGGGCTGTTGGCACTGGATTTATGATCCAGATAACTTGTTCCAGGCAGACCTAAACCCTCAGACCAACCACAACTTCTCTATTCAATAATAGGCAAATTTTACTGATACACAGTGATAGCAGATAAGATTAATGCAGGCAAGGCAAGCACAATAACCCCCCGATTCTATATCTACCAGTCCTAGGGTTCACAGAGGGAAGGTTTGTCAGGCCAATACACAAGCTTCACCCTGAGATTCCTTCTTGAATGTGGGATGTCAGCAGCCTGGAGGTTGAGGACCAACGCTCACCCGCCTCCCACCAGTGGGGTGGGTGAGATATGCTGCTAGTGTGCCCTCTGTCCATGGTGGCCTTGGGCTCTCCTCTTGGGGACCCTTTGCTGCTCTGAAATCCCTCCTTTTGTATTCTCTCTTTCCTCTGGTGTTAATGTTGACTCTTTATTCCTGAGCATAATTGATTGGTTTCCCTGTGGTCATCATACTGTCCACGTTCTGCCAGCATATTCCTTTGTTTCCCAAACCCATCACATGCAAACATCTTAATTTGGTCATTTATCGGTGTCTTAATTAGGTCTATCCACCACAACTGGAATTTCCAAGGGCTCTGCAGCTGGTCACTGTGACCTGGCCACAGCAGCAGAGTCCCTTATCTCTGTTTTGGGGTTTTCAGGGAACGCTGTGTTGAATATCTTCAATTTCACAGCCTGTCTGTCTCCTGGCTTCAGACACAGTGGGCCTTGAAGAAAATGTCACAAACAGGCTTTTAGAAGCCAATTAACCCTTGCCATTCCCCTTGACCATTTTTCTAGTGCATAACTACTTTACCTACAAGCTGATTCCCAAAAGTAAACCACTAAATACCATTTTCTAGCCATCAAGGGCTAATGACTAAAGGCAATGTAAGGGGTTCCATTGATTTCAGTTTCAACTGAGCCCTTATAGAATGGTGATTTTAATACCAATTACTCAATTTCATAGATTTCATAGACATTCAGTCTGGAAGGGACCCCGAAGGATCATCAAGTCCAGCCCCCTGCCCCAGGGGCATGAAGTCAGCAGGGATCACAGGATCCCAGCAAGATAAGCATCCAAATGTGTCTTGAAAGCGTTCAAAGTGGGTGCTTGAACCACCTCCAGTGGCAGTCTATTCCAAACCTTGGGGGCTTGGAC
>NW_017729032.1:10624059-10624499 GCF_001723915.1 Gavialis gangeticus | reverse complement strand
CAGATCAAAGGCTTTTTTAAAGTCAAGATAGACAACATCAATCTCTTCTGTTTTGTCCGGGTGATAGGTCACCTGGTCATAAAAGGAAATGAGATTGGTCAAGCAAGACCTACCCACGACAAACCCATGCTGGGTATCCCTCAGGATATTGCCGTCAGCTAGTCTGTTAAGGATGGCCTCTTTGATAATCTTTTCCAAGACTTTCCCCAGGATCGAGGTCAGGCTGATGGGCCTGTAGTTTGCCAGATCTACTTTTCTCCATTTCTTGAAAATTGGCATGACACTGGCCTTCTTCCAATCTTTGGGCACTTCACCAGAGCACCAGGGGTTCTCAAGGATCTATGCCAGGGGATGAGCTATGATGCTAGTCAGCTGCTTGAGTACCCTTGGGTGTAAACTGTCAGGGCCGACTAACTTGAAGGTATCCAGCCTGACAAGAT
>NW_017729032.1:10607070-10619059 GCF_001723915.1 Gavialis gangeticus | reverse complement strand
AAGTCAGCTTTCCTGAAGTCGAGGACTTCTGAATTACTGACTGACTTGCCAGCTTTACGGCAGATGGTGAAGAATATAATCTACATATATGTCAATTTCAGTAGGACACAGTGGCCATGTCTACATGAGACATTTACTGCGCAGTAGCTCATTCATACTGTGCAGTAGCGTTAAGGGGCACAAACCATGATGTGAGGCTACTGCACAGTAGGAATGAGCTACACTCAGCGTCACCCAAAAGCCATGTGGGAACACTACTGCATGGTAACTCCAGTTACTCTGCAGTCATTTAGTACTAGGTTATGCAAGTACTAAATGACTGTGCAGTAACAACTGCACAGTCAGCATCTTGTGTAGACACAGCCAATCTGTAGCAAAGGAAAATTACACATTGCACAAAATTAAGAGGCATTTTAAGCCTATTTCATAACCAAGGTTTATACATCATTCTTTTTTTTTCAATCAAAACCTTCCATTGCAGCCTTTTATTTTTGCGTGTGAGAGCTTTCTACACTCCTTTTGCAAAAACATGCAGACAGGAGAGATATCTGTATAAGCTGGAGGCTTTTCTTATTTCCATTATGTCAAATTCATTTTAGAATTAGACATCAGAAATTGTGCAGTTGAATTCATTCCGGACTGTGGCATCAAAATTGTGCAGTCAAGCTCAGAGCGACAAGACGGAAGGCATTGCTTATTGTACAGTGCTTTTTTAAAAGGAAACAGTCCCATTTAATTAAAGGAAATAAATAAATGACACCTTCAGAGTACATTAAACTCTTTCTTCAGTCCTTCACATACAGACACCCACATGCACACTTTTATTGTGTGTTCCCAGTGTTCTGTTCATTTGTGTTTTTAATGCACATACGTGACATAGGATTCCAAGTTCTTAGCATATGGGTAAATAAATAAAGTCAAAAATTGAAAGTGGGTATAACAATGTGCCATCAAATCATTGGTGCCTGGCAGAAATTTTGTGACTGTCTTGATAAGGATCATTACCAGAATCAAGAGATGAGGTGCACGGATTATGGAAGCAAAGCCCTAAGGGTTTTGCACAAATGTTCTACCCTTTCTTACAGTCAGCCCATGAGCTCTTGTTTTTTTTCTGACCAAAGAGCTGCTGTTTAGAAGTGGCAAATAAATGGTAGCTGTAAATGAAGAATGGATACCTTTCTATAAATACCCATTTGTTCAACAACAAACAATTGTGGTTGCTAAAGTCCACTTATACGCTGCATTTTCTCACATACAGCACACACTTTTTTCCCAAAACTCAGCTACTGGAAATTGGAGTGTTCATTGTACAAGAGAAATATGGTAAGAGCAGGTTCTGTTGTTTACAGGTAAAACTAAAAGTACAAATTATTGTGACCTCTAGGGGGCAGAACAGTGAGTAGGCTCAGATCCCTAGCTGCTGCTGCTCAGTTCCTATGAGGAAAGATCTTTTTTTTCCTTCATTCTGCCTTTCAAAAATAAGGTTTGTGTTGTATTTAAGGTATGCAGTAAAATACAGTAGTAAAATACAGTAGCAAGAAAGCAAGAATTCCTTCAGCTGCAAATGTAGAGTGGAGTTCTACTGTCCATCTACAGGAAATCAAACTAGATGATCATAAAGGTCCCTTTTCAACTTTAAAATCTATTAATCTATATTAAGGACTCAGCAGCTCAGGAAATATTTCTAACATGAGTGGATTTTGCACTTTAAGATGTTAAAACCTTAGAGCCAGTGTTTCCTTGCTCAGGCACCAGGGAACAAAGTAGTGGGTGGCCTGAATCCATTCCACCCCCCTTGGTAGTAAATGCATGACTGCATTCTTCACTGGTGGATTTACACAGAACAGATCAGCTTCTGGTTTGCCTGCAGAAATTTGACCTCTCTTTCTGTCTCTTCTGTCTAAATTGTACCTCATCTCAGTTGTCTTATGGCCAGCATGCTCACTACAATAATATCTACAAAGACCTCAGGACAGATACACTGGTGATGCAGTACTGCAGTCCAGCTCCCTTTCAGACCATGCTGCAGGAGCAGCAGAGCATCCACACATTCAAGCAGTAAAACATGTTAAGTACTCTCATATTGTAACAAAGTTAGGACTTTGTGTGGGAGGAGTCTCCAGATCACGTTCAAATAACACATGGTCAGCTATCATTGAATCACTCGATGGAGATAATATAACGAATTTGAGTCCTTCAAGGCTGTGTGGTCTTTTAGTTCCCTGTTCCTAGAAATGAGGCTCCCAATACTTGTTTGTATTAATTAGGAAAGGCATACATTCTTCTGGAGTGAAATATCTGCAAGGTGTTTCCCTGAACAATTAGAAATTGAAGGGAAATTCTATACAACCTTCCTCCCCTTATTTCCTAAGTGCCCATCAGAGTGCACAAAACGTTCCCTGAGCTCTCCTCCCTTATACCTCCATCCTATATGGAGGACACCCATGCTGTTTTTTAACAGGATGGGCTGCTGTAATGGCAGTCATACTGGCACTGGAAATTATTTCTACTGATTTATATAATCAAATTTATATAATTTCTACTGATTTATATAGTCTTTTACAGAAGAAGTAGCCCCAGTCACCTTTCTGTGCCCAACCTTGGGGACACCCCCCAAGAAGAGGGAGCACCCTGAGGAAGTGGAGTCTTTTATCCAGGTGGATGCAGAAAAACCTCTACATCCCCAGCAAAGTGAGAGGGTTTGTTTTTTTTAAGGTTTTTTTTTTTGTTCCAAATACATTCTTCCTCCCCAAAAAGCAAAGGGGTTGAATGCCCATTATGAATCTCAAGTCAGCCACTGAGGTTCAGAATAGTCATTCCATCGTCAATAGTTTCTTTACAAGATTGATTTGAGGCTCTCACTATAATGAACACAAATTTTCACATAAGTATATACCAGGCTCACATAGATTTTCTACTAGAACAAGCTATTATGAATTCAGATTCTACACTTTGGGCCCTTGACAGCTGCACGGGTGTTTACATCATTCTTAGCAACAGCACATCTGCATTGATAAGATGTAGGATTGTTTCTGTGTCTAGATAATTGGTTAGTGCAAGGGAAATAAAAGAAAGAAGGTTCAACAATCAGTAAACTTCTTCCATCCTCTCAGCCACATGTTAAATGAAGAAAAGTCCATCTTGACACCAACCCATACTATAGAATTTTTTTTAGATGAAAGTCACTCCAGAGCACCCAAAGTGTATTTGCCTAAGTCCCCCCAGGACCAGTATATACCAGCCTGATGTGGGCAAGACAGTTTTGATTCTCATGTCTCCTACAAGTGTTTGATAGTTCTCCTGTTCACTTAACTCTTAAGTCATCTCTCCACATTTCTGTGAAGGTGTGGCCTATCGTATGGTCATCGGCTAGGAGGGTGGGAAAATGGGGAACTCTTGAGTCATACCTTCCCTATCCCATCTCTTGTCAAGGTTTTGCCTGGACCATTCCCCAAATTTCTGTGCAGCATTCTTATAGAATTCCACATTAATCAAGTGTTTGACCTACCTATTTGTCCTTCACACCATGTATGGGTTGTGAAGAAATGGGATTGTGATTTTAGAAGTCAGAAGGGCTTTGGCATTTTACCTGCAGAGTGCAAAGCCCTTCATAAAATCTGCTTACCCTCTTTGCTGAGAGAAGGCAAAGCAGTTCAACCCAGAGACTCGCAAGTGGTAGTATGCTACTTTGTGATGAATTATCTATGAAACTAAAACCAGGCAATATCAGGACATTCAAACAGTCACATTCTGTGTCTCACCGTAAGATTGTCCCTAATACTAATGTGCACCACAGCGATATGGGGCATAGGGGTCTATACATTCCTTTTCAAACCATTATGTGCTGTTACAGGAATCTGCTTCAGATGTCTGGGGCAGTCCACCACGCAGCAAGTGGTTATATCTATGAGCACTCACCTCCTCATTAATTATGCTGTTTGGTAGTCATCTATATGAAATATATTTGGGGACACACATTAAAGACAGTACAGTAAAGTACAGTAACAGAAGTTCTTCAGATGTGGGGGGTGTATGTGTGTTTATGCCACTAACTACCCCCCTTTCCTCTGCTCTGGGCTCTCTATGCCCTGAGGTGTACAGGATGGAGAAAAATTATAAAGGTGGTTGGTCCCATACAGCCTTTATTTCTTTGAACAGTTGACAGAACTAGATCAGGTTCATGTGTGGACTAAGTAAGTTCAACTGGCTAAAATCTCTGGGCCCAGGTATGTTGAGCCCAGGATCACCCACAGTAGATTATACACATGGACAATACTGCTAAGAACTCCAGTTCCTGTACAGGTAACCTTTCTTTTTTATCCTCTTCAGCATTAATACTGCAGGAAAGCTTATGCATGTAAATCAGGTATGCCTGAGACTTTGAAAATGGCCAGTTATGGGGTTGATTCTGTTCTGTTTCTGGTAGTAATTTCCACAGACAGGGATTCAATCTCAAGTAGTTTGTCCATATCATACCTCAAGTTTTGAGAGTACATAGACATTCATAATTGATCATCTTTTATTCCATTGAATCTAGACATAAATTATATATAAAAAAAATCTATCAAGATTACCACCAAATCGTGTCTCAAAAGTCTCAAAGACAATGTAAGTATACCGCAGCCTATTGGAGCTAGAAGGTGTTGACATTTAAGACCAATGTTTATTTTGTACACAAATTGGGTATTGTTGGGTTTTTTTATTTTGTGAAAATATTAGTTTGGAGCACAAATATTTGTTATTTCATAAAAACAACTAGAAACATAAGTGAAATGCTTCAACTTAAAGGTTCACTGTGGAATAATATTAGTATTTTTTTCATTGATGTAAGGGGAGGATATATTTTTGAATGGCTCTTTTTCGACTCTTTCCTGTTCTCTATGAAATGATGACTGCATTTCAGACTAATGAAAATTCACCTGTAGGGCATGATGTAACCTAAATTAGATTATTGTGTTCCTGGTCACAGCCAAACAGTTCTTTTGTATAGTCTGATCTTCATCAGAAACTGTAGGAGTAATACCAGCAGCCAGATTGGATTTTCCATTCTTACCTATTCTTGGAAATACCTGCCTTGATACTGTGGTAAAAACCATGTCAGAGGGAACTGGAATTTATCATAAAAGCAATTATTGATCATGTGTTCCTGGAAATTAGCATCACTGTCTTCAAAGAGATTGCTCTCACTGACAGCAAATTGGAAACATAGGCCTTGATAGGGACTCCTGGACCACTGAGTCACTGAGTCCAGGCCTCTGTATTCACAGGCCATCATTTACCCGAGAAATCCCCCTAATCTCTATTTTACAGCGGGTGTAAAAATACAAGTGGCAGAAAGATGTAAAAGTGGCCTGCTGGCTCAGGCAGGAGGAAGCTGCTTTTCGACAACCTCAGGCCTATCACCTATGCTGTCCTTGGTCTGCCAATTACTAATGGAACTGGGTGGGAAACTTGTCTTGTTCAGCTTCAGGACATTAGAAAACAAAGCTACACAGCCAACTGCAAGTTGAGAAGATGCCATTTGGGACAAGAAGGAGGCATTTCAGGGCAGGAGTATGACAAATGAAGGCCTTTCTGTGGAAGGTCCATGACCAAAAGTGCAATAAGGGTTGTTGCCTGCAGAATCAAGGAACCTTGACTGGGTGCCTGTTAGGTACTACTTGTCCTCTATGCTCCAGATTTGCTTAGACACTGTGGAAAATTGAGCCTTTTACCCCCAGCAAATTAAGGGGAAAATCAGTCAGTGAAAAGGTAGAAATAAACTTGAGAGAACGGACAGAAATCTTAGTTGTACATGATCAATGTGTTATAAACATACCATACATT
This sequence comes from Gavialis gangeticus, assembly GCF_001723915.1. Lineage (NCBI taxonomy): Eukaryota > Metazoa > Chordata > Crocodylia > Gavialidae > Gavialis > Gavialis gangeticus. The sequence goes on along the minus strand of NW_017729032.1, from coordinate 10,613,233 downwards.
ACTGGAACAAGGACTCATGATCAACATTAAGCAGCTTCATATGGGTCTTTGCTCTTGAATATCGGGGGTGTGATCTTGTTCATATTTTAAGCCTTTGTTGCCTATAAACATAGACTTCCCCCCTCCATTTATCCATCTAATGCTAAGCACACTCAGATCTTGTGTTTTTGTTGTCATTCCTCCTGCAGGTGAATGGTATTGATCTTCGAGGTGCTACCCATGAGCAGGCTGCAGCTGCACTAAAAGGAGCAGGGCAGACAGTAACAATCATAGCACAATATCAGCCAGAAGGTAAGTAAAACAACAGATATGGAGACGTACTAAGAAAGAAAAATGCCTCCCATTTAAAAGGACAAAGTTTTGGTAGATAATGCGTTTTCTTGTCATAATCAGCAACCCATCTGAAATGTCTTTTCAACTAATAGTATGATACGGAATGAGTGATGATTACTTTTTATTGCTGTTTTGCTTTCAGAAGTGTCGCAGACAGCTATAAGTACCATCTTGAAATATGATTATAAGACAGCAGTCTATACCAGTTTATCATTTTATTTCCATTATTACTTATTCAATATTTTCTCTCTGTTCTCCATGTCTTTTGGAGCCTGTTAGTGCAGAACTGGATCTTTAAGGATGTACAGTAATCCTGGGAAGAGCGGATGTTGGTCTCAGTGGATCAAGATCAAAATTAAGCAGATATAGTCTTTTCTTCATGAATGCACAGAAGCTCCCATTAATATGAGTGGTGGTTATACATTTGTATTGCTGGGGAATTAATGACAGACAGCAGATATTTGCAGGAAAAAAATGACATCCTGCTAAATAAAAGTGTCCAAGGAAAAGGTTCATGTTCCACCAGCTGTTAATATAGTATAGACCTGGCTATCTAAACATGTTAATGATTCATGGGAAGACGTATGGCTTTTTGGTAGGAATTCAATCTCATTTCTCCACAGAGCTCTGTAATCCCAACCTCTCACCCTGAGGTAGCTGTGTCTGTTTTAAATTGGCACTACATTGTTACTCTTCTGGTAAATAGTTTTAGCTCAATTCAGAACTTCTGCTATGACCTGTCAAAACGAGCCTTTGATTCTCTCTAATTGTACCCTGCCAAGAACATATGTGGGTCTCAGGTGATACAGAACAAAGTTAAAAATAGATCCAGCCATTCAGGTTTTATTTCCAGAGATGCTGATGTGATGAATTAGCACTTCCAGAGTTTATGAAATCTGATACTTCTAAATCCCACATGTAAAGAAAATTTAGGGGGAAATTTGCTAGTGTCTTATCTAGACAGTGGAGCCCTTAAAACTGGGTTCCAACTTGACATCAAATGAAGAGCATATATCCACACTGTACTCACCAGGAAGGACAGTAAATTAGCCCTGGCTGAGATTTGTGCTGCTGAAGCTAGATTGATACTAAGCCCTAAGCTAACACTTGCATTGACTCTTAATTTTTTTTTTTAAATCTCTGGGTTCCCTGCACTACAGTTCAGAGTGCTTGTACTAAGGGATGGCATCTTCTGCCTCATCCAGGAAGGTTTCAAGGGTTGTAATATTCTGTTGTTTTGAATGTAGATATAATGCATCAGTAGCAAGCTGGCCTGTGGGCTCAGAGTGTGCATTGCAGAAGACCTTGATATCGTTACCATTTATGTTATCATATTCCCTGCGTCAACAGGGCCTGACAATGCTGCAGAGCCAAGGTATCCAGGCTTCAGTGGGGTTTACACATTTGGCAATTATTCTGTCCAGTTAAAAAGTGCTGCTAACTTAATGAGCACTGGGTTGCATGTTGTTTAAGGGAGAGGAAAGCAGCTACATTGCAAGATACAGGGGATGGGAAAAGCTATGTATTAGTCAAAAGGCAGAGGAGGGATCTGCAGGCCCTGAGAAAAGAGCTGGGAGAACTCTGCCAAAAAATAGTGGTTTGGGAACCTATACAAGATATGTATGTCACTGCCCAAGGAATGGGGAGATATCCACATTACTGTAACTATCATATAAAAATCATTGCTTGTTCTTCTTGCTGAAAGTCTCATAGGATAGAAGCAGATGTCATTTATGTCCCATTTGTGCTGCCATAAAATTGGTAAGCACCCTTTGTCATGCCACCACATCAGAGCAAAATCAGTGGCATGACACCAGATAGTCATAAATTCTGCTGCTTTATTGCAGCAGACATCTATTAGCTGTGTGGTGGGAGAGTGTGGGCAGCCTGAACTGTCTGCCCTCTCCAGTCACCCAGGGAAGGTGCTCCGGGGGCATGAGGGCCTCTCAACCCCCCAGGGCAACTCTCTGGCTTTCCCAGCTTACCCCTGGAAATCTCAGGGTGCCGCTCCACAAGCAAGGGAAGTCAGAGTGCTCTGCTTAGGGAGACCATCTCCATAAGCAGGGAAAGCCTGGGAATGCCCCAGCGTGGAGGCATGTGACCCAGGTTATCCCTGGCACCCTTGGCTTCCATGCCAGGACCTGCTTACCCAGAGCCACACCTGAGATCTCCCTAAGGCAGGTCTGGGTAAGCAGTGAAATCCCCACTTATCCATCAACAAGTGGGACAAGGGGCGACATATGTTTCACCCTAGGAAGCAGATCAGCTGTGCCATGACATCATGGTACAGCTGACCTGCTTCATTCAGTGGTATTTATTTCTAGGCATAGAGACTAGAGGCTGAGTTTTCTTTCCCACATTAGAAAATAGTTCCTCTTAGTGAGAAGAGAGATGCATTGCTGAGCTGGCCTTACTGCTGAACGTGCTGTGCCAGTTTGATGGCCAGACTGAGGACCACAGCCATGAGGCCTCCCACTCTTCATAACTATTACATTTCAGGCTATGTCTTTCTCAGACCCTAATTGTCACCCTCCGCCTTGCCAGCCAGAATTAAAGTTCAAGCATGTTCAAAACACACCCCATTAAGACAGATACAAATGGGAAGAGCTGAGATTAAGGAAGGCAAAAAATAGAATTAGGAGTAAACAAGATTATAAAAACATTCATAGCGAATTACATGTATGAAATGCATTATATATATATATATATATATATACACATGAAGGCCTAATCCAATGTAATCTTGTTCCAATTAGCTACTGCAGCTTGCTTATTTGCTTTTATGCTGCAGTTATCACCATGGTTTCTGAGTGCTTACAGCAATCTTGCCAAATTGCTCTGTGACATTGGTTGAGTTGTATCCACAGTGCCTATACTGTTTAACAGATTTTGTTCATACTTTTAAATAATTTATTTGACATATTTTTTTCTGTGTTTTTACCAGCTCCATAGCCTGTCAAATTTTATTTGGTGACTATACGGCTCAAATAATGCTTGTGAAATATGTCAACTAACATCCTAAAATATTTTTTCCTGCTTTTCATGCTGCTCATGCATAGTGCTCTGTTCATCACAAAGTGTATTTAGGATGGACTAATACAATCTTAGTGTCTAGTGGTCTAGGAAAGCTGTGTTTAGCACTACATATTTAATACAAGAAGTTTATTTCTTGCAAGCCATTAGATAACTGTAACCCAACAAAATAAGTAGGTTTTTTACTAGGATTAGGTCCTAACACCAGTGAATTAGTAGGTCTGAATTTCTTGATGTGGTTAGAGACCCTTTGAGCTTCAGCCCCATTTCTTATAACACCACATAAGGCATGAAATAATCTCCTAGGAGTGTACTATCTCTTATGTCTTATTGCTAAAGAATTTCATTTCATGCTGGGTTTCTGGTTGATGTAAACATTATAGATAAAGATGTGGGATGAAATATTCACCGTCTACAAAATGCCCACAAGCAAAAAGCTGTAAAAGGTTCAAAACAGCTGTTCAAATAACCTTGACACAGAATTATTTAAGGATTTATGGGTCACACACAAGGACAAACACATCCTAGATACCTCAGCATAAATCTTCATCTTTGTATTAAGGCCCTTGTTTTTCCCTTCCTTGTAATTTTTATTTAATTTCTAATATTCCCTACTTTCATTTTTATCTGTATTTTGGAACTGGTTTGCAGAATGCTATAACTTTTTAAATATCTTTTCTCCAGGAATATATAACTCCAAAATGCTTCCACCCAAATTGCCAGAGTATATAAACACAAATGGATTTGTGGCATGAGTTTTACTATTTTTATAGCCTTTCATATTGAACTTTTGAGTTGTTACTGCTTCCTGTTATTTGGGAGATCCAGTAATGGCTGTTGCAAATGTTGAGTGATGTTTTGTCTTTGCTTTAATAGGCACATAAATATCCATCTGGAGAGGATGGATTACAGACAGGAAAGTCATTACAGAGGAAAAAATCTCAACTCAGAATGAGGCTATTGATTTTGGGACAGTGCATGGTAGTATATAATGTTCCAGCGTTAATTGCTAATCATCAACTCCCTGTTAAAATGATTGGTCAAAGGAGTTAATACTTCAGAAAGTTACTGTTTGTGTATTAAAGGCAAGAGACAAATATATGTAGATATTGCAAGGTTGCATCTTATTGAATTAGGTCAACTTTTGTGGAAATAAAAAGGCACCGGAGTCTGAATTCTCCTCTGGGTTACTTAAGCAGCCAAAAGTTTATTTGAACCTGATCTGACCTCCCCTGACATTTTGAATATTTAGCCTCAGCTGGATCTCATGAATGACATTTCTTGCAAGATTTCTAATGCTTGCCAGGAGGCTGAATAATTTTTCTCTTGGTATTAGGGCACTTCCACTTCTCGTCTTTCCTGGACCCAGGAAGTGCAGAGGCTAGCAAAAGCAAAATATATTATCATCACAAAAGTTTTGGGTGCCGTCTGAGCTGTGGGAAGTAATGGGTAGTGGGTTGGCAATCAGAAGAAAAGGATACAAAAGCCATGAATAAAGCGGGGATAGAGATTGTTAATGGTGATTTGCATGGAAGGGGCCATTATCCATTGGTAAAGGGAAGTGTGGGGAAAAAGGAAATATTCCCTTTTTCCATGATTACTTTTCCTCTGGGTTTCCCTGCTTTCTTCACACATACATGTCCCCATTTTTATTTTCTTTATTTCCGAGAGAGAGAGAAAAAGGTAAAGAGGGAGGCAACACAGCTGAGAAAGGGCAAAAGTTAACAATGACAGTGAGGAGAAGGTTTGAGGTGAAGTATGAACAGGTAAGAAGGGGAGAAAAGAAGAAGGAATTCCACAAATACAAGAGAAAACCAGGTAGTATGCAGCCATGATAGAGGAAAGAAGGGATCTATTTTTTGCATTGACAATAAACCTCAGAAAGCAAGGTGAGGAAAGTCTCAAAAGCAGACGCACTGGGCACGTCTACATGAGATACTTTACTTGAGATTAGAGCAAATTACTGTGCAGTAAGTGTCACCATCTACATGTGCAGATGCTTACTCTGCAGTAATATGCTGTAATCATGAGTAAATGTGCTACCTGTAAATATAAGTAGCAAATTTACTCAGGAGTAATTACTGCACAGTGTGGCGCATGTAGATGGTCAATTGGGAGCAAATGTGCTGCTGGGTAACAGGGAACGGGGGATTGCTCCCTGCCCCTGGGAGCTGCCTGCTGCCGGGGCCGGCTGTGCCACTGGAGCCTGGGCAGGGACAATGTCCCCCTATCCCAGCAGCGGGGAGCTTCCAGCCCCTACTCCACAGTTGTGATCATAGAACCAGGGCAGGGGGACATTGTCCCAGTCCAGGTTCTGCCACCAGAGCCCGCCCTGGCAGGAGGCAGCTCCCAGGGGCAGGGAGCAATGTCCCAGTCCCCACCAGGAGGCAGCTGTCTCCTGACCCTGTGCTCCCTGCCAGCCTCTGGGCTAGAACCCAGAGGGAACCTAGAGCTCCTCCTGGTTGCTGCAGGGGGCCAGTGCAGGGCCAATGAGGGCAGGAGCAGACTGCTGCCATGAGCAGCAAACCTGCTCCCATTTCCCCGCATGTGTAGAGACGTGCCTGGGGTGGGTTTCCTCAAGTGTAAACCCACCCCAGAGCATTTGCACATGTAGATGCACCCACTGTCTGTTGTTTGTAAATTAACTGACATTGTGTGACATGATCCATAAGACCGTGCTGCCTGGATACAGTCCCATTGACTTCAGTGACAGCATCATGTGTATTCATGCACTGGTCACATGCACTGAAGACAAGGTAAAGCTTGAGTTTCTTCATGCACTGAAGGCAAGGAAACA
>NW_017729032.1:10601485-10602070 GCF_001723915.1 Gavialis gangeticus | reverse complement strand
CTCCCTCCCTCCTCCAGGCCCTCATTCCCCTACTTACGTAGCACAAAGCTGGGTCCAAGTCTCTGCAGCATGCACTGCTGCCTGTCCCTCATGAGCAGGCGGTGTGCTTCAGCACTGGGGCAGGGGCCAGCCATAGAGATGCTCTGGCTGGCTCCCAGAGCGTCTCTGTGGAGGACTGAGCCGCTGGTTGTCTCCAAGCCCTGCTTTTTTTCCCCAGGATATTTTTTGAACCCTGGATATCTAATTTTTCCCCCACACTGCAAATTTGCTCCCTCACGTGTCTCTTGCAGCATCTCAAAGGGGGTTGAGATGCTGCAAGAGGCACATGCACACTTGTCTGGGCATGCCCCAGGGGGCCAGACTTCTGCCTGCCATCCAGCCACCCAGCTCTGCACTTACAGCACCCTTGTGCCCCAGCCAGCCCCTCTGCCACCTGATGCTGCCACCCAGAGCCCAAGGATGACCCCCCAGTGCCCCTAGTCCTGGCATAAACTGCTCCGCCCCAGCTCAAATTGCTGCCATCTCAGGTGCACATGTAAACAGTGTGCCCAGGAGTAGTTTACTCTGGCCCAAAGTGCTCTGGTA
>NW_017729032.1:10600325-10601258 GCF_001723915.1 Gavialis gangeticus | reverse complement strand
TGCTCCCTGCCAGCCTCTGGGCTAGAACCCAGAGGGAACCTAGAGCTCCTCCTGGTTGCTGCAGGGGGCCAGTGCAGGGCCAATGAGGGCAGGAGCAGACTGCTGCCATGAGCAGCAAACCTGCTCCCATTTCCCCGCATGTGTAGAGACGTGCCTGGGGTGGGTTTCCTCAAGTGTAAACCCACCCCAGAGCATTTGCACATGTAGATGCACCCACTGTCTGTTGTTTGTAAATTAACTGACATTGTGTGACATGATCCATAAGACCGTGCTGCCTGGATACAGTCCCATTGACTTCAGTGACAGCATCATGTGTATTCATGCACTGGTCACATGCACTGAAGACAAGGTACAGCTTGAGTTTCTTCATGCACTGAAGGCAAGGAAACAAATTTAAGGACTCACAGCCTCATCTATATATGTGCTTAACAGCAGGGTAGACTACTTAGCTGCTGTGTGAAGCATCACTGCCTACACATATGATGCTATTAGGCCATAGTAAACTAATTAATGCCCCCGCATTGCTCCCCCACCTGGCTCCAGCCTCCTGCACTACCTGCAGCTTACCAGCAGCAGTGGTCAGGGCCACTCGAGGCCTCATGGCACCGCCCCCCCATGTGGATGCGGCCCGGCTCAGCAGGACACCACATGCTCCTTGAAAGCTCATGGGTGCTGTGGCTATCCCCCAGGGCTCAGAGCCACTCAGCCTGAGTGGCCAGAACTCTGAGACAGTGCGTGGTGCCCTGCCAAGCTGGGTTGCACCCTCGCAATGAGGCAGCATAAGTCCTAGGTGGCCAGGGCCAAGACCCACTGCCCCCACAAAGGGGGTTTGTGCCATGAAGCCCCGAATGGTCCTCACCACTGCTGCTACTGCTGGTGAGTGGCTGCGGGGGGAGGGGGCTGGGGCCAAGTGGGAGAGCAAGCAGGGGTGGG
>NW_017729032.1:10580531-10600240 GCF_001723915.1 Gavialis gangeticus | reverse complement strand
CAATGCTACAGATGTTTAATTGCTTCTCCAAGCCCTGCTTTTTTTCCCCAGGATATTTTTTGAACCCTGGATATCTAATTTTTCCCCCACACTGCAAATTTGCTCCCTCACGTGTCTCTTGCAGCATCTCAAAGGGGGTTGAGATGCTGCAAGAGGCACATGCACACTTGTCTGGGCATGCCCCAGGGGGCCAGACTTCTGCCTGCCATCCAGCCACCCAGCTCTGCACTTACAGCACCCTTGTGCCCCAGCCAGCCCCTCTGCCACCTGATGCTGCCACCCAGAGCCCAAGGATGACCCCCCAGTGCCCCTAGTCCTGGCATAAACTGCTCCGCCCCAGCTCAAATTGCTGCCATCTCAGGTGCACATGTAAACAGTGTGCCCAGGAGTAGTTTACTCTGGCCCAAAGTGCTCTGGTATTTATTGCTTTGAATTAATTGCACATGTAAATGCATCCACAGAATCATACAAAAGTAGGGCTGAAGATCCCCTCTAGCCCTCATTGGTCCAACCCCTGCTCAAGGCAGGAAAGGATGCATCAAAAATGGGATTAAACCTTGTAGACCAAAAAAAGATGAGGGATCCCACTCACTCATTTTAGCTCTATGCCATGTTTATAACATTATTAGAAATATGTTTTTCTACCCTTCCTTCCCTGCCCCCTGTTTATCAACCTTTTAAAATCCCTTTTAAAACCAGTTCTATACACATATAGCTAATGAGGACCCCTTTTTTTCCCCCTGCAAAATGGACAATTGGTATGTCCTGATGAGCTATTAAAATAGAAGGCTTATCTTAGAAGGACTGATCATATTGAGCATGTTGAGTTGGATGTCATTAGCAAGTTAATATTTATCCAAAATTATGCTAAGGGGACTGTAGGAAATAGCCTTGTCCTCTGAAATTCCAGGATGATATTCCAGATATTCTTATTTTAATGATGTTTTAATGCATGGTGTGGAGGGAGTTAAAGTAAAATTCTATTTCCAATGAACCTGGCATAGGCTAGGGACAGAAATTACATAGAAACTAGTTTAAGTGACCAGAAACTGGTTTAAACCTGTAATGGAACAGGTGCTCAGTGCACATAAAACAGTTTGAAAATGGCTAAAACTGGTTTATGATAAACCTGGTTAAATGTAGTATTAGACTTAACTGACTTGGCTCAAACCAGTTTATGCAATGTCTGTCCCAGACCTCTGGCTGGTTTAAGATAAACCAGACACCCCCAGCATCCTGGCATTCTGTCTGGGCTGGGCAGGCTCTCTGCTCCACAGCAGGGCTGGTCCCTCCCCTCTGCTCCCTGGCTGCAGGTCGGCACAGACTTGCAGGCACAGAGCAGCTGCCTGGCTTCTCTCTGTTAAGCAGGGATTATTGCCCCCTCCCTTCTGCCTTACACAGACACCTCAGCATTCACTAGCAGACCACACGTATGGTCCGTGCTGTGGGAGAGGACAGGCAGACAGGCTTTTTGGAGCTAATCAACAGGTAGCTGAATGTCCTTCCTTGGAAGAGCTCTTTAAGAAGAGCTCCATCAGTTAATGGAGAGAGGCTTTGTTTTCTTAAGGAGTTGATAAACACTGAGTTAAGGGTGATAAACACTCCCTGCCCGACAGCTGGCAGGGGGTGGGAATAATCAAAGCCTCCTGCAAGGGCCTGGCCATGCCCCCCTCAGCTCTGCCTTGTGGAAGGGAAGGGAGAGCTGCTCTAGCACCCCCCAGCTTCTAGCCTGAGCCACTGCAGGCATGTGCCTGCATGTCTAAAATGTCTGTCTGGGATGTCTGCGTTACAAACTGATTTAGCCTAGCCAGTTTAGGCTAACCTGCAAAGATTGAATCAATTCAGGCTCAGGCTTTTTGAATGTCTGTCCCTAGCTATACAGTTTAAAAGGGAAGGGAACAGCACCTATAGGTAATCTGTCCTGAAAGACAGAGGTCATGGAAAGAATAGCGTGCTCTAGTTTAGAGTCAAGACAAACTCAGGTCCTCATTTCCCTCTCAGTTGCTTACATTCCATCCCTATTGCAGAGATGCAAGGGAAAGTGGATTTTAGTCCTAAGACTTTTGCAAAATCTTTGGTGTCAGTGGTCTGTAAGCTGTGCTGTGCTGCATTGCAGTATCTCTGCAGCTGTTCCCTCACAACAAGCCCTAGGAAAATCTTTGAGCCAGTCAGAAGTTTCAACTGCTGAAAATCTTTCAAGGAAGCTAATTAACTCACTATTTTTAATATTTGGCACGGACAGTAGATATTCATGAACTACAGTTTGTATAAACCAAGAGGGTATGTGCTCTCTCCTCTTTCTTATTCATGATTAGTTGCTTGCCAACACAATTACAGCTTTCTAAACTCATACATGAATAGCTACATTGGGTAAGTAAAGGAAGTTGAGGCAGAGCAATCTGCTGATAACATGGCATCTTCATTTACAACTGTTAGCAATGGAAATTATTAGAGAGCCATAATTTATAGTTAAAACCATCTTACAGCAGTAAAGCAAATAAATCCAGTATGTAGTTCTTCTTCCTTGAACTTGGAAAGCTCAAGTAGGCACTACAGCAAACACCACTCTTTTGGCTGTATACATGTAACTTTTGCAATAGCCCACCTTCCCCCTCCCTTTGTTCTACAACTGCTTCAGAACTGTTGGAGAATTTATTCATAAAATATCCTACTACAATAGCTTCCAATATTATAGCTTCCTTCCTCAATAATTTCTTGGACCCCTGTGCCCTTGTTTCCTTCCCAGAAACTATCTCAAAAATGCAAACACATCTCATGAGTTGGCTGTACATTTTCAGGCCTATTTATGATGCAGAGAGTCAGCCTGATTGGATGCTGGAGAAATAAGCTTGATATAAAATATAGTACAACAATGAATTATTTTTTATCTCTACCTCTTCCTTTAAGTGTCACATTCAGGGCATTTTTCTCAGGTGGTGTAAATCAGTGTAATTGTGGTGTCTTTCATAGAGTTATGCCAGTTTACATCACCACCGCACCCAGAGTATTAACTATATATATATGCATCATGCATAAACTTTTAAGGCTCTTTGTCTCACACACACACACACACACTCACACACACACATGCATGCACACACACACGGAAAGAGTGTACATGAATGCATATGCACATACACACACTTCCAAGGTTATAAAGGCCTTTTCATTATCTTCAGTATTTATATGGATGGCTGGAAAATGTTAACATTTTAAGAGCTCATAAGAGTCAGGCTGTTTAGAAACATTTTTCATTGCTTGTCTGGCTGCTGGAACTGAGTGGGAAATTGGCACTGGCTGAAAAATCCAATGCTTTTGGTTTTTTTGGTTAGAAAACCAGTTAAGAAAGAGTGCTTCTGATAGAGATGAGACAAATGGGTTACATACTTTATAATCAGACACATGGGGCATCTTCTGAGCAAGTAGGATGTTTTGGTTTGTAGTTACATTTTCATTCTCTTGGGGAATCCCTGCAGAAGGGGTCTTGAATCTGTAGAGTAATGTTAAAAAAACCCCAAAACAAAACACAAACACACGGGTCACTTACACACATGCAGGGAGGTTTCTCCAACGCTTTCTAATTCCAATGTGTTGGAACAGACTTGATTAGTCAAGCTGCTGGAGTGTGGACATTATCACGCTCCAGCAGACTCCAGCACCATGTGTATCAGCATCCCTGTGCTGAAAAATGGCGCTGGGGTACTTTAAACTAAAGCTCTATTAAGGAGCTGTGCTAATTAAAGCACCTTGGAGCTGTGCTAATTAAAGCACACCCCTCCCACACCCCCAGTCTCCTGGAACACATCTGTAAGTGCCCATGTAGTTCAGATCTTTCCTACAAGTCCAGGGCATGTTCAGTTTAATGTTGCAGTAAGAAATAGACATCTTCAAGTGCTATTTTAACTGGTTCACCCAAAAATCTCTAAAGAAATTTAAGAAAACGATGAAAAAGCAGCAGCAGCATAGAGAAATGAAGACTGTGACATGAAAGGATGAGGTGAGAGGGTTTCATTACTTAATTTGTACTTCTGGATTAAGCCCTCACATACCACATTCTTAAAGCAATCTCGCTATGCAGGAGATGTCTGGTAATCCCATGCTTCTGAGAGTCACCTGGAGTGGTGAGGAAAAAAATTAATTTTCCCTTCATGGATACTTTATTGGCTTCCTGATGGATCTTATTCACCTTCCTCTGAATCACTGGACATCAGCCACAGCTAAATGTAGGGTCTCCTGGTGCTGATTTCAGTATTTAGAAATGTCTTAGGTACTTAGTTGGAGGGCCTTGCTGTTCCCCTTAGGGTCAAACCAATCACTCGAACTGGGGTCGGAAAGAAATTTTCCCCCAAGCCATTCTAGCAAAGAATGTGGGTATGGAGCCTTCCTCTGTAGCGTGAGCCATGGTCCTCTTTCTAAGAGTCTCCAAGGATATGCCATGGCAGTCACAGGGCAGTAGCTGTGCCATTGTCCCCTTCTCCCTTCCTTTTGTATCTGTGTCATGCTGTAGGGTGTCAGGTTTTTGGTTTTGTTTCCATCACTTGCTTAATGGCTGCAATATATGAGGTGACGGAGTACTCGATTTTTTACGATTCTTGGATAGTGGTTGCCCACAAATGCAAATAGGACTCAAGGGCTTCACAAGCAACTTCCAGTCCTGTAGTCTTATATCCTAGAGAATTCTGGCTCTGGGGAAGTGATTTTGTATTGAAAAGGAATGCTAAATTGGAGGAGAACAATATACCAGGTGCCAAAGGGGAGAATAGCTAAGGATGTGCATTGTCAAGGCTTGATGTTGTAGCGAGCTGCCTTAAGCACAGCGTTCCCACTGGTGTCCCTGCAAGCACTGCATGAAGATGTTTTTAATTGCCAAGCTTTTTAAGAAGGCAACATAACATTTGACCCAATGAAGGTATGAGAGAGCTGTACAAACATTAACCAAGTCTCTATACCCCTGGAATAGAGCTAGACCTAATAAACATATAGATGCGGTTGTTTTTCCAGGCTCTCCACACCCGTCAGATGCAGATCAGGGATAGGTTCCATGAGTTCTGGTTCTTTGCCCTTCTTCTTTTTTTTCCTTTAAGTCACCAGGACATGCTTTCTCCCCTGAATAATTCTCCAGGTAAATGAGCAAAATAGGTATTTTGTTGGAGGGCGGAGTGGGGGGGAATTGGGAAGAAAAAAAAAATCACAAACTGAATTATGTATTGAAAATAGAAAATGAATCAGGATAGAGAGCTTCAAGGCAAGGGAGGGTTTTTATAGGCTATCTCCCATGTTCTCTTACCTGACTTTCAAGTAGATTAGCTGTTTAACTTATATTTATTATTAATGGGGTAATGGCAAAAATAAGAGAACATGTGTTGCTGGGCATTAGGGAAGAGACAAGGGAAAACCAAGGGAAAAATTATCCTCACCAGAGACTGATCACCATCACTGGCAGTGTTGATCAGTTTGTTCTTCAGAGTAACTACCCTGTAATGTTGAAAAGTTAGCTTATTGTTCAACTCTTTCTTGTTTCATGGTATGCTGACTGAGACTGTTACCCAGAGGGCATGTCTACACAAGATGCTACAGCCACATAGCGTCATTGGGCACAAACATGATGCCAATGCTATATCACTGTCATGATGAGCTACGTTTCTGTAGCTCATCGCAACAGCAAAATAGCATCTAAAAATAACTGTGTGCCGCTGGGACTGTACAGTACCACTGGGTACTGCCCAGTCATTTACTACTTGCAAGTATTTTACAACTATTTAGCAAATACTAAATGACTGCACAGTCAGTCAGGGGCACATGTAGATGCACCCAGAGTGTCCTGTATTGCAAGGTATTGCATGCTAGGTCCCAGGTGGCCCGGTCTGGGTGTCACTCAGGGTCAGAAGAAACAACTGAGATCCAGGAAGAGTGTGCAGAGTCCAGGTGTAGGGAAGCCAGAAATCCATCTGGGGAACGAATTTAGAGATCCAGAGGGTCAGGTAGAGAATGGGGTCAGGAAGTCAGCTGGGTTGGGTATCCAGGAGATCCAGGAGTCAGGTTAGGGAGCCAAAGGGTCAGGCCAACCTCAGGGTCCATGGGCAAGCCAGGTCAGGTAGCCAAGGAATCGTTCAGATAGCTAGTAGAGGCAAAGCCAAGAATGAAGCCACCTGGGTACAAGGTTCAGCCTTATTGCTCAGGTTCTTTCTCTTCTGGGTCAGGTTTTTTTATAGGAAGGGGTAAAGGGTCAGCTGATGCTGGTTGGCTACTCCAGTTGCAGGGAGTGGATGGGTGGCTAGGCCCAGATTATGGTTCTGATGTCTACTCCAACACTCAGCTGAAGAGGTGGAAAACTGGGGTGAGCAGCTGCACCAGGCAGGCTGAGCCCCCAGGTTCAAGGCCACAGCCTGACAGTGAAGTGAAGGGCAGTAGTAGCCAGTTATTCCCATATATAAAGGGTGTCATCTCTCCCCCACTAGGATCTGAGGTGAGCACGTTGCCTGTAGATTTCAAATAGCTAGCTGCTAAGAGCAGCAGACTGGAAGCCTGTGCTCTGTTCTGGGCTGTGGAGAGGAGCATCCTCTGCAAGACTCTAAAGCATTTCTACCACTGAGTCCCGGTGTTCTTTAATTGTTCCAGTTGTATTCTGTCTACCCACCCACGCTTCACTAAAGCCTTTTTGGCTTCTCTTCCTTGTCTCTACTCATGCCCCCATTAAATCCACAACATGATACCAGGCTTTCCCCAGTCCCCTCTGCTCCACATATCAGAGCCCACACCTCCAGCCCGTCCCCGACTGCCTCAGTCACCACTCTGCATTCTAGATGAGCTGTTCCCACCCCTTCCCTGATGTGTCAGAAGTGGGAGCACTAATGGTACAGGAGTGACAGTCTCCTTGTTCTCAATGTGGTGCTTGTTGCCACAGCAGCCCATGGCTGCCAGGAGGGGCAACTCTGAAGAAAACCCTGTTGCTCATATAGTCCTCAAGGAGCTGTGCATTTTCTCTGGAGAGATGGCCCATGCCAATCACTTAGAGGGGAGGATGCAGCTGTATGTGGTGAGGATGCAGCTCACTGTAGATAGAATCTGAAGAGTTAAGCATCTGTACTCTAAGAAGTCAAAGCTCATGCATGAACCAAGATTTTCAGAGGCTCAAAGTTGGCCAAATGGGAGCAAAGACTGCAAGCACCACCCTTCACACACCTCAAGGTCTCCTTGCCAAGTTTCAGGAACCACTGAGGCTCCCTGCAGTCTGTTCCCCTCAGCTATTTTATGGTACATGTTTTGAGAATATGCACTTACCTGGAGTCTAAGGAAACATTGATGACTTCACTTACCTGGAGTCTTTTTAAACATTGATGGCCTATGCTGTAGTAGATCTGATACTTTGTAATAATAGAACCCACTCAGTATGGATTTAGTTACTACAATAGCAGCTCAAAGGTGAGGCTTTTGATACCATCTTTATGTATGCCATTGGGTGCATTTATATGAGACACTTTACTGTATATTAGACTAATCTAATGCACAGTAAAGCATCAGCATTTACATGTGCATGGCAATTATTGTGCATTAAATTAGTGTAATGCTCTGTTTGCTGCTACCTGTAGATACAGGTGTATTAAACTAATGTGCCAAAGTGCACGTGTAGATGCTGACCAGAATTATTTGTTCCTGGTCAGCACAGGCAGCAGGGGGACACCAGTTAGCTCCAAGCTCCGTGGGGCAGGTGGGGAGCTTGGGACAGCTCCTTGCCTGCTCCCCAGAGCAGCTCTTAGCCCTGTTGAGCCACCAGGCAGTCAGGGAGCTGGGGAAAGTTGCCCACCCACACCCAGGAGCAGCCTGCTCCCCCAGTGCCCTCTGCCAGCCCTGGGCTGGTACACGAGAGAGCATGGAGCTCCCCCTGGTGGCTAAAGGGGGTCAAAGCAGGACAGGACAGCCCTGGACTTAACTGCTCCCATGAGTAACAAATTTGGTCCCACTGCAGGCACACATTCAGATGTGTGCCAGGGCACAATTTAATGTGCCTGAATTTTCCGCACAGAAAAATCAGGCACAGTAATTGCAATTGTAGACTAGCCCGTTATGCTGGCTTATATTTGCTTGCTTTTAGTTTGCTAAAAGCCTCTTCTATTACTCTGACAGCTAGCAAGAATAAAAAAGAGTCAAGTTCAGGCTTAGTTGTCAATTCTGACACTAAGAAGTCATTGCAAAAGTGCAATCAGTCACATCAGCTTTTTAAAAATCTGTTTGTGGACTTTTTTTAATGAGAGTAAAATATTTTTTTTATAATAGACCACTGCCTTTATGGACATGCAGTTTATTCAGTTCCAAAATTTTTATCCATATTCAGTCACCATGATAAAATCAAAGGTGGCAGTTCAGGTATGGCTTTTGAAAATTTAAATGGAATAAAAGATCTAAAATTAAACAGTGCTAAGAAGTCAATAAAAGTTATATCATAATTGCCCTTGGGTAGAGTAAAGCTTCTGTATGTGTATTCTGCTGTAGATATAATTACGTTCTTCTACAGCTGTAAGTTAAAGATGATTTCAGAGACACTAAGGTCAATATTTTCAAATATTGGTGTCTAAAATTGAATCCCTAATTCTAGCTAAATACCTAAATAAAATGTTCAGGTGTTCAAAACTGCTGAGTTTCTGTAGGTGGTTTTATCTTTTGAAAGTCAGAACAAATTAATTGAGTTGTCCAATTTTGGACTTAAGAGTCTAGTGTTATGCACTGTGATGTGAAAATGTTTTCCTATGTGTCACTTTTTTTTGTATGCTGCAAATACTTCTACTGTATATAATGAGGAAAATGCTAAAGATGTGAAACATGTACATATTTATTACCTATTTGTATGTCAACAAAAATAGGCAAAACAATATGAATTAAGTGATAGCTGAGACTTCGTGAAATGAGGATATGGTGCTATCAATGAAGCAAAGTAATTGTACTGGTACTACTACTACTACCTCTGCTATCTGCTGTGAGCAAAATCATTGCTGGTCACTATAGGAGAGTTCAGGAGCATAAGGCACCCATGTGTAGAATTAGATGGGGAAGGGATGGACAAAGGCCAGGATTGGCCAGAATCTTGATTTCACCTTCTGTGCGTTGGCCAGTGCTGTGGAGTTTGAAACCATATGGAGATCTGGTCAAAAATTTTCATCCACATTGTTCTTCGATAGAAAATTATTTTTGGCTAAATGAAAATTTGTATTAAAATTTCAATGGAAACTGTTAATTTTTCTTTAAAAAATGCTATTTCTGCTGAGGACTGAACTATTTTGGCCAGCATATTTCAGTTTGGAGGAATACTACGATGACTTGTGGGGAAGACAGTTTGGGTGACTCGGTTCTCCGTTGTCCTTCCACGATATGCCTTAACAAGGAATTCCTATGATGCACTGTCTGCCCATTTCAGGAGGGAAAAGATGTGGTGCATCATGGGAGCCTGACCTAGAGAGGAGAATGGGAGCATGAGGCTCTATGTCATCATTTCCAAATGAAAATAATACCAGAATGGTGCATAAGAACCAATAATAAGTTATATCAAAAATAGAGAACCAGTCCTGACAGAGGAAATCAGAGCATAGTGACTACAGTGGCTGGGCCACATTGAAAGAAGGGAAGTGATCCAGACATCAAAGAAAATGGTTTCCAGGGTACCAGAGAGGAGAAGGCTTCCTTGATGACCAAGATGAAGATGGCTAGATGATGTGGTGTCAGACCTACAGAAATTAGATATGGAGGATGAAGGGACACACCAGAGAGTAATGGATGAAGATAGCGGAGTCAGTCTAGGGCCTAGAGTGCAAACGAAGAGAGTGAGTGAGAATCCAAATTTCTGCATGGGGCCACATAGCATTTTTCAATGAGCTCTTGCCATCTGTGCCGGCTGCAAACCTTGGGCAGGTTATTCTTCTCCTGGAGCAAATGCAAATAATGTCTAAGTCGCACATCATTCTCCAATTTCCTTCAGGAGCAGAAACCTATTCAATGCCCTTCACTTACCGTCTAAACCTTTATACACTCAGTTGCTAAAAAAGGTGTGCAAAATTATCCATTTTAGGTTCAAGCATAGTGCATAGAGTTAAAGCAATTCATAAATGTGATGCTAAAAGTAATATTATATGCAAATATAAAAAATAAAAGTACTAGGTTTGCTAGTTATGCTGAAGTGCGTATTAGAATGATTGATCTTGATATTTCCCTCACCACTGACTGGCATGTGACATCTATTATGGTATAACATCATGCTCAGTGAGCAGCAATGGAATGGAAACTACTTACTTTCTGTCAATGTGTGATGGTAAAGACATGGATACCATGTGATACTCAGTGTTAAAATGAGAATTTAGAGAAAACCAACAAGTCTACCGGTAATGGTTTATCTATATGGTGAGTGTTAACTTTACTAATTTAACAGGATATTGGATTTATTCATTTTCCTTTCATAGGGTTTTTCCACAATTTTGCCCTCTTAATCTTCACATCAGGAGAGAAAGATGCAGCTGCCTCTGAAGTGTCTCGGCGTAATTCTGGGCTGATCTAGAATTGAGCGGCTGCCCTGTCTAGTGTCTATAGCTCTTGTGAAGAATGGGAATGAGCAGAAAGATCGAGTTTGGGACCTTAATGATGATGGATTGGGCTACTGGTGGTCCACAAAGTTGTTGCCATTAATCATAGTGCAAGAAAAACAATGGCTGTTCAGCTGTTTATAGTTACGGTTTATTCTAGCTCAAATGTTGTTAAATTTTTTCCTAGTTTGCAGACGCAATATTGTTTAAATCACTTGTAGCAGTACAGTAAATAAAACTACAATTACTGAACAACCTGCTTTTTAACAAAGTAAGTGATTTATGGCTTCGTAGTAGGATGTATTAAAATTCTGGGTGTGAGATTGAAGCTGTAATTCAAGGAAAACAGAATATGAGCTCCAAGGAAGCTGTAAAAGTTTCAAAAAATTATTTGCTAGCAGCAAGACAACTGTGGACTGTATAAAAGCAGGCAGGGTAAATTTGCACCTTATAGGCTTAGTAAGTAGAGAGATATATAGTACAAGCTTTGGTGATTGGGAGCTCACTTTCATCAGATGCTGTGAAAGGAAGTTTTGTTAGTCTATAAGCCCCCTACCACACGTTGCATTTAAGACATGAGAAACCAGTTAATCATGTCTTAAGTTGTAATCTAGCCACACATTAAAACTATTAATGGCATCATAAAACCAGGAATAAGCCACAAAGTTATTCCACAAAAAATGTGTAATAATTTTGTGACCAGTTCCTATCATGCCTTGAATTGAACGTGTGACCAGGGGGCTCCCAGCCACAACTGAGGGGGCTCCCAGCCACGGGGGCATACCTTGTGCTCCCATGGCTGGGTGCCCAGATCAGCTGATAGGGCTCAAAGCCATGGGACAGGATGATGTACCTCTGTGGCTGGGAGCCTTGTTAACTGTGCAGGCTCCCAACCATGGGAGCTGGCTACTTACTGGTGCAGGAAGAGCCCAAGATCATGATCCCAGGCTTTCCCTGTACTGGAAATAGGGAGCTCAATCCCACAATCGTACCTCCTGCTATGCACGCATGGCACGGCAGGAAGCACAAATATATGGAGAGTTCATCAGATCCCATCCTGCCTTTACAAGTCTGGCAGGAGTCCAAGGTGCATATCTATCCTGCCTTCTGTTTGATTTCAGACTAATATGACAAACTATGTCTCTGTGCTCATAGTATAAAGAATACCAGGTATATTTAATCAAGAGAAAAACAGGATTTAGCCTGCGTAATTTATTGAATTGTCAGCCTGCATAGGATGATTGGCTATTTCCAGGATTGTAGCATCAGTTAAACGCATGAGAAGTGTTACATTGAGTCCTGAGTCCTGTATATAAGAACGTGCCATCCAGTCTTGCAACCTGATTCTTCTTGGAAAGAGGGGTTCTGCATGGATTTTTTTGAGGCCCAAAGAAGTGCTTTCTCATATATTCCTTTATTCCCCCTACAGATAGATTTTCAATGAAAATACATGGTCTTTGATGGCACTGTCAACAGAAGAGGGATACATGGTCTTGTGGTTAGAGCAGAAGATTGACAACCAGACATCATGAGTTCCGTTCTCAACTCTGCCGCTTATTTTTTGCACTTCTTATCAGCTTTTCTTGTCTGTTTCCTTTAGGTTCTTACACTGTCGTGGTGCTGCAGGCCACTTCAACACTCTGTACTGGAATTGTCTGTAAAATGAGGCATGATAATAAGAGCATTGTGAAAGTTAACTTGAGTCCTGTTCAGCATTTCTCACTCACCAAAGCCCCTGCTGAGTTCAGTGGGAGTTGGAGCCAATGGGAGTTTTGGTGAGGAAGGTATAAAATAGGCTCTTGAATTATGGCTTAATCCTGGAATACATTCTGTGTCTTCAGTGGGGCTATGCATGCAGAACAAGTATCGGTCCCTTAACGTTTGTAAAATAGCTTGAGATCTTCTGGGAAACAGGCTGATATGGGCCTGATCCTATCAATGCTTGCTACAAGCTTTAGTGCATGCTACAGTGAGTAGGTGTCTGATTTTACGTCGAGCTAGGGGACACATGGGATGTGCTACATTTATTTGATATGTGTTTGTGGGATAGGAATCCTGAATAAGTGCAGGATAAGTACCATTTATTAATTAGTTAATAATCATATATAGCTTTTAACATTTTATTTAAACTTTCAGGAGTTGAAATAGCTGGGCAAAATTTTCAAAAATGCCTAAATGACATCAGTAATTCCTAACTCCTGGCAGGTGCTATAATATACAGGGTGGGTGATACCAGGACCGCCACCTCCTCTCCTTCCACCCATTGCACTCTAAAAAGAAAGCAGCTGCCTTTCGTAAGGGGCCCAATCCTGTCAGTGTGCTCTGAACAAGCCCATTAGATGGGGTGCCTCAGAGAATTTAGGAAATGCTCCACCTAATCCCTGGATCCTTGCAGGATTTAGGTGTGAGGAAGGCGTCTGTTCAGGCTGGTTCTGGACATTTGCAGGTGCAGACCTGCAGGCACTAAGTGTTCCTTCACATCCAACAAGAGTCACCTCCAGGGTTAGCTATGTGAGTTTCTATTACTTCATAATGTTGACTCTAGGCACCTAAAGTCTGTCTGAGTCCATGAAAAGGATCTGGCCCTACGTTGCTTTATTTAGTGAGACTTGGGCTTCTTGGTCACTTAGGCACCTTTGAATTTTTAACCCACTGACAAGCACGTTCCATAGATTGTCCAGGCAACAATATACAAATTATAAAAGCACCAATCATAATCACAAGCTGAATTAAATTTTCCACTTGAAACAAGGAGTCGGCCTCCTCTGTGTAGTATGTATTCTCAAAATTCTCAAAACTTACTCCTTGAATTAATTGTCTGAGAATTCACATATAGGTATTAATTAGCTCATGTAAAATTAATTTAAATTTTATCTCTTAAAAAATTTAATACCTCATATCAGATTTTTTTTCTTTAAGCTTCTTCTTCAACAGAGTTTCCTCACAGATCTCCATGTCCTCTTTCAAAAGACTGACATATCGTATCATTTTCAGTGGAATTGAGGCCACAGGTCTCAGTTATGAAACCCTTTGCAAAATGGCTGCCATCTCCCATTGTTCTCAATAGGACCAAGACTGCCATTTTTGTTTTTCCATGAGTTAACATGTTTGGATTTCTTTTTACTATGGTTTTTTTTTTCTTTTAGTATAACTGAACTTCATACCTTTTGTAATACTTGCTTTGGAGATCACTACAACACTCCTGTAACCTTTAATTATTGATATGTATGCTCAACTGTAACTTAATGCAGTTTTTGTTGTGAATTATATATAATGGTTTTCAAGAAGTCCTTAAAACCCTTTTGAGTAAAAATATAGTTATTAAATAGTGAAAGTTCAAGTATATTCTTTGTATTCTTGCTGATTATAGAGGTTTCCTCCTCCTTGTCCATGAAAAAGTTTCCTCAGGCCCAAATATGCCTTGAATAGCTTCCACTTATGGAGCAATTTTGTGTATTGCACTTGGCATTGATTATTTGCACTTTTATAGCACCTAGCAGCTCTAGACAAAGACCAGGGCCCCACTGTTCTGGGCACTGTACAAACACAGAACAAAAAGAGTTTTTTACCCCAACAGTTTGCCATTTAAAATAGAAGACGAGAGATGTTAGCTGGATCCAGACCTACTGGTAGCACAAGGAAACAATGAGACATGATTGGTCAACCGAGTGAGAACTGATCATAGCTCAGCCATTACCCTAACGGCTGTCAGGTTTTTCTTAAGGAAACTTTTAATGAAGAATTTGAAGGAGAATGATGAAGTGGCTTTGTAGATATTTACAAGGAGTTCCTTAGGGACAGTAGAGGGGGGAAAAAAAGGGTATTTGTTTGAAAATGCGTGAGAGGTGAAAAGCAGAGGCTTGCATTATGGAACAGATGAAGGCAGGACATGACCTTTTGATATTGAATGAGGGATGATGATTAGAGGAGAGAGAGGCCACAAATAGCCTTGGGACTGAGGAAAGGTAGTTTGGATGAGAACAGAGAAGACAGGTGGGGAAAGGATACCAGAGGGAGACATGTTCAAAGCAGTAGACTAGTGATCTTGGCTGCAGTGTTCTGGGTAGATCCAAGTTGAACACAGCTGGATTTTTCAAGGAGCATACAGTACTCAAGACATGAAATGATGAGAATCTAGATAAGAGATATAACATTGTAGATCAATTGGAAAAGCCATGTCTTAATGAAATAATCTCTGAGTTAAGTTATAACCTAGTTGTGAAGACCTAAGTTAGGGACAGAAATTACACATAAACTAGTATAAGTGATTGGAAACCAGTACAACTCTGTAACACAACAGAAGTTCAGTGCACATAAACCACTTCCAAAATAGCCCAAACCAGTTTAAGATAAACCTGGATGGATATAGTATCAGACTTAACTGATTTAGGTTAAATCAGTGTATTGAACTTCTGTCCCAGATCCCCTCCAGATTCAAGTTAACTCATAGTCCCCCAGCATCCCAGGATGCTTTGCACCAGCTCCACAGCACCCCCCACCCTGCAGGGTAGGTGGGCTAGCTTTGGCCCAAACTGTCTGCTCCAGCAAGCAGGGAGGCATGCTCTTGCACCACCCCCCCAGCTTCTGGCCTGGGCCACTGCAGGCATGTGGATGCATTTCTGTAATCAAAAGTGAATGTCTGTTCATGTACTTATCAGTTCAATCTATGCAGCTTAGACTAACTTGTGAAGGTTGGAGCAGTTCAGCCTCAGGCTTCAACCTCAGTCTGTACTTAGCCCTACAGAACAGGTTGAGCTGAAGATGCCTCCTATGTTAAGGTCTGAGGGACAGGGAAGATAGTGGTACTCTTACAGTGACAAAGGAAGTTACCAAAAGAGTTTGAGGGGTAAAATTATCCATATTTTAGCCATCTAGAACTAGAGTTGATATCCTGACTTTGACAAGGAGATGTCAGAGTGAGAGGCTGAGATTTTAACTTCGACATATCTGAAGTAGAAAGGTAGATGTTTGAGTTGGTAGTTTTTAAATTGGTAAGCTTGTGAATGAAATTACTAAGATTTCATTCACTGGAGCTTAGATCCATAAAGCTGTTTCAGTGACTAAATACTATCTGGGTGTGAAAAGACCTTCCTGGTTCAAGACCTAAGCAACTTTCCTCTCCTCATTCAAATTCCTCTTGTAGACTCATGTCTTTCATGATGCCCACCAAAATCAAGGTAATAGTAGCTGCACAGTGCATTTAAACACATACAGGCATGCATGTCTGCACACACTCTTGTGGTTCTCCAAGTGTTTCCTTTTTCTTCTTTGCCAGTCTTCTAGACTGTAAACCCCAGTGCAAGGATTTTAGTTTGATGCAGGCATTTAAAAATCAATAGTAAAAGGTTTCATTGTTGGTTTTGTGGTTTCCATTGCAGAATTTAAAAATTTCACAGTACAGTCATCTTTTGATGCAGTAACTAATAGAAACACAACTTAACATTGAACTAACAAATGTTAACATGAGTTACTGTGAGACCTTTTTTTGCTTGCAGCCCGTTTCACCCCATCCATGCAATATTGTTTATCACTGCCACTTTTTGCATCATGTCTAACATTAGGCCTCTAGCTTACAGACTGCTCTGCCTGGACATGTAGAGCAGTACTGCCATCAGTAGTTCACACAACTGGCCCCTGAAGTCTGGATAAGTTCTACCAAGTTAAACGGAGGAGATGGAAGATGCTGTGTGTCAGCTGATCCATGATGGATATTTCATGTGTCCACTCTCTCCCACAGTAAGTGGAAACTAAACCAGAACAATTAACCCTGAATGAAAGTTGGGGGGGGGCACTCCAAAAAAGCTTGCTAAGCAAATGTAACACATATAAACTATATAAGCTATATATACAAATATAATGAATATAATAACAAATATAAGCTCCTAGTTATGCTTCTACTTACAATAGGGTAGGGAAGGCACACAAGGCAATCAGGGCCGTCCCTGGGGGGGTGGAAAATCATGGTGACCTTCCCATGCCCCACACTTTGGGGGGGGTCCCACGGAGCTGGGTGGAGCGGCATGATGACTCTACACTGCCGCTGGCTTCACATCTGTCCACTCACCACCCCACCGCCAAATCTGCTGCTGGCTTCCTCACATCCGGGGGCGGGGCCCCGCACAGGCTGATTTGCCCCAGGCCCCGCACCCTGCTCAGGCCATCACAGATCAGATGACACCCATTAAATCCCCCTTTTTAATTTAATAATTTGTTCCTCGGTTCACACCATCAGACTGTACACTGTCCTGATGATACTGTGAGTTCTCAATTGTGCTTTTGGGCACAGAAAAGTTAATTTTTAAAATTTATTTTTTTCACTTTAAATACATAAACAGTATTTGTGAAAACACAGCTGCAGCTTAATATTTCCTCAGCCAAATTAAATCAGGTGTTTCCCATACAACAGTACAACACCAAAGGCTTTTTAGACTAAAAAGCATTTAAAACAAGGTAAATAAATTCTACTTTATTTCTGTCTAGATTAGAGTTCACTGGAACAGACAACAATCCATGGGGAATTCTTTCAGAACTGTTTTTTTATATTTGTCATGAATGCAATAGGAAAGCCTGAAGTCCTGGTAATCACCAGGATCCTGATAAGCAAATACAAACCTATTACCTCCTACATTACAAAACATTTATACCAAAAAAAAAATAGAAAAGTATTGTATCTGTATTGGTGAGATTTCAGCTAATTATATCCAGATGATTCAACAGGCAGCCTATAACAATAGATTGATGATGTAATGGTAAGTAAATTAAATGTTACTTTCAAGACCCCAGTGCTTCAATTAAAGAAAAAAATTAAGGGGTGGAGGGGAAAAAAGGGTTCATCCAGATTTTGGTGGAATGAAATGAAGTGACTTATTCTCTCCTGAATCATTCAATTTTTCATCAAGAGCCTCATGTAGCCTCCCTTTCTTCTTGATTTTGGTATTCAGGAAGTCCCTGGCTTTTTCCGAGTCATGAGAGAGACACTTTAGTTTCACAGAAAAAGAAGCTGATGAGTGAAATTCTGATGTGGCAAGTGTCTCAACTGCATCTTATTTTTTTTACTTCTACTGTGAGTTCCTTATGGAAAAGGTCTATAAAATGTTGAGACAAAAGCAATATAGGATCAATATAAATTTATAATTATTCTCTGAAACTTAAATCTAACAAAATTTAAGGAAGAACTTTACTATTTGCACACATTTTTTGTATGATCCCTAAAATAATACTGAGGTGGAAAACATGAAAATCCAGCTTCCATTAGGTGCATAAATGTACTTAAGTACAATTCTGTTCTACCACTTGAATCCCTGAAAAACAGTTAAATCAAAAAGTAGATGGGTCCTCCTCATCTTCTGTGTAGTGTTTTTGTGACTCAGTTTCAAGGGTAAGGGTATCACAAAGTTAAGTATATTCATGGCTTTTCAGGAACTGCAACAAGGTGGAATCCAGGATTTAGGCACCTAAATCCACTTAGACTCTATAGGTGGAGTAAAATTTGGCTCTAAGACCTAAAGGTGCTTCAGTAATGGTGGGCATGTGTGTCAGGGAAACTATGGATTTGCTAATATTATTGAAAATCTATTTCCTTTATATCTAAACCAGTAATATGAATTTTATGATTTAATTGCCTCGTCACAATCGATTAACGGGGGAAAAAATTGCTATACCCATCCGTCAGGCAAGAGTTTCGGTTTTTAGTATTTGTGAACTCGTACGTCTTGTATGTTGTGAGTAACAATCCATGCATGAGTAGTAATTACCTACTGATAAAGAGTAGGTTCTTCATTCGAAACACTGAACCGCCACTCTCTGTGCCCTAAGAAAAGTCATTATCTTTTTGTAACAAATCTAAGATCATTATTACAGGCCCCGTAGTAGATTATTAGATCTCTTCAGGTTCCAGTAGACTGTCTTGACCAGGATGAATGTATGTCATCATATGTTGTGTAGGGTTCTGCTGAGACATCATAGAGTCTTTGTTTCTCCCTCCTCCCACCCCAAAAGAAGGATTTTTCTAATAATAAGTAAAAAGAATCTGATTACGCCAAGCACCCGTGTGACAAATATTCATCAGGAGAGAAGCATTAAGGTAAAATATAGAGGGACTGATATGCTAAGTTTTAAGGTGGTACCACATTCTGTTTCCATTTTCATTTTCGGAGATGGTGGAGGGAATTGGTCCACAGCACTCTTTTGTAGAGCATCCTTGTGAAGTGAGTTGATTAGGTAATATGTGCATGCCCACCATGAGTATGCATGTGTGAGTGAGTATTGTAGTGATGCAAGTACATATAACAAGAATGCAAGTTATTATGAAATCAGCCTTAATTAAAACACAGTTGAGGCCAAATGAGACACCACGTATATCATGTTGTCAATTAAAATAATTGTCCTTAAATTAAAAGCTTTGATTCAGTTTTCCTCAGTCGGGGGCGGGGGGAACCAGCTTCACAGCTCCGATTAACCTGTCTCCCAGGGAAAGCTGCATGAAAGGAATGGGATTTTATTTGCTTTGAATCTGTGGTTAGCTATTTCAGCTATTGCCATTATAGTTTCATAAAGATCTGTGCATCTTAAACCAAGGATTTGCCCCTGGCTTTTCTACAAAGATGTCACCTTTACTGCGTGGGTACTATATGGGGAAACTGCAAGGATTTGGGGTCATCCAGTACCTTAAATCTGTGGGTGCACTATGCTTTTTGGTTCCTAGTAGATGATATAAAATGTTGAGACTTTAGGAACCTACGTTGGCATTCTGTAATTTTTTTTTCAGAAGGGTATTACAACATATTTGATCTCCATGCAAGAGTTAGAGTTATAGTATATATAATATAAATATATATTCTTCCATGCAAGAGTTAGATTTAAAATACGCAACAGAATTATTAACTTAGGGACTGATCTTGACAAGCCTTACATAAGGAAACCGTACATAAGCCAATTTGGACCACTCCGCCATTAAAAGTTTGGCGTGATGCATCAAGCTGTACTGTTTGCTAATAATGAAATAATTCTGTAGTTTGGCTTGGGCTTTGGCTTTTAGATGTAAACTAATATCCCCATGTTATGCGGGTGGGGGGGAAGACCAGGCTGACTTCTAATTAGCTTAGACCAAAAAGCTGTCTCCTGTGACTATTTTTATCCCATGTT
>NW_017729032.1:10574400-10575531 GCF_001723915.1 Gavialis gangeticus | reverse complement strand
ACTGTTTGCTAATAATGAAATAATTCTGTAGTTTGGCTTGGGCTTTGGCTTTTAGATGTAAACTAATATCCCCATGTTATGCGGGTGGGGGGGAAGACCAGGCTGACTTCTAATTAGCTTAGACCAAAAAGCTGTCTCCTGTGACTATTTTTATCCAATGTTTATATCTTGTTTGTGTTTTATCTATGTTCTCTTCTTTCATGCAATTATTTTTATTTCTGAAGCCCTGTTAACTATTTCACTGACTCACTGGCTCTCTTTACTTGTAGGAGCAATTTTTCTATAGTGTCTAACTTTAAAGAAACCATCACAAAAATCATAATTCTAATAACTTACTGTTTATTACAAAAAACACCTTAGACTTTACAAATGAATTATTTTTCAGAAATTAAGTTATGTGTAGCCATGTGCTTCTTTCTCCTTGCATTCCTCTTAGTCAAAGCAATGATTATAGACTGAGCCCAAACTGACTAATTTACTGTGTTTGTTATGCTTTTGCAACATATGGTAATGCTGGGGTTGTAGACACTACATAAAATGTATAATGGTTTATAAAGGAATGTTTCTACTGATCTAAGGTATCATCATTGTTATTAATGATGTGCATTTCAGACACATCCTTTATAGAAAGATAGCCTCTAAAGAAGATAATAAAGGGGAAAATATCTATTTGCTACTATAATAATTATTGAAAAAAGAAAAATCTCACAACCAGGAAGAGATCAAACTTGTATTTGGATAAATATCACATTTTTAATGCAAGCCTGTATGGATCACTCACCATCCCCATTTATTTATTTTTCTGCATTCTGGGAGCTACGCAGGCCCAGTCATGGACCATGAGCCTGTTGTGGATAAAAACCATGTACTGTTTGCAAACATATAACCCAAAGGCAGTTTGTGCCCCAAAGAGCTTACAATCTAAGCAAAATTGTGACCACTTGTGCTGGTTTCACCCCTTTCTTCTATTTGTACGTGTTTGATTGTCATTAGTTTCTTAGGCCATAATCAAATTCTGGGTGAAATCCAGGTCCCATTGAGGTCAACAGAAGTTCTGAAGTTGACTTCATTAGCACCTACCCTTTGGGTTTAGGTGAAGAAAAATTGGACCTTGTGGCTGTTTGTGCCCTT
>NW_017729032.1:10561425-10569400 GCF_001723915.1 Gavialis gangeticus | reverse complement strand
TTCTATTTGTACGTGTTTGATTGTCATTAGTTTCTTAGGCCATAATCAAATTCTGGGTGAAATCCAGGTCCCATTGAGGTCAACAGAAGTTCTGAAGTTGACTTCATTAGCACCTACCCTTTGGGTTTAGGTGAAGAAAAATTGGACCTTGTGGCTGTTTGTGCCCTTTGTTTGCCCTGTATTTATTCTCTTGCTCTTTCCTTCCCATCCCTCATCCTCTTTCTTCTTTTACTGGGTCTCCTTGCTTGGCTTTCTATGCTTGGATTTTAAGAGGGTGGTTTATGGTAACGGTGTTTTTTTGTAGTGGTAATTATATTGGGACAAGTTTTATCGTTCTTTAACAGTGAAATCATTTGGAGTCTTTCTGTAGCAATTGTTGAGCAAAAACTGAGGACTAAAATATGTTTTACTGGATTGGGGGAGGTGTGAATGTAGACAGAGGAGGGTCATTGAAGTGCCCTGGTTGACCCTTGTAAAGCCAGCAGTTCTTTAGTCCTTATTCAGAGAAAGTTCCTGTACGTTTTAGATGTTTAAATCTGCTGCCCTTATTGTTATCATATATCAGTTCAGAGCTGAAGCAGGAAAAAAATAATATAAGTGCCAGGAGTCACATCTTCGCTCTAAATAAGTGACACAAACCACAATTAAGGCATTCATTGAAATGCTTTTTGTCTGGCTTTGGAAGTTGCCTGTAAGTTACAGTTGCCTTTTAAAATTACTCCTCTGAAGGGCTACCTACCAGCCCCTAGGCATCCAAAGCATTAATTTATCATTGAGTGCTTTGTGGTGATCTGTACCCTTTCCCTCTATTACTTTAGTCTGTTCAGGCTTTCTTCTTTTCTTTCCTCATTTTTCTTCCAAAATTCAATAGTTTTATTTTCTCCATTTTGGACTCAAAGTCCCTCATTTAGGCCTGTTGAAGAACTAACAATGCCTCCATAAAAGGTTGCTTTTACAGATACGCTTTTGCTTCCTCTTTTGAAATAATGCCATCTTTGTTATACTCTAAGACTAGTAAAAATCAGTTTCTTTTTAGTGATCCTTTTTATCTCTGGGTATGCTTTTTGTGCTATGTCCAGAAATCTCTTGCTTGATTTATTACTTCTGTCCTGTCCAGGTAGGTAAAATCCCCTGCTACCACTAATTTGCTTTTCCCCCTAGCTTCCAAGATATTTTTATTGTTCCTTCTAATAAGAAAGTAGGAGTTGGTCTATAATTTTCCAACACTTTCATCAAAAACATTTCCAGGTACTTTGGTAGTCATTTAGGCAGGTACATTTTTTGCTAAAAATAATGGGGTGACTTTTGATCCTTTCCCACACATGGAAAATGTTGAAGTTTTTACTTTGCCTCCTAACTGGGACAGGTATTTTTGCAAAAACTGGAAAATTTTCAAAAGAAGGAAATTGTGTTTCTGGCCAGCTCCATGACTCAGTCTATTTATTTTTAAAAAATACAGGTATATAACTTTTAACTATCTAACCTTCAAATCTACTTATATGTACCTGCTATAGGAATTCTGGGCATCAGTCCCAGTTGCATTTCCAGTCTTTCAATGACCTCCAAACCTCTCTTTAATATACAACTACTCTTTCCTTTTCCTTCCAACTAATTTTACTTAGTTTTAACTTTTAGCCCCTCACCTTTTTATGTGCAGTTTGATTTTTTCTACTCCCAAGATGTCCATGGGCCCACATTTTACTATTTCTGTTTTTCCCTTGAATGGGTCCTGTATTCCAGTACAATGCAAAGCATTTGCTTCAGTGATCTAATGTATCTGTGTGTTGTTTTCCCAATTTTCTGTTTCTATCCAATTAACATTGATTTATTTGTCAATTGTATTATTCTACAGACAATGCAGAGGGTCCCCTGTGCCCTTTGATAGATGGCATCTAAATGTTAATACATATTACTGTTGTGTCTAACTGCCTCATATTCTCTTGTGGCCTCCTAGTAAATCATTTCTGCTAAGTTTTCTCCCCATTTTCCCTGCTTTGGAATAGGCCGGCTACCTATGCTTTTCATTTCCCAACTGTCATTCAATCTAAACTCATTCCTGGAAATCTGTCTCCCTAATTCTCCTCTTGTCCACATGGATCCTCACAGATCACATCTGTTTCCAGAAGGCTCCTTAATGCCAAACAAACCTGAGGACTTTCTATCCGCTCCTAAACAAATACTGTAGCTCCCACCCCAACCTACGTGTATCCAGTTCCTGTGATTTCTCACATATGAAGGATGTGACTGGCTCCTCTGCCTGGCATTGAGAGTGACATTGATATTCTTTCTGAATTTAATTCAGTAATTTGAATTGAAGTGAAATTGTGGCTATTTTCCATTCCTTGCGCTTTTGGAACAAGAAGCTTTCAAACGCTCCCTCATGTCACTAAAATGCAGCCACTCATTATTACTATTTATTACCAGTGTTTCTTTGACGTGGGACTGTGGATACCAGCAAGGCATCAAGGATCGGTTTAACAAGACATTGTAAAAGCATTGCAAAAGCAGTGATCTCACAATCTAGGATTTGGATTCTCTGCAATAAAATGATAGGGTTGGAGGGATCTCCAGGGTCATCTGAGCCAACCCTCGGCATGAATGCAGGAACACTGTTCCTAAACCATCAAATGCTTATCCAGCCTCTTCGTGAAAATTGTCAATGAAGGAGATTCTAGAACTTCCTGGACAGTTTTTTTGCTATTCCCTCACATCTCTAACAGTAAGGAGGTTTACCCTGAGATCTAAACTAAGAGTATTTCAGTGCAGTTTTAAACAATTGCTTTGTGTCCTCCCATAGGTAGCAAATGAGAAGTCAGAGATTCATAGATGCTAGGGTCAGAAGGGACCTCAACAGATCATCGCGCCTGACCCCCTGCATAGGCAAGGAAGAGTGCTGGGGTCAAATGACTGACTGAATGATGGAGGAAGTCATTCTCCATCATCTTTATGGCAGCCTCCTGGTATTTGAAAATAACTGTCCTATCTTCCATTTCTTACCTCTCTCTGAACATAGTTCTCTCAACCCTGTCTCAGATGTCCTTCCCCCCTACATCCCTTTATCATTTTCTCTGGGTTGTTTGTTTGTTTTAATTTTTTTTTTTTTGGTCGCCCATCTTTGGGCCTTCTCCAGCTTCTCCACAAACTTCTTAAAATACAGTGCTCTAGATGAGCCCTAATGAGTGCCAAATAGTATGGTACTATCACCTCCCATATCTTACACCTTTAGACTTCTGTTGATGTAATCCAAATTTACATCTGCTTTTTGTGTGTGTGTGTGATTGCATCACGTTGCTGGCTTATGCTGAATGTCATAAGACCCTTAGATACTTCTCAGCTACACTGCCATCCAGCCATCTTTTATTTCTGTATCTGGTTAGCTTTCCCTAGGTGTAGCATCTTCCATTTGTCTGTGTGAAACCTCATTCTGTTGTCGCTAGCCCAGCTCTCCAACCTATCAAAAGGGAAATATAGTTTGGGGCTGCAGGGATTTAAGGGCAGACTGGGTAGGTTGCAACCTACTTCATCCACCTGGCTAGTGAGGATTCATTGAGGAGACGGGGTTAAGACATGGCATCACGGTCTTCTGCTCTCTTACAGAAATTGTCCCATTTATAATTCATGGTACAGACTCCATAGGAGTCCTGTTGGGAGAAGCTGTTGATGACCTGTGTAAAATCAGTGTGTCCTACTATAACCCAGACTCTACCACCACCTCCTGCAGCCTTCCCCAATTTTAGACCTAGGTTCAACCCAGGTTGAGTTACGATTTCAAGCAGTTTGCACTATTAGTCGCTACCTTTCTGAAGTGGACTTTCCATCACATAAAGTGAATTGTCTGGCTTCCCAGGGTGAGTTCAGCCCCATGTAATTTTAAAATTATCCCAGCAATCACAGGGACTGGAAATAAATAATAATGATATGGAGGAGAAAGAGCAAGCAAATAAGGTAAGTACTATATTTCCTGACACTAACTGATTATACCATCCACCTCTTAAGGAGTCCCTCCAGTAATGAAACCATTTGCATCCTCTTTTCTGTAATTGTGTCTCCGTGGTGCAGTGGTATTATATCTCATCACCATCCTCCAACACACTTATTTAGTCATTCTGAAGCTCTTGCAAAACTGGGAAGCTATTTTGGGGGTTTCGTATGTGGTTTGATTTTCTGCCCGAGTGACAGTATTTTCTCATCAGCCATCAAGACTCTGCTTTCTGCCCTATATTCTAAAAGCCAGACTCCATAGATATTCTTCTTTAGCTTTTTCCTCAACCCAACTGTTTCTTCTTTCCAAAATTAAATAAATATTTTGTTCCTACAACACAGCAAATTCCAGTTTGCACTGTTTTTGCTAAACATGATGACGAAATGAAGTCATTTGTAGGTGTGGTGAACCAATGATTGCATGGACATTGCATTTGGCTCCATTACAAAGAAAAAGCAAAGATTTTAATGTTAATGAGAAGTGATTAACAAAAAAGTCCAAATTTTTAAAAAGCCTAATAGCAGATTTTCAGATAAATACCATCCGCACTTGAGGCCAAATTTTCAAATGCTCACCACGTCTAAACAGTGAGATTGGTTTTGTTTTTAAAAAAGATCACGTGCTTCATTTGAAAAAAAACTGATATAGTGGTCTGAGTAATGAAGGTGTTTCTGCCCAGCAGTCCCATTTGAGGGAGGGAAAAATAGCAGTTGAAGCACATTTTTAAAAATACAGTCCAAACTGGCTGGTCTACCAGCTGCATCCAGGGATGTATACTGTATCATGGCTCATTCAGTAAATGGAGACTTCCAGAGTGGGTAGAATTCCTCAGTAGAGTTGAAAATTTCATTTACTTGAGTGGATGCTTTGTTGAAGATTGTTGTGAAGGGACGTCTTTGCTGTCTGGTTTCAGTGAATGAGTTTCATGGTGTTATGAGCAGGGCTGGATGGGGGAGCATGAACAAACGGGTTATTTTTCTCAACTTTCTTCCTGATTTGAAAAAGAAAAAAATCCTACTACTATGCAGCATTATAATTACAATGGTGGTTTAAAATGCTTGGTTTAGGGCATCTCCCAGACAGAAACCTGGTGCTAAAGATCTTCTTTTTCCACGGGATTTTACCAGTCTAATCATCTTTGTCTCTGGATAAAGCAAGTTTAGTATTAGTGAGAGGGGCACAGGCTTCTCAGTGCCTCTCCCCTCCATGGCCCTACCCTTAGGCTGAAATTTGGAGAGGGGCTTGCCTTTAACTAGGCTGATTAGCCCACCTTGCAAGCCTGTTAACTTCTGTGGGATATTGAATAGGTTGTAAATTTAGGGCGTCTATCAAGGCTGCTCCAACACACGGTAATAGAGCAGACTCGATTAATCAAGTCTGGGCCATGGTAATTACTACTCCCCAGCATACTCCAGCGTGACGTGTATCACGTCCCCACACTGAAAAATGGTGGCGGGGGCACTTTAACTAAAGTTCGTTTCATGATTTTTAGTTGAAATGACCCCATTGACATTTTTCAGCACAGTGACAGTGATACACATGATGCTGTCAGTGCTTTAATTAGAGAGGCTCCCGGAGGATATGTATAAATGCCTGTAGTTACAATTTAAACCACTCCTTCAGTGCTGACCTAAAGGATATGTTTGTCATACAAAGCAGTGCCCTGTAAGGGTTAAGAAGATAGCTCTAAGCAAGCCCTGGGTTCCTGATGGAGTATGACCTTGTTAACAGTGCATTCTTCCTGGTCTAATATATGGCTTCGTGAGACTAATTCACAGCAGCAGCTGTGCTGCTTCTGGTACCACAGCTCCCACAGGGATCTCTACAGGTAGACACACCTACAGAGATTAACAATCAGTGTCAAGAGAGTAGTTTGCCCTCTATGCTTGTTTGGCCTGGATTGCTTTGTTGTAATTGTCAGTTTAAAAAAGGTGTTTTAATATAAATGAACAAGTTAATATGAGAGGTAGTGGTAGTGGTGGAAGTTTGGTGGCTTTGTGATGTGGACTATTGTAGGGAGCTGAACTGAATTCTTATTTCATAGGATCCTTTCCTTATAGGCTAGATATCTAGCACTGTCAAGGGAGTTGAACTTTCACCAGCTACTGTCAGTATTTCACCAGGTAGCAGTCTGCTAAAAGCATAAGAACAAGAACTGCCATTTACTGGGTCACACCATGGGTCCATCTTGCCCAGTCACCTGTGTCACACAGGGTGCATCTGCACGAGATGTTTACTGTGGAGCTGCCTAATTAGCTCTGAAGCAAAGTCTCAGCATTTACACATGCTGCCCTATTAGACTGCAGTAAACTAACTTGCATTTACAAGTATTATCATATAGCAGAGTTCTTTAGTCCACAGCAACACACATGTAGATGTTGATGGGACTGGCTAGGGCATAAGGATGTTTCAGCTTAGGGCCTGCCTGCTGGTTAGCCCTGCACTGGAGCAATATGCACCAGAGTTTATTGTGTCACATTAACTTTACATGTAGACATGCCCACAGCGGCATAAACTGAATGCTGAAATAGAGAGTGAACTGGGCATGACCAGGGTTTTTTCCACTGTTCTTCTCTTATTTGCAGCCTCCAGCATTTAAGGTCTAGGAAGTTCTGATACAAAGGCTATATCCCTACCTCATGTGCTCAGTAGCTACAGATGGCACTTCCCTCCAAGAATCTGTCCAATCCCTTTTTGAATCTGGCTAAACTATTGGCTTCCACAACATCTGGTGGCCATGGGTTCCACTCTTTAATTACACACTGTGTGAAAAAGAACTTCCTTTTGCTTGTTTTAAACTTACTATCTACTGGTTTCATTTTGTGACCCCTAGTTCTTGTATTGTAACAGATTGTAAATAATACATCCCTATTTACTTTTTCTTCACCATTTGGTATTTTGTAAACCCTTATCATGTCCCCCCTCAAGCTTCTCTCTTCTAAACAGAATAGACCTAGCTTCTTCAGTCTCTCGTTATAGGGAACCCCCCCATACCACTAATTCCCCTTTTTGCCCCTCTCTGTAATCAATTGATCACACACCAATGTAACCAGTTAGCTAGGCTCCAGTTGGCTGATCACCTGTTGGTGAAACTGGCCAGTTGTGGCCTTGGGTCCACCATGATCCGCTGGCTGGGAAATGGGCTCCATGGTCAGACCCAGAGGGTAGGAACTGACGGAAGACAATCATCATGGTGTCCTGTGACCAGTGGGATCTCCCAAGGCTCTGTCCTTGGACCCATGTTGTTCAACATCTTCATTAATGATGTGGATATTGGAGTCAGAAGTGGACTGGCCAATTTGCCAATGACACCAAACTTTGGAGCAAAGCATCCACACCAGAAGACAGGCGGGTGATCCAGGCTGACCTGGACAAGCTTAGCAAATGGGTGGACAAGAACCTGATGGTGTTTAACACCAAAAAATGCAAGGTTCTCCACCTTGGGAGGAAAAACCTGCAGCATCCTTATAAGCTCAGCACTGCTATGCTGGCTAGCACTATGGAAGAAAGAGACTTGGGGGTCATCATTGACCACAAGATGAACATAAGCCTTCAATGCGATGCTGTGGCTAGTAAAGCAACCAAAATGCTGGCTTGCATCCATAGATGCTTCTCAAGCAAATCCCAGGACGTCATTCTCCCCTTCTACTTGGCCTTGGTGAGGCTGCAGCTAAAGTACTGCATCCAGTTTTGGGCCCCACAATTCAAAAAGGATGTGGAGAAGCTTGAGAGAGTCCAGAGGAGAGCCATACCCATGATCAGAGGTCAGGAAAGCAGACCTTACAACAACAGGCTGAGAGCCATGGGGCTCTTTAGCCTGGAAAAGCGTGGGCTCAGGGGTGATCTGATGGCCACCTACAAGTTTATCAGGGGTGACCACCAGTATCTGCGGGCATGTTTGTTCACCAGAGTGCCCCAACGGATGACAAGATCGAACAGTTATGAACTACTGCAAGACCATTTCAGGCTGGACATAAGAATTTCTTTACTGTC
>NW_017729032.1:10556302-10561395 GCF_001723915.1 Gavialis gangeticus | reverse complement strand
GATGCTGCGGCTAGTAAAGCAACCAAAACGCTGGCTTGCATCCATAGATGCTTCTCAAGCAAATACCGGGACATCATTCTCCTGTTGTACTTGGCCTTGGTGAGGCCGCAGCTGGAGTACTGCATCCAGTTTTGGGCTCCACAATTCAAAAAGGATGTGGAGAAGCTTGAGAGATTCCAGAGAAGAGCCACGCGCATGATCAGAGGTGAGGAAAACAGACCTTACGACGACAGGCTGAGAGCCATGGGGCTCTTTAGCCTGGAAAAGCGTGGGCTCAGGGGTGATCTGATGGCCACCTACAAGTTTATCAGGGGTGACCACCAGTATCTGCGGGCATGTTTGTTCACCAGAGTGCCCCAACGGATGACAAGATCGAACAGTTATGAACTACTGCAAGACCATTTCAGGCTGGACATAAGAATTTCTTTACTGTCCGAGCCCCCAAGGTCTGGAACAGCCTGCCATCGGAGATGGTTCAAGCACCTACTCTGAACACCTTCGAGAGCAAATTGGATGCTTATCTTGCTGGGATCCTATGACCCCAGCTGACTTCCTGCCCTTCTGGCAGGTGACTGGACTCGATGATCTTCCAAGGTCCCTTCCAGCCTTAATGTCTATGAAATCTAATCTTTCAAAAGCCCAAATTTTGTTCCTCCAATGTGGAGATCCTGTAGGGGTAGGATCTGGGAGTGAGCCCACCACGCTAGCTGGTGTACAACCTAGGGGGGGATGCCAGCTGATTACACAGCAACAGAAGCTTTTTGTAATGGAGAGGCCTGAGGAGCATACATCAGCAGGACCTATTCAGCAGTATTAATTGATATCGAACTGTGTTTGAGCTGTAAATGCACCCCTAGAAAAAGACAATGAACTACTGATGCTTGGAGCTACTTCACTGGTTCCCTAGCTAAAGATTTGGCTGAACAGCTTATGGTGCTGGTGAAACTGCCTCTAATATGGCAGGCTTGGGGAGGGTCTCTTTGCAGATCACCTTCAGGATGCTAAGATTTGGTAATGGTTGATCAGAGGTGGACCTGCACAAACAACGTAGATGCCAAAAGCATTGTATTTCAGCCGAGTTCCCATTCTCTGTAGCCCCTCCAAAGTCTTTCACAGAGTTCTGAGAATCAATTGTTTTTCAATTGTAATTAATTGTAAGATATCTGTAAAAGAGGAGAGCTTCAGCTCCTCTTCATAGATCAAGAAGAAATTTACACAGGTAGGTTCCTTTAAAGCTAGCGGAAATTATTCTCTTTCTCTTGCAAGAACTAAACCCCCTTCTTGTCACTATGTAGACAGGTCTCTAAGTTGAGCAGAGCAAAAGGAAATGATTTAATCTTAGCTATAGAAAACCTTTGGTTTTGACAAAGCTAAAGGTAAAAAATATTGTATGTTCTGGGTGACTATTCTGTTAGCAGAAGGAACAATGGGTCTTAAGGAATTCCAAGGTGTTGACAAAGTATGACAATCAAAACCGTCTGTGGTGTACAAGACAGGCCAGAGTGGATGTTTTGTGGAACAGTATGGACAAATGGTTGCCTTGAAACACAGGGAATTGGTCATCATCTACTCCAGACCCTCAGGCACCGACTTGGGGAGGGGGAAAGATAGATTTCTGGTACATTATCCCTGCACTTTTTCACCTCAGAAGGAACATGGGAAAAAAGGTTGGTAAGAAACTTATACCTTATACTTTCTCATACTCATTTTTTCTGCTGAAGCACTGAATTATTAGTGTTATACTAATAAAGGTTATGGGTTGTTGATGCACTGTCTGCTACTCATTTAATAAATCACCCAATGAAAAGATACACTACCAATTGGTTAAACTGGTGTTCAATCAATTGATATTCATCAGACAACAGCAGTGAGTGAGCTGTGGTTTGAATAGGTAAGATCTTCTAATTGCTAGCAAGATCTGACATGCAAACTGGAGGAAATAAACTTCTGCTAATTCTACTGTCTGTTCAAAAGGGGGAAAATGTACATACTTAGTGTGCAATGAAGAACTTCTAGCTGAAATATATATATATTTTGTTTATAGAGCAGGGGTGGGCAAAATGCAGCCCTGGGGCCAGATGCAGCCCGCCAGACCATTCTATCTGGCCCACGGGGCCCCTAAAAAATTTGAAAATTAATATTTGATCTGCCCTGGGCTGCCTGTCGTGCAGCCTTCGATGGCTTGCCAAAACTCAGTAAGCAGCCCTCTGCCCAAAATAATTGCCCGCCCCTGTTATAGAGCCTAAAATATAAGTAACATTGTATAGATGTATAAGAAAACACAGCCCTTAGAGGAGGAAATTGCAGTTAAAAAAGACAAAAACAGCAACATAAAGATAAATAGGTCAAGGTGATGCCTGGCATGTGACTTGTTTGTCTTATTCTGTTTTGTTTCATGAGAAGCAGGCTGTCCTTAATAGAATGGCTCTAGTTACTAATGGTGAGGCTGGACCAATAAGAAGCCTGACGTGGGGGAAGATAGTTGAAAGCAACTCAAGTAATCTATGCACCTGATTTTAATGTACAAGGAAAAGAAAATCAAGTAAAGGAGGATACAGCAATAGATAAAGGCTTCTCTTTATATGTGGCTCCCCTTTTTATCAAGATGCCGATTTCATTCTGAGGTAGCCATTTTGATGTTACAAAGAGTCATGCCATGGGTGGTAGAGAATAGATGCACACAGTATGTTTAATGTAACTAATGTCCTCATCTGTATAGGCAGGACTTTGAAAGGCTGGAGCAGCATGAGTGAGCCATCTCCATTGTGGATTGCATGGTTAGAGAGCTTAGCTGTAGATCTCGAGGGTGTCCTCTTCATGCTCCAAACAGTTGGTGAAGAAGTGAGATGGGAAGAGCTCTTATGTTCTTCTTCACATGTTCTTCATGTGTCCTTCATCAAATATTTGGCAATGGAAGAGCCCTTCGCCTTGTATACGAGTTGAATTTAGATCTTGATTCTGCCTCTCTCACCTCCTGCTGAAGCTGCAGGCAGGCTTTGCCACAGTTCTCAGCTTGTCAAAACTCCCCTAGGCTTCACTGCCCCTAGGGTAGACCAGACAGATGGGTCCATGCAATGCATGGAAAATGAGTCATTGCTGCATGCGGTTTCTTTCTCCTGAGTTGGTTCTTGTCTCCAGAGTGCATAAGAACAGATGCTTTCTTTTGGGCCTTTTTCTAGGGTCAGTCTCCCAGATTGTCTTCAAAGCAACCAGAAACATGGCATTCTGGGACTTTATTCTCCATGGGGTAGGGGGGAAAGGGGTGGGGGGTTGTACACATACATCTTTTTTTCTCTGGAGACTGACTTTCAATAAGAAAAATAGAATAAAGTTTTAAACTAATTTGTTTAAATGTACTGTACAAAAATATTCTATTTTCAGTCTGTTTTGCATTGTCCAGCATCTAACGAAACTGAGCGAGAGCCTTAAAGCTAGATAAATCATAGCAAATGTCTTTTTTTTTAATTGAGCTACCATTATAGAGAAGGAGGAAAAGTTCCAGCAGCCATTTTTATACCACAGTAAATTTTCTCCAGTTTAAACATTTGGTTTATACCACAGTACATTTCTATTAATTTCATCAGCCCAGTAGCCTGATTACAACTGTTATTAGGTCTTATTTAAGCTTTTTAGTAAAGATTTCAGGAAGATGTAATAATGGTTTGTCTAGAGAGCTCTCTAGACAAAGCCAAGAAACTCATTTCTTTAAGGATTTGAATGATCTTTAAAATATAAAGTGACTGTTATGTCAGTTCCTAGAGTATGGAGCATTTTTTCAGTTTATTGTGCTGGTCAACAAGTTCTTACAGAATAATACTGTGAATCATGATAACTCTGACTATAGTCCCAGGCAAGAAGACAGTGTGCTGCTGCAAACTTCTTTGTGTTTATTCAGTGGACTGAAGAGAAGGAATCAAAATAATGTGATGGAACTGTCACTGTACAATGAGGTCAAGTAATTTCCAAGATAATTTGAATGAGAAAATGTCATGACATTAAAAACAGGGACACTTGGAAAGCTATTTTCATATTGTGAGCTTCCATGTACATTGGAAGAATATTTTTCTCTAGTGTCTTATAATGGTTTGAGAGACAGAGTTTTGGCTAAAAATGAGTTGTTGTTCATTTCCTGTAGAATGTGCAGAAAAATTGGATTTGCTGGTTTGCTTTGTGTTTTCCATGCTGCATCTGCCTTTATAATTTATCCTTGTTTAGTTTGGAAGGCCTGTAAATTAACTGAACCATGTTTGACCTCTGTATCTTAAATTGTGCATTCTGTTTTTTTTGTATACTATACAGGCCTTGGCTGGTATTATAATTCTACAATACAGAGCCTTCTTGTGTAACCAAGCACCGTTCCATGAAGTTACCCATGATATTTAGACTCTACTACATCCGTGGGATGTTAAGCAGTGTTAAAGTTAGAAAATGCTGTGAGCAGTCACATGTTAAAGCAGGGGTGGGCAAAATATGGCCTGTGGGTCAGATCCAGCCCACCAACTGATTGGATCTGGTCTGTTGGACGCTGGGCAGTCAGGGCTGTTTCCAGTGTGCTGGACACATGCAGGCATGCACACATACACACACACATGCACACCCACCCACCTTCTGTCTGTCTGTCTGTCTCTTTCTGAGCTAGGGCTGCCACAAGTGTAGTAGCATGAACCTGCCCGCAGTTGTAGCACACTGGCCTCCCTGCCCCCAGCCTAAGTCTGGCCCCAGCATCTGCTGGACACATCCACAGCTGCCCAAATGTGGCTGGCAGCTTGTAGGTCAGGGCTCCAGGCATGGGGTGGGGAGGAGGGGCATGCAACAGCTATGGGCAGATTCAGGCTTCCAAACTGATGGCAGCCCAGAGCTGTAGTATGCTGCGCTCTTCCCTCTCCTGTGCCTGGAGCCCAGACCTGGAAGCTGCCAGCCATGTTTAGACAGCTTTGGATGCAGCTGGCAGGTGCTGGGTCTGGACCCAGGGCCGGGGGGTGGGGTGGGGTGCGCTAAAGCAGTGGGTGGATGGCCTCCAACCATGGGGGAGGTGGGATGCTAAAGCTGCTGGCTGAACTGGTCACAGCAAAGGATAGGGAGAGGAATGGGGG
>NW_017729032.1:10554496-10555965 GCF_001723915.1 Gavialis gangeticus | reverse complement strand
GGGGTGGGAGCAGTGCATCTTGGGATGCTGGAGGACTGCATATTGCTCAGTGTATATTAATGAAGCAGACTGAAGTTACCCTAACGCGAGCTGGGTCACATGGCTGAGTTAACTCTCACCTGATGTGGGGTAACTTTGAGACACTCAGAGGGCATTTAGGACAAGCTAACCACAAGTGAAACATGAATGGGCACTCATGTTTTAAGTGCCCTTATCATGGTCTAAATGTAATGTAAGTTCACCCTTTAATTTCATGCATATTGTGTCTATATGTGCCAGTGCTGAACTTGGACTGGCATCTTTTCTGAATGTTGGTTTGGAGGGTATATATGTGCATACCCATTTTTAGAAAATCAAAAGCAGAAGTGTGACAATCAGTTCATTGCACTAAGCGATATTCAGAAGTGAGGAAAATCCTCAGAAGATATTTTAAGAGTCTCTCTTCCTTTAAAAGTATTAAGTAATTCCCATTATACCATCAACAGCTTATGTATTATGGTGAAACTAGATAGCATGGTGAAGCAGTAAATGGCAGCTCTATTACTGGAGGTAGAAGAGAACATGGAAAAAATGGTTTATGCTGCTTTGTATTCTGAAAAAGATCCTCAGTTCAATGGAAGAATTAAATGAAGGCTAGAAATAAATCCATCATGAAAATCTATAACACCATGGTAAAGGAAAGGACATAAGAAAAAGTAGCTGTGTTGGTGGTACTCAAAGTTTAGAAATTTAAAGTTTTTGGCAGTACATAGTGTTCAGTTCTGGCACAAGTGCATGCTCCTTATATGTATGAGTCCCCATGACATTATGACCATGTTATTTGCAAGAGATAGTGTGATAGAGGCCAAGCAAGATTACTGATTGTCCATCAGCAAATATTTTGGAACAATGAAGAAAGTGTTATGTGGAAACCATTCGGTACAGCAGTGGAAGACAAACATCCAAGGCAATATTTGTTTTATAATTAAATAAATACTCCAGCATTATGCCAGGCACTTATAGTAGCAATAAATGCAGTACATATTTTTAGAAAGATAGAAATAATGAGTTTAAAATAATAAATTAAGGGAAAAAGGAGGGGAAAGAAACTATGACAGAAACTAGACATCAGGTGCAGAGGAGTCCTGGCAGCATGACAGAATAAATTCAACAGAGTGCACAAGTAAAGGATAATGGAAGCAAATCTGAAAACATAAAAGAAACATTGATTAAAACCCCAAATATTATGAATTACATAAAAATTAAATAAATTGAAAAGCTTTTAAGAGATGGCAAGGGCAACTTGCATAGAAATAGGAGAAAGCAGCGCTAAAGGTACTAAACTATTGATTTCTCTATGGTATTTACCACAAAGAGGGGAGGAAAGAAACAAATATTCATTTTCCATTGGAAGAAATATGGAAGGGAAATAAATAGCCCAGCAGAATCAATAAGAAATAAGAGAATGGGCAAAGGTTAACCGAACTCCA
>NW_017729032.1:10553381-10554199 GCF_001723915.1 Gavialis gangeticus | reverse complement strand
AGGGGTGGGCAAAATATGGCCTGTGGGTCAGATCCAGCCCACCAACTGATTGGATCTGGTCTGTTGGACGCTGGGCAGTCAGGGCTGTTTCCAGTGTGCTGGACACATGCAGGCATGCACACATACACACACACATGCACACCCACCCACCTTCTGTCTGTCTGTCTGTCTCTTTCTGAGCTAGGGCTGCCACAAGTGTAGTAGCATGAACCTGCCCGCAGTTGTAGCACACTGGCCTCCCTGCCCCCAGCCTAAGTCTGGCCCCAGCATCTGCTGGACACATCCACAGCTGCCCAAATGTGGCTGGCAGCTTGTAGGTCAGGGCTCCAGGCATGGGGTGGGGAGGAGGGGCATGCAACAGCTATGGGCAGATTCAGGCTTCCAAACTGATGGCAGCCCAGAGCTGTAGTATGCTGCGCTCTTCCCTCTCCTGTGCCTGGAGCCCAGACCTGGAAGCTGCCAGCCATGTTTAGACAGCTTTGGATGCAGCTGGCAGGTGCTGGGTCTGGACCCAGGGCCGGGGGGTGGGGTGGGGTGCGCTAAAGCAGTGGGTGGATGGCCTCCAACCATGGGGGAGGTGGGATGCTAAAGCTGCTGGCTGAACTGGTCACAGCAAAGGATAGGGAGAGGAATGGGGGTGGGGGAGAGAGAGAGAGAGTGAGGTGTGGCCCTCAACAAATTACCAAAACACATTAAGTGACATGTCAGCCCAAATAATTGCCCACCTCTGTGTTAAGGAATAATACTGTTTCTGGCCTGCACAGCTCTGACTTGCCGCTAGAGGGCTGGCTAGAAGGAGCACAGGTAGGAGCTAGGAC
>NW_017729032.1:10538060-10548381 GCF_001723915.1 Gavialis gangeticus | reverse complement strand
ATATTTTGGAACAATGAAGAAAGTGTTATGTGGAAACCATTCGGTACAGCAGTGGAAGACAAACATCCAAGGCAATATTTGTTTTATAATTAAATAAATACTCCAGCATTATGCCAGGCACTTATAGTAGCAATAAATGCAGTACATATTTTTAGA
Source organism: Gavialis gangeticus (assembly GCF_001723915.1). Lineage (NCBI taxonomy): Eukaryota > Metazoa > Chordata > Crocodylia > Gavialidae > Gavialis > Gavialis gangeticus. The sequence goes on along the minus strand of NW_017729032.1, from coordinate 10,548,225 downwards.
AAGATAGAAATAATGAGTTTAAAATAATAAATTAAGGGAAAAAGGAGGGGAAAGAAACTATGACAGAAACTAGACATCAGGTGCAGAGGAGTCCTGGCAGCATGACAGAATAAATTCAACAGAGTGCACAAGTAAAGGATAATGGAAGCAAATCTGAAAACATAAAAGAAACATTGATTAAAACCCCAAATATTATGAATTACATAAAAATTAAATAAATTGAAAAGCTTTTAAGAGATGGCAAGGGCAACTTGCATAGAAATAGGAGAAAGCAGCGCTAAAGGTACTAAACTATTGATTTCTCTATGGTATTTACCACAAAGAGGGGAGGAAAGAAACAAATATTCATTTTCCATTGGAAGAAATATGGAAGGGAAATAAATAGCCCAGCAGAATCAATAAGAAATAAGAGAATGGGCAAAGGTTAACCGAACTCCAAGACTAGACAAGGTCCATTGCAGGAATGTGAAAGAAAAGAGGTGATTCTTCTAGCAAATCAGTAAGGAATCTTGTACAAACAGGAGAGCTATACCAATGCCTTTTCCGAAATCTTCAATACTAAGATTTATGGACATTCAACTCAGATGCCAAATTTTCCCTTTGCAACTGTCTGCAAAATTTAATAAAAGGAAGGAGAAAAAAAACTCATGATACAGTCATTTTAACAGAGAGAAAATGCAATTTGGAGACATAGCAAGGACTACTTTTAACTTAATTAAAAAATAATTATTCACAAAAGAGATCATACTGAGTGGAACAATTTTGCTTAAATAGTAATAGAATAAGTTGATGATGGCAACAGGATAATCTCTGAATTATCTGCAAAGGTGGCTGGCAGATGTTCACTTCATGGTGCAATGGGATCTAATCCCTGATCTCAGATCCCAATTGCACCGCTGCCAGCAGGGAGCCTATGGCACAGGTTTGCAAGTCCTGGACATTGGAAGTCAATGATTCCTGGCACCTGCAAACCCATGGGCTCCCTGCTGGGACCCCAGGATCAGGGAGCAACTCCCTGATGACAGGGTGCTGGCAGCCACCTAAAAATTGCATGTGCATCTGGGCTGCATGCATGATTTTTAAAGGGCCCAGCACATGGGGAGTGGGGAGAAACTCCCTGCTCCCAAGCTCCTCGAGCATCAGGGCATATAAAAACTGCCTGTGTAGCCCAGCTGCACAGGCAGTTTTTAGACATCAGGGAGTCTCCCTGATACTGCGGTCCACGTGGCCTGGCTGCCTAATGTGCCTTGCCCTTAAAATACAAAACACTTTCAAGTGCTTTTCTGACTGAAGCCTGCAAGCTCTGGGATGAGGCAGCCAATCTGCCAGGTTGCAGAGAGTGCCAGGGCTCCCCACATTCCAGTTTTAAAGTGTCCACGGTGGTACAGGAAGGGTGCTGGGCACAAGATACTTGGCCAGTGGATCCTTGAAGCCTGCTACCCTGGCAGCCTGTTTTTGGCATTAGGATAGAGGCTGTCCCAGTCCTGATGCTGCCCTCCATCCCATTGCCAGTGCTTACAGTCTGCTGATTGTCAGCAGTGACATAGGCATGCAACATGTTTAAAGTATGGTACCACACAAATGATACACAAAGATGTTCTTCATATTTTGTGGAATATCTGTGTGGTTGGTTTGCCACCTTGGCTAGGTACAGACAGTCAAAAAGCCCATGACTGACTCGATTCAGTCTTTGCAGGTTCGTCGAAAGTGAACAGATTAAATTGATAGAGAAGTGAACAGACATTTATCTTTGATTCAGGAAATGCAGCCACATGCCTGCAGTGGCTCAAGCCAGGAGCTGGGAGGTGCTAGAGCATGGCTCTCTGGCTGTGTTCACGTCCTTTTCTTGCTGCCCGCAAGGTCTCTGGGATTTGCAGTCCAGAATTACTGCAACAGGACTCTGCAGTATTGCTCATCACTTCCTCTTCCTGCTTCCAGGTGCCTTTGAGATTTGTAGTCCACAGCTGCAGCCAGCAGTAAATTTGATCAGGGTACAGGGTGTTTATCCTCCGTCTCTGGCCCCAGATAGGGTTTTTCTGGGGGGAGCAGCCTCCCCCCGACACCTTGCAGACTAGGCTGCATCCCCAGCCAGGCTTGCCCCTCTTCCCACCCCCTTGTCAGCCAGCACTCACTGCTGGGGAGCAGAAGGGCACAGCCAGCCCTGCTCTCTGGAGCAGACAGCCCAGCCCAGCCCAGCCCAGGGCTGCAAAGCATGCTGGGATTCTGGGGGACTGTAATTTAATTTAAACCAGGAAGGGGTCTAGGACACAAGTTTCATAAACTGGTTTGACCTAAATCAGTGAAGTCTGATACTACATTCAGCCAGGTTTATCTTAAACCAGTTTCAGCCACTTTTAAACTGTTTCATGTGCACTGAGCTTCTGTTCTGTTACAGGTTTAAACCAGTTTCTAATCACTTAAACTGGTTACATGGCTCTATAAATTAGCTGCATGTGCAGCACCAATACTGTTTATGATGTGATTAACATATGAATCATGTTAATTGACCTGAACTGCAACTTGTGCCAGGGGCCAAAGTCCACACACTGTTGGGGAAGGGACAGGCTGCCTAGATTGTGAAAGAGCATCATTTGCAAGGAGAAAAAAGTGAGCACTAGTAGTTTCTATTTCTAAACCACTACCTCCCCCTCACTCATCAGAACGTTCAGTTCATTGTTCAGCAGATAAAGAACAAATAGAGTTGAGCGTGCTCTGTAACTGAAAGTGGAGAAAAGCAATCCATAAGCTCTTTTTAAACAGGAAAAGAAAGAGAAAGGCAAGGAGGACAATATAGAGTGAATGGTGGTCACACTTAAAACACTGTGAAGTAAAAAATAGCTTTAGACATTTGATTTCTGTTTCTTTTTTTCATTGCAGAAAGATTAAATGAGATGGATTTTGTGGGAGAATGAATTGTCTCAGTTGTGTAGAAATGGGCCAGTAGGAATCACCTTACCAAATTGGAGTACTAATCCAGTTAATAAAATATTTTGTCTTTACAAACATCCAGTACCATCTTTTTTTTTCTTATTGCTGAAAAAATGTGGGTTTTTTTCTAAATGGCATCTGCAAGATACTTTGTGATTGTGATTTGGTTCAGTACTAAGTAGCACTATGTCCAAAGGGACCCTCAGATAAGAGGGGTTTTTATTAGAGGGTGTTGGCTTGAGTCTAATGAGATTGAGTGGAATATATTGGACCGTTTTGGTGCGTTTTTTGGAAGAAAGAGTTTAGGGCTTCATGCCCCATATACCTTCCCACCCTGAGACCAGGATTAATGTAGCACTGAGGAAAACAAGGCTGCAGCAACTCATCATCCACAACATTAATTTTTTATGCTAGCCAACAATGAAAGTATCAAAAGCTGATTTTACTACCTTTTTTTTTTTTTCAGAAAATGTGAGTATTTGGCTGGGTTCTTTTTTTACTTGAATTTTGCAGACTACTCAGACGGGTTTACAAAGGAATCATGTTGCATGCCGAATATAGAAGAGCTCTGGGGCTTTCTTTAGGAAATACTGTAGTAGCACCTGAGGCATAAGATCAGCAAAGAAAGTAAACACGTCTCTCTGACATTACTTCTCTTCAAGCTAAAGATAGAGGGGAAAGCTACAACCTAACAGGTGCAATTATTTTGCATTTTAGGTTTGAGAAAAACTATTAAAGTCTCTCCTGAAAATTAAATCTCTTAATGGACACAGCCAGGCCTGTGTGACTGATTAGTGCTCTTACTTCATACAGTCCTGTATTGCGTCATGGTTTTCTGTTTTGGTTTTTTTGGTTTGGGGTTTTTTGACATTTTTAGAGCAGTTCATAAGTTTGGTTCTAGGTACCAGTTCTTTTTGTGGCTCTGCTGTCACCTATAGCATAATCCCTTCTCCTTCTCCTGAAAAGCCCTTCTTAAACATCTCCTTTGTTATAAAAAATAATTGCTGGGCTGCTGATGGGCAGAGACTACTGCCTTTTGCACTCAGGGTATTGTCTTGCTGTTTCCTTGTTCTTCCCAGTTTGTGTGTATCCATCTGTTGTCTTATACTCACGTTGTAATTTAAGGGACTATCTTTTTGTTCTGTTTTGGGCAGTGCCGAGGACAATCAGATCCTGGTCCATGACTAAGACACTGATGTCCCATGATAATGCAAAGGATTAACAACAATAATCCTAACAGTTTTATTATGCTAACTTCTACATTAGATAAATACCATGAACGGTTCTGTACCGATTAGACATCTTGCTCTGTTTGTTTCTGCCACACTCTAGGTTTTATATTCCATAAATAGCAGCATGAATCTTGAGTTTCACTGGTAGCCTAGCAGCATCTAGCTGCCTCTCTCACACCACACAGTCAGTTTTCATGTATTGTGACTTCTCTGCAAAAAAAGAAAAAAAAAAAAAAGGCCTAAAAAAATAAAAGTGCCATGTTCTGAAATCGATGACTGTTGATCTCATGAATGCACTGGTTGTGCATGAGTGTCCAGTGTCTTAATGATCTATTATTCTTTTTTACTTTATTATTTAAGTATCTAGAACAAGGCACATTGAACCTGACAAGTATAATCACTTATGATATGGGACTGCCTCATGGGTCTGTCCAGTGCTTCAGGACCAGATGCTGAAGGTCTATCAGTGTAAGGACTGGGCCATAGGCAGTCTAGTCTAGCAGATAGGCCACCAAAAAAAAGCCAGAGCCAAGAGCTGGAGTCTAGGGTACCCAAACTGTGGGGGAATTCAAGGAGCAGAGTCTAAGGCACAGGCTGAGCCAGGGACTGAGTTATCAGAGCCAAGAGAAATTACCAAAAAGCCAGAGTCCAGAAGAAGTCTCAAGCGGGGTGAGAAGTCAGAAAACCAAAAAGCACAAGGTCCAGGGAGGCTTACCAATGCAGCCTTCAGGCAGAACTGTTAGCAGGCCTGCAATCTGCTGCTACACGGGGAATTAAATGGGGAGGCTGCTCTCCCCAGCACCCCTAACACTAACCAGCTGACCCAGCTGGGTGAGGCTAGAGCTTCTGGCAGCTTTGGCCAACTAGGCAATGAGTGTTGGATGGGATGCCACTTAGGGGGCCTGACAACCAGGGCCCTGCAGTTAATCTGCACTGTCAGGCTGTTCAAAACCAGAAATGTGTATGTTTTGCCCCTTTCCTTTGTTTTTGAAAAATGGAGGATGTACTTAAATGTGTTTCCACAAAAGGAACTTGAGTGATGTGGGTGGAACCAAACTTCCTTGCTGGGGAGGCCACCCTCTTATAGCTAGATGAGAGAGAAGCCCTAAAAAGAATCACTAGGTGAGGATCTTGGCACATCTTTCTAGACAGACAGCATGGGGGAAAAGGGCAACCAATGTTAACCCACTCCCCTGCTGATGATGCATCTGGCAATTATTACTGCCCCTGCTTAGATGCTGTATTTATGATGTGTACTTGGGGATGGACTGTCTCCATGCTCCAGCCTTGCCTAACATGTGGGCCATGTCATCCAGCCAGCAGGGCACCCCACAGGGCCAGAATGGTGGCAGCATTCATTGCTGCAGCTCCTCCACCACCACGTTTCCAGACCTGTGAAGAGCTATTTGGGCTGGAGGTTGAGCACCACTCTTACAGAGTAATGCTGGGAAGACTCTGATATGTGTGTCTTTGTGTTTCTGTGTGTGTAGAAAAACCTGTCTCCTTTAATCTCCGTTCAGAGAACAGTGCCTCCATCCTTCCACATTGTTTTGTTTTGGGGGGGAGTTGACTTCCCTCCAGCGTGCTACAATCTCTGTGGTATGAAATGCCCAGAAATGGTGAGAACTCTCGGCTTTGCACCTACTTCAGGGATATTATCCCACCTCCAAGTTCTGCACCAAAATTTGTGTATCGATTTTTGTAGCTCACTAGGGCTGTGCGTCTACATGAGATGCTGACTGCGCAGTTGTTACAGCACAGTCATTTAGTCCTTATGTACCCAAGTACTAAATGACTGCACGGTAACTGGCATTATGGCACCGTAGTGTCTCCGCACAGCTTTGTGGTGCTGCTGAATGTGCAGGAGCTCGTTACTACTGTGCAGTAGCATCACATCGTGGGTTCTGCCCTGTGATGCTACTGTGCAGTAGTAATGAGCTACTGTGCAGTAAGTGTCTTGTATAGATGCAGCCTAGGAGGATGAAACAGAAAGGCAGTGATGCTCCTGGCCATTTTAGTGGTCTGGAGTGAAACCTGTGTTTGGTTTTATTATTATATCCATAATGGTGTGTAGTACTGGAGAAAACCGCAAAGGACAGGGAGAGATTTCTGTGTAATGTTCAGGAGTGATTCCTCAGCTAGTAACAAGCCTGATCCAGTAAAACGGTGCTGTGCTGAAACAGAGCCCTGTACTTCAGACTCTAAAGAAAGGTTCCTTATTATATAAAGTAGGTGTAATCAGTGCTTTCAAGGGAAAGTAGGCATCTGGCACATGAAACCAGATCCCTGGTATTGCGCATTGCTGTTATAAAGCGTAAGAGCCATTTGGCCCAAGCGATGACCTATTCAAAGTCCACTGACATCCACAGAAAGACTAACTGACTTCAACAAGCTTTGGATCAGATCCAGATATACCATGGAGCAGGGTTGTATAGGAATATGTTAGGTGAAGAGAATAAGTGAGAGAGACAATCAGGACTAAAGCCTGTGTTAGAGAATAATGTGTATTCCCTCGATAGCATACTGCATGAATTCTCCCTCTCAAGGTGACACAAACAAAATTCTCGGGACTTTAAAAATGCAGGAAGCAGGAAACACTTAGACTTAGGCTTACACTTACAGTGACAAAGCTGAAACAGCTTCCACCCTTTACCTGCCCACCTACTCCTGTCTTAGAGGACAAAAAAGGAGGTCTGCAAGCATGCCCTGAGAGTCATCAGAAGAACATTAGAGTTGCCATATTGGGATGGACCAGAGATCTAGCTAGCGCAGTATTTTGTCTATGACAGTGACAAGTAGTGGATGCTTTAGAGGAAGAGTATTAGAAATAGGACTTGCATAGAGTGGTCCTTCCCCTGTTATCCCCCCTGCTTCACCCATTGCCAGTAGTATATTATGTTCTTGACTGTTACAATACAATACTGTTACAATACTGTTGAGCCTATCCTCATTAAAATTGTAATCTTTTTTTGAACCCAGTTATACTATTTGCTTTTACATCATCCTGTGGTAATTAGTTCAGTGTATTAATGTGTCTGTGTTAAATAAAACATAACCCCCCCCCAAAAAAACTTTCCCTTATGTTGGTCTAAGCCTGCCACTTGATTATCTCCTCAAATGGTCCTTAGTTTTTGTGTTATGAGTGATAGTAGCCAACAGTTTCCTATTCACTTTTTCTCCACCATCATGATTTTATTTGTTATTTCTATGCTGCCTTCCCCCAACAAGGTGTCATAAAAACAGGTAAAATATTACATTAAAATAGCAAATGATACAATAATTTCTTCTCTACCTTTTCCAGTTCTAGTGTAGTGTTTTTAAGAGGGGATGACAAGAGTTGCACGATCTTCAAGGTGTTGATACACAGTGGATATACATAGAGGCTGCATCTGCATGTGTGCTGTACTGCAGAGTAGACTAATTAGCTGCAGAGTAAAGCATCACTGTCTACACATGCAACTGTATTAGGCTACAGTAAGCTAATTAACACCACCATAAGATAGTACTGCCCCTGATAGTACTGTCTTCTAGCGGAGTTATTAAGTGCAGTTAAACACACATGTAGACACTGACCACAGGTTCAAATTGTGCCCGGTCATCCCAGATAGCTGGGGACTAGCCTCCTGCCTGCTGCCTAGCCACATGGCTGTGCACTTTCAGCATCCTTGTGCCCCAACAACCCCGATGCCTGATGCCAGCCCCTGGAGTCTGGAGCAGAGCAGGGCAGGAGTGGCCCTGTTGTAAACTGCTCCACTCCAGCTCCAACTATTGCTGTCCTGGGCACATGTGTAGACGCTGCCCCCAGGAATAGTTTACTTTGGCTCAAACTGCTTCGGAGTTTATTGCTTTGAATTAATTGCTCATGTAGACGCACCCAGTGTCCTATAATGACAGTTCCCAGGTTGTTTTCAATTCCTTTCTTAATGATTTCTAAACTCCTAATTGCTCTTTTGACTCTACTGAATTATGAGCTGATTTTTTTTTTAGAATAGTAATGGCTAAATTCAGAGTAAATCATTCAGCATGGTTTTTTGTTTCCCCATGTGCATAGCTTGTCCTTATCAATTTCATCTGTTTTGTGGGATCTTGCTGTGACTCTTCATTGTCCACTTTGGATTTGACTACCCAGAATAATTTGGGTTCACCTGCAAACTTCCATCTCCTGTACCAGACCATTTATGAACATGTTGAACAGCACAAAGTGCTGGGAGCCCTCTATACCCTCCTCCAATTTGGAAAATGACCATTTGACCTCTAACTTTTGTTGTTCGTATCTTGTAACCAGTTTCTAGACCATGACAGCATTGAACTTTGGCTTCTTCAAACCAAAACAAGGAGCACATTCTCTGATCAACAACCCTTTGCCAAACATGCCAGTCTCAAGCCCTCACAAATCAGTTCCAAAGAGAATGAAATGCCATCCTAAATTATATTATACCTAAGCAAATTTCTGTTTATAGCATGTCCTGCTGTAGGTGATATTTCCCCTGATATGGGCAGGAAAAAAAACCTGCCTCAGCTGCAGTAAAGAGAACACTTCACTAAAACATCAGCTGAAGCACGAGATTCCAGCTGGTTAAAATATCACTTACGTGCTCCAGTGACTCCTGGGATAACCGAATTTGTGCATGACCATGGAAGCAAATCAGAATTAAGCAAAACAAATGTACCAAGTTTGACTCACTAGGATCTCAAAGCTGGGGTTATGGAGTTTTGCTGATTGATGGTTATGGGTCAAATGGCACAACAAGCCAAAATATATTTATTTCACACTTCAGGACCCTTTCCCTCCATCAGGGGCCCAGGAACATGACCGTGGCTAAAATAGATGCAACTTTCCCTTTTCATGCTAGCTACTCATGTTAATTTGCTATGTGCAGGCTTCTTTTGTTTCTGTGCTACTCATGTTTAAGGTCTGTCCTCAGAATAGACTGGCACTGTGTGCGCTTTAGGTGGCAGTAACTACAGGAGAAAGCAAAAAGTTGTTGGAAAAATAATACAAAGTTTTTTGGGATGCTTTTGAATTGCATTGTTTTGGCCACTTGCACTCCTGCACACATTTTCTTGAATTCAAGTTACTGTGGCATATTTGTATAGACTTGGAGAGAAGGCACTGTGTCTCAGTTGCTAGATTTGCAAACCTCTGCTTTTCACTGTTTGTACGTGTCATTTTCAAATTAATTGATATTTAATTGTTCCTGGTCCCACTTTTTTATCATTCTTTTTTTTTTTCCTGACTCACCCACAGAGAGCCGATCCACTTGGCTTTAGTGGACTTTGGGACATTTTGCACTATCAAGAAAAACAGTAGCCTTAATTTTTCATGGTGATATCTTTCAGAAATTTAGGTACATGTGAAAATATTTGGATACACCTCTAACAGATTATTGTTGCAATCCCTGGGAGGTGTGAGGCAGACATCTATTAAGTGAGGCTTGAATTTGTCTGACTTTCAGAAATTTTTTTTAGAAATTCTGCCCAAACATTCAGTATTTCCATAGCAAGGAATGATGATGTTATAGCTCATATTACATTGATTCCTCAGGAGGAGTTTTAGTCTAAAGCCAGTAATTAGAGCACAAGAAATATATAGCTCAGTGTTTGAATACTGATGAAATAGAAGATTTTTAGAGAAAAATTTTATGCACCAAAAGGTAACTGTTCATTTAATGCACGTGTGTGTGTGTGCACGCACACGCACATACACATGTATGACAGGGAGAGGGAAAGTGAGAGATATTAGTAGCAGTCATTTTTTAAATCAGGTGGATACCCTAACATTAAAAACACAGTTTTTCTTAATATTTTGCTCTTCTTAGAAGTTAAATGTAATTAGATTAACTATCCAATGTTTCTAAAGTACTTTGGGCATAAAAAATATACTAGAAGCATTAGTTATCTGTGTTAGATGCAACAACAAGATCATTTTTCAATTCTGTTTCTTTAAAAAAATTATTTCTGGATTAAAAAAAAAAAGATGTTATGTTGCATTAGTAGCAGCATAC
>NW_017729032.1:10526794-10533060 GCF_001723915.1 Gavialis gangeticus | reverse complement strand
TTTTGCTCTTCTTAGAAGTTAAATGTAATTAGATTAACTATCCAATGTTTCTAAAGTACTTTGGCATAAAAAATATACTAGAAGCATTAGTTATCTGTGTTAGATGCAACAACAAGATCATTTTTCAATTCTGTTTCTTTAAAAAAATTATTTCTGGATTTAAAAAAAAAAGATGTTATGTTGCATTAGTAGCTGCATACTCATGGCTATTACCCTGAAAGCCCATCAGCTGTACCACATGGGACTTTTAAAAAGCTAGCCCCAGATATGCCTAAGCACTTTTCTACAAACAATATGTTTTATAAATATTGCTTTTTTTTAAATAAGAGTAACCTTTACTGAACTATGGCAGTAAAACAGATTTTAGCCTGTGCAAGTGGAACGAAATGGAAACCAGATTATAAATTATTGTGATCTAAATCACTTAATCATTTCCACCTTTCTCCAACCATACTGTGTTTCTCTTGACTAGATACAAGCTTATTCACTGAATAAGAAATATTTTTTTCCATTTAAAAAGCCTTGCTGTGTGGTTTATTTAGTACCGTAGTTTTCGGTGAATTGATGTTTAATGTAAGTTACAGAATATTTGGAAAAGAAAATATTTGAACCATAGTCAGTTGTGGACGAACTGGAATACCACGTTGCTTTCAGTGATAGTTTTAAGTAAAGAGGAAGGCTCATGGCTTTCATTCATGTTCATGGTTGTTCTTGTCAGAATTAGCCCACTAATTAGCAAGATATGCTGGGCCTACATGTAACCTTTTTTTTCAGAGACTGGCCAAACATTTAAGAGAATGGCAATAAAATAAACTGACTTAAATTAAGCATAATGCTGCAACTGCTCTTTGTTTAAAAAGTAATATTCCTTATGTAACAAGACTGTAAATGCTCCCCAGAGATGAAAGTGCTATAGAAATACAGAGTGTTGTCATTATATTTAATAATGTATATGCACTAAAGCCTTATTATAAAGTAACACAAATGTTTTAAATTGGCTAGCTGTGGGGTTTTTCTTGAAAATTAAATAATAACTGCATATATAGTTTTACTTAGAAAAGTTTGCTGTACGTAAACAACTAGGAAAAATAATGACAATAACAATTTTTAAATGTCATTCTTTGGATGAATTAACTGGCTGAGGGTTAGTATCAGATGCAGATCAGTTACTTAATCCAGTTACATACAGTTTCTTCTTGAAAAAGCAAGTCTTGTACAAAAATAATCCATTTTGTTTAAATAACAGAACAAATCATAACAAAACACTTCATAAATGTAAAGGCTATAAAAGAATATATTGTTGAGAAAGTGAGACCATCAGATCCAACCCCATAAGACAACTCAGAGTTGGACTGTTGATTTGAGTGGGTATTGAATCGTATCCTAAATCAGGTAATGTCTATAGTTGAATACCCTCCCATGATGACTGAAGAACCTGAAGGGTTAAAGGTAAAATCTTAGTATCCTATCCTGTGTCTCCTTTGTTAAATGATGTTGTATGGGTTGATGATACTGGGAAGGGGCAGTGGTTATCCCTGGTTTCATCTGGTTTTAAAGTTTACCTTGAATGTCATCAGGAGAGTACAGTATCCATTTTTAAGGTCCCAATCCAATGACAGGCTTTTAAACTGTCCTAACTGGTATGGTCAGAAAGGTCTGCTCAAAAAGATAACACTGCAGAGTGTAGCCCTACTCTAGCTTTTCCCAAGTCCCTCTGTTAAAAATGTAAATATTGTATATATTACATTGTAGTAATTACCTTCCTGTGGACTTGTAATATCCTGCTCCTGTGAGATGTTGGCCATACAGACATAGCGGGGTGTAGGTTTGCTTGTTCCTATGCAGGTCCCAACTGACTCTAAAATTCTGTGTTTCCATATATGTGCCATAAGCTTCTTTTCCAGTGCTTAGTTTGCAATTTCTGGTACTCAGGCAAATATGGTGGTGTCATTTGTTACCTGAGAATGCCATGTACTGTAGCTGGTACAATAATTAGTCTGAGTAGAATTGACTCAGTTGGGCTGGATTAATTATTCTACCTTTGTGCTCAATCCTAACCTTCTCTTGGCTTGAAAAAAGGGTCCATGAAATTGGACGCGTAGTATAATTATTTTCCAATGGATTGCTTTATAACAGGAGTGGACAATTATTTTGGGCAGAGGGCCACTTACTGAGTTTTGGCAAGCCATCGAGGGCTGCATGACAGGCAGCCAGAGGCAGAAAATATTAATTTTCCAAATTTTTTAGGGGCCCCGTGGGCTGGATGCCCGCCCTTGCTTTATACTCTCTAAGGCCCCTTGCAGATGTGGAGTTAAAGATACAACAATAGGATCCAAAGCACGATCCCCACAATTGTGCTTCCTGCCATGACACACGTGTATGGTAGGAGGCATGATTGTGGGATCAAGCATCAGATCCCAACCCACTGTACTGCCAGCATGTAGCAAGCTCAACATGCACCCATGAGCCAGCTGCATCCCCGTGACTGGGAGCCCCAGCCTAGCCACATATTCAATTAATGGCATAACAGGAACCATCCACAAAGTTATTACACATTCTTTGTGTAATAACTGCTTAGTTTATTCCTTGTTTAATCACACCATTAACTGCATTAACATGTGGCCAGGTAACTACCTAAGCTGTGATTTAGTGGTTAATCACTTCTTAAGTGTAACATGTGCCAGTGGCCTAAAATAAAATCCAGGCATTACATGGAAAAATTAATATAGCATGCCGAATATTTCAAATAAAAAAGAGCATACATGATTATGAGAGAAAGTTTAAGAATGCAGATAGTTAGCAAGTGTGTTACAGTCTACAATCACTATCCTCAGTCCATTTTGACGGTACTATCCCAGGGTCTAGGTGCATGAAATCTTCTAACTGTGTGGGAGAACTTGCCTGTATCAGTTACATCACCAGTTATGTAGGTGAGCAGTACATAAAGATAAAGTGAGGCCTTAAAAAAATAACATTTTTTCAGTTCTAGACTCGTGAAGTTTTCTGTGACTTCTGCATCACCATGCGGCCACAGGCCAGACTGAACAAGGAGACTGTTGCACTGCTTCCTATTGTTTGCTTTCTTTTCTTGTGCAACATCATGAATAAATCACATTTAAGTCATTATTTAGTTTAATCTGATTCCCAGAATTGGGATGCAAACCTCTACTTATGATGCTCACATCCCTCTATTTGTATGAAGCTTGCAATTTATAAATATTAAAATGGAATCGTGCCTGTTGGTCTCTTCTACAAATATAGCTGCAAGTTATCACTTGAAGAATTTGTTAACAGTCAAAAATAGCGGATTCACAAAGAGGAATGACACTTCCTTGGTGTGATGTGAAAAAGAAAAATAATTACAGATTGCCCCTTTGAAGGACAGGACATATTGTTTCCTGCGGAAAAGGATTTTGAATGCATTCTCACCAGGGAAAACTGCTTTGTTTTAGCACTGTCAGTTTTTCAGAGTGACAGTGGTGTTGTTTCTTACTTTATCTAATAGGAAACAATAGAGAAGGGGGCCAGATTCTTAGTCCCTTCCTTTGAATAGTACATTACTCCTTGGGCAATCCCATGGTTGTTAGCGGGGATGTGTAATACTGTTCTAGGTCCCTTCCTCAGGAAACCACGTAAGAGGAAGGATGGTTTGACAGGATGTTAGCTTGAAACTTGGGAGTTCTGGTTTCAGGTCATAGTTCTGCCACGTCCTAACTGTGTTATTGGAGGTATAGCTTTATACTGCGGTCCATGCAGCTCATGTAGACATACCTAAGCTAGCTTTAAAGTAGCTACGTTGGATACCACAGGCAATGTAACCATGGCAGTATGCAACTCGGCCCAGGCTGCAAAAGCCACCTGAGAACTGGGTAATGGAAGTGGTGGTGATGTACACATGCCCTGAGATTCCTTTTGCTTCACTTCTCAATCTGTAATGCAAAATGTCACTTCCCTTCCATGCGGGTGTGCTGTGAGGATAAATACAGATAAAATGCTATGATGCTAGAGATACATCCCAGTGCAAGCCAAGGTGTCAAAATCTGCTCTAAAAATGGAAGTGTGTAGATGTATATATAAAAATCATATGCCTGTGATTGTGCCGCGTCCTAATGTGTTTTGTATGAATGTTATCTTAGATTGAGATTGGGAACCTTTCTCCTTTTATGTCTGTTCAGTGTCCGCCACAGTCACTGCTGGCATGGATGAGGGCATCTGAGTGGTATTGAAATACAAATACAAAATAATGGTTATAATGAATCTTCCTTATTAAAGAGGAAGTCTCAGGTCTCAGAGCATTAAAACCTTAGGTCAATCTGTCTTCTGGCTGCCCTGCTGTTAATTTAGCTTCCCATCCCCCTTCCCACATTGTGTAATCACCTACTTCCATTCCACTGTGAGCTGTTCGGTGTCCCAAGATAAGCAGAGCTGGCATTTGGATTAGATGGAGAAGCTTGGTCGGGGCAAAGCTGGCATAGCAGGAAGCAGGGCTTATACTTTAGCATGTAGTGCACTTCTGAACCAGTGTTACACTGTGCTGCTGCAGACGTTATTCCTTGCACTTTTCTCAGAAGTAGAGGTATTCATTCAGCCTTCCTAAGTAAATTCCTTGTTGAGTGTGAGTTGGATAGAGTTTCTCAATGTTGGGTACCATTGTCATAGCGCAGTGTTCTGTAGGGTGTGTGTAGCGGTGTAATATAATGCAAGGTGGCAATTTTAAGAGCTCACCATCCACCTACCTTTGCTCCCTTTAACTAAAATGGCAGCAGAATTAGCCCAGTTCTGGGTACTTTTGAAATTCCCATCTGTAATCTGTAAAGGGCTTTATGTGTTTTGTGGCTGAGATGTGCTGTCAGCAGTTCTTTATCACTTTATGTTTTTGTCTTGTCGTTTGATTTTCATCACAAAGAAAGGGCTGCAAGGAGGGCCTTTGTACCTTCTTCTGCAAGCTAATTCATTTCTCATTCTAGGTGAGGCCTCATCAAGGCTGAAGCCAGGAGATTTGGTTTTCTGTTCCTGGCTTTGCTGTGTGACCTCATTTAAGGGCTCTGGGCCTAAATTCTTTAAAAGTAAAACCCATGAAAACGTCCACACTTCACAGTCATGGTCTTAGACTCACCTCACTAATGTTTGCAAAGCTTTTACATTTCTGAGAAAACCATACTATAGAAGTATGAAGTTTAATTATTCTATCAGATTAAATTGCAGTGAATAGGTAAAGGTGAAAGGGAGCAATGCCTGCTAAAATGAAACCTTCTTGTTATGTCCCCATTAAAAATCCAGAATGTTTACTTGTTTAAATATACACACTTATGATTATTGGATGTAATCTTTTCAGATTATGCTCTTTAGACAGCAAATAGTATTTTCAGACTCAAATCAGTTACACAAATCGGAATAAAATCAACCAGGGGCTGAAATTATTTTCAGCAGATGGCTAATAACTCTACTTTTGGTTACGTTATGGCAAAATGCAAAGAAATGCATTTGTAAGATTAAAAAAAAATTAAGCTTCCTTCAGTGGCCTTGCAGATAAGGTAAGCTGCCCCAGTGCAGTTGAGGAATAAATATATGTAAAACACATGGCTTTTGCAAACCCCCTTATGATAGTGTTTCACCTCTACAACAAAAAAGCTGTGTTAAAGGATGTATAGTAATAGGAAATCTAAACGTAGTAGGGGACATGAGTTAACTTTCCACATACAAAAGTAATTGCACTGAGAGCAGAAATGATGACAGGCAGGAGCCATTAATCACTGAAATGTTTTATTAATAGTGCAGAGTCCTCACGTTTGGCTGTGAGGGTCTCCAGAGGTTTAGGAATGCTTCCTAGAAGCAGCAGGAGCTGGATTCCTATTATCTCCCTAATAGCAAGCTGCCTTTTCAGCTTTTTAACCTGTTATTTTATACACAGAGAAAGAGATTTCTTGAGAGAGTAAAGGGAGAACAGGGTTTGAAAGCCCCTCAATGCTTATGTTATGAAAAAAAGAATGAACTATCCTTAATCAGGGCTCCACTGAAAGTTTAAATCTCATCTAGCACTTTTGCAGATGTACGATATTTAGAGCTATTGTAGTTTTGATGCATATTTCATTCACATTGGAAACCATTCAGAAAAGTTGAACGAGGGTCAAAATGATAAGGTTTTATTATCTGGAGTTATGAAATTCCAAGTTGTTTATAAAAAAAGAAAATCCCTTAACTGGGAGGATTTCTTCCTCTGCTGGGGGAGTAGAAATGAAGGAAATGATGATGGACTCATTTGAAGC
>NW_017729032.1:10489000-10521794 GCF_001723915.1 Gavialis gangeticus | reverse complement strand
TTATTTTTCTTTCCCTACTGTCCCCTTTCCCCACCTCATTTGAAGCGGGAGTGGGAAGGGACTGACCTATCTGATTTTTCCAGTTTGTTTGGTTATATCATCAGCAAAGCTAACTGCACTTTATCATGCAACAGCAGATGCGTGACAAATAGGTCCAAGGAGGTGATACTTCCCCTCTATGCGGCACTGGTCAGACTGCAGGTGGAGTACTGAATCCAGTTTTGGGCACCGTGCTTCAAGAAGGATTTTGATAGACTCGAGAGGATACAGAGGAGAGCCACTCGCATGGTTAGGGGATTACAGGACAAGCCCTATGAGAAGAGACTGAGGGACCTGGACCTCTTCAGCCTCTGTAAGAGAAGGCTTAGAGGTGATCTTGTGGCCATCTACAAATTCACTAGGGAGACACAGCAAGGGATCAGAGATGCTCTGTTCACTAGGGCACCTCTTAGGCTAACAAGGAAAAATGGTCACAAACTGACAAAGAGCAGATTTAGGCTAGATATCAGGAAAAACTTCTTCACGGTAAGGGTGGCCAAAATTTGGAATGGGCTTCCGAGGGAGGTGGTGCTCCTCCCTACCTTGGGAGTCTTTAAGAGAAGGCTGGAGAGGCATCTGGCTGGGGTCTGACCCCAGCACTCTTTCCTGCCTAGGCAGGGGGTCGGACTCGATGATCTGCTGAGGTCTCTTCTGACCCTAGAAACTATGAATCTATGAATCTTTACTGGATGCATCTACACGTGTCCTTGACTGTGCATTTGGTACTGTGCAGTCATTTAGTACCTGTTGTAGCACCTTGTGTAGATACACCCATTTTGTCAGGCAAGTTTTAAATGAACATGACATATACTGAAAAGTATTTTGATCCTAGAAGCAGTTAAGTTCTAATTAAAATGGGTGTGAAAGAGCAAAGTTGTGTAAAAGACTATAAAGGGATGTATTTGCAAGTATCCTAGAACTTAAGCCCATGGGAAACAATAGAATCATGAAATTAGAAAATAAGGGTTGGAAGGGGCTTCAAGAGGATATCTAGTCCAACCCCCTGGTCAAAGCAGGACCAGCCCCAATTAGATCATCGCGGCAAGGCTTTGTCTAGCTGAGTCTTAAAATCCTCTAAGGATGGAGAGTCCACAACCTCTCTGGGCAGACTGTTCTACTGCTTTACTACCCTCCTCGTGAGACAGTTTTTCCTAACATCTAACCTAACCCCACCACTTGCTGTAACCATTGCTCCTTGTTCTGTTATTTGCTACCACTGAGCACAGTCTAGCTCCATCCTCTTTGGTACCACCCTTCAGGTAGCTGAAGGCTGATATTACATCACTTCTCAGTCTTCTCTTCTCTAAACTAAATAAGCCCAGTTCCCTCAGCCTCTTCTCAGAAGTCATGTGCCCAAGACCCCTAACCATTTTCACTGTTGTCCACTGGACTCTCTCCAATGTGTCTGCATCCTTTCTGTAGTGGGGAGCCCAAAACTGGACATAGTACTCCAGATGTGGCCTCACCAGTGACAAATAGAGGGGAATAATCAATTCCCTTGATCTGATGGCAATGCTTCTAACTAATGCAGCCCAGTATGCTGTTCACTTTCTTTGCAGCAAGGGCACACTGTTGACTCATATTCAGCGTATTGTCCACTGTAACCCCTGGGTCCTTTTCTGCAGAGCTGCTGCCCTGCCAGTCAGCCCCCAGCCTGTACTTGTTCATGGGATTGTTCCATCCTATGTGCAGGAATTTCCAATCCTCCAATTTGTCTAGGTCTCTGAATCACAGCCCTACCTTCCATGTATCTACTACTCCCCCCAGCTTGGTGTCATCTGAGGGTGCACTCCATCCCATCCCATCCCATCCCATCCGACCCCACCATACATTTATAAAACATATATAATACTGTCAAGAGCCTAGGGAAGATGATGAAGAATAGAGGGAGCAAGGGCACTGGTGTGAACGGCAGGGATTTGATTTTCTTGAATCCATACATATCTGCAAAATGGGGTGGGCAAATAGTCGTGTGTTTTTTAATCATGCTGGAGTTAGCAGCTCATCTCATTTTCTACTCTTTGCATACTGAATTCAATAATTGGTGGGTTCTTACTCTAATCAGAGCAATGTAAAAGCTGCTGATCAATATTGCAAATGGTTGACTAATGCTTAATGATACTCATTAATCATCATCATAATTTTTTTTACTCTGTTTGCCTAATGCAGAAAGAGATGATAGAAAACAAGCTATTTAATGGCCTGAAATAATGAAAACAGATTACTTTTCAGATAAAATGTAAGCATTCCCAAGACTTCAGTAGCAGATGGATTCGTGTTTGTCTCAAAAAGTGCAGGAAATTGATGTATTCAAAACCTTCAAAATAACATGTTCTCTTGAATGAAATGTTGTCTGTTGAAGTGAGAGTAAAACATTGACTGTACTAATCATCCTGAAACGGATATATTTCTGATGCTAAACCTGGAGGCCTACTAGCTACCTTATAGAAATAGTAAAGAAGAATTTACAGCATGAACCAGAATATTCAATACTGATATTGCTGCAGGATTAAAGATGGTTAAATGCAAGTAATGACCAGGAATTGCATCAGTACAAGGAAAACTGTTTCTATCACAAATCTTAAACTTGCAAAGAAGATTATGTCACAGACCAGTGCACTGGAGACCAGCCTTTTTTGCAAGTGTGCCACCAGTTAGCCTTGCACCCAGCCTGACTGCCACTCTGATCCCCTGCCCCTGCCCAATCAGTTGCTCTGCTTTCTGCTTCCTGTCCTATTTGCTTCAATGCTGTCTGACCCCTTCCTGATCTGCTGAATTCCACATGCCGGCAGCTTTGCTACTAGTAGGCTAGACCAGTGCATCTGAATGGTGGGAAAATACAAAATTTAAATAATAGAAGACAGAATATTAAAATTTAGAAATTGGATTCATTTTAAAAGATCTCTTGTTTTGTGTCTGTTCAGCCCAAAAGTGTGTTGTTTTAGAAATGGCCTGAATTTTGTAGTAGATGCTAGAGAAACAAATTGGATGGTGCAAAAGTACGTGTGTCTAAGGCCACATGAACAAGTTAACTCATGGAAAAAATATAGATACAGCATAAAGCTACAGACACATGGTGCAATCCGTAAAAGCAATGTGGACCTGCCCTAATAGTGGCAAGTTTACTCCTGGAGAAATGGGCGGCTGTTTTTATACAGCTTCAAATTCTTGCCCTGAAATGCATAGCCAGATAATTTCTCTATCTGCCTTATTTGTTTACAGCAGTTTGATTTTCCCATCCATTTATTTTTCCATGAAGGACCACCAAAGCTGATGACTTGTCCATAGAAGGTGTCCTATCTATTGGACAATACTTAGTCTGCCCTATTGTTTCTTGTTCTTTAATTACAGAGTGGTAAGCCTTTCTGTTGGAATAATCCAGGGCTATTCAAAGCCTGAAGAAGGAATGTGCTTTGAAAACTGAATTACAGCACAGTCTGCATTTTGTGTTTCATGTACTGGAAGGAAGAAAGTGAGAATTTTAACTTTTTAGGTATTTGTTTTTTCAGGTTGGGAGAAAGTCACAGCCATCTTGGTTATTTTCAGTGGCAAGGTCAGAAGTCCTTTCCCAAGCCAATCAGCACAAAAGGCTAGTGTGGTTAAAAGACACCAGTTTTTGCAGCCCATGGCACACAAGGAAATGATAGGGCTAATACCATATCTTGCCACCTGCGACTCCCCAGCACTTGAGTCAATTGGCATCATTGTCTGGGGTAGGGCTTGAATTCACTCCTCTTAAGCCATAACAAGATGCCTTAGCCACTCTGGTACTGCACCCCGATGAGGTTTGCAAAGAGCCCTTTAACTGGACTGTTGCTTGTAATATCAAACATGGGAACTTACATTAAAGAGAAAATAAAGTAAAAATACTAAATAAGATCAGACCCTCATTAGAGCACTTGATGCATTATCATTATTGGAGTCTATTTTTCTCCCTAATTTGAAACAGTGTGTTTATTTTTCAATTGAAGCAGTGTTGTTAGATTGTACAGAGTAATGTTGCAAAAAGACATTTTTATATTTACTAGAAATGAGTCCCAAGGTCATAGTTTATAGAAAAGAAGTACTTTATTGCTTAAATCTTGGACTCCCCAATGGATCATATCATGCTCCTTCAGGTTAAATTGCTAAAAGAAAACGGTGCAGGGCATTCTGTTTCCCATATAAATTTAAATGTCAGCCATTGAGGAAGGTGACTGCTGACAGTAAAATGCCTCACAAAAGCACACATTTCAACTGCACTAAAATTGTTTTAAAAGACAAGTGAGCCTGACCTTTTCTATACTTTGTTACACTTACCTTTATGACTTGCATGTGGCTGTAGACTAAAATCTTGTGCACAACACAGTCTGCTTGAGACCTGTGTGGATGGCTGTGATAACATTTGAACCTAGAAGATCACTGTATGCTTCTCTGGCAAAATGCAAAATGTCAGAAGGTTCTTAAAGGTGATAGTCAGGCAAGAGATTGACAGGGTAACTTCTTCTGTCTCTATTGTTCCCATTTGCAGAAGATCTACATATATTTATGAGCCCTATCAAGCAGAAATATGCCTTCATGGTTGCTGGCCCATGAAAACTCTAAAAGCCTCCCAGGGCATGAAGCAGTAGAGATTATTCCACCTTCTAAAGATGCACTTCCCCTTTTGGTAGTAGCTGCTCAGACATTTTGTGGTCTCCTCTGCCCATTCATTTCCCGAGGGATAGAGCACAACCCTGCCCATCACAATAACAAATCAAGCTTGGAGGGTGCTGCAGTCAGCCAGGATAAAAATGAAAAGGGGACATTTGCCCTTAAGACATTTTCTCATCTTAGTTGCTCCATTGCCATTCTGTTGCTCAGTGAAGCAGTAATAAGGGGAGGACATGAGGACAAAGATGGTGTTTCTTGTCAGTTGAGAGCTAGAGGCTGCCTGTTATTTCTTGTAAGTGACTGGAGACAGAAAAACCTCCACTGCCACTTTTTCATTTCTCTTCCTCTGGGGATCAGGTCTAGCAGTTGTAAGAGAGAGAGATTTGGTTTACAGTTAATCCCACAACATATATGCATAATCCCTTCCAGGCCTAATGTCTATGAAATCTATAATGAAAATGAAATCTATAATGAAAATGTTCATACAAATACATTCAAGTTTGCAAATATAGTTTTCCATTGTTTTTCCAATTTAATGAAGCTCTTGCCTTGTGCTTCTGATGAAATGGGCTACATAGCCTTTCACTGATTGTAGTGCTCTCCTCCATCCAGATACATGACATTACATTGTAATGTAAGCCACACAAATGTTGATCAGCTGGCTTGTAGTCATTCCTTTGACTTCAGCAGCACATTGAGGGGAGTGACCACACGTTAATGGAACAGGAGCTGGGTAGCGTGGATCAAGAGATAATCCTGTCATGGAGTGGTGTAACTTTGAGCTTCATAACCAGTGTTTTAAGACACTTAAAAGTGTTAACATGCAGACAGTCCAGGGGTTAAGAGTTCCAGGAGCCACCCAAAATTAATGTGTAACAAGGCCCAAAGAGTAGTTCAGCTAAAGTCAGTGGAGTTATACTGGTATAAAACTAATGCAACAAAAGTTAGAGGAAGGTCAGGAGTCTCCAACAAGCAATTTAAAATACTTTAACTTTTTCTTTTCATGAATCTTGTGTAGTTCAACAACAAAAAAGGGCCCTATTTAGAAAAGTAGCCACTTTAGACACCTACGGCTTGTTTTTCCCAGGTGCTAAACACCTGCAACTGTCATGGAACACAGCTAGCTTTTTGGATGCTCAAGACTTTAGAGGCTTTGGAAAACAAACACCCCAAAATTGAGACACCCACAACTGGATGTCACTATAAAATTTTGGCCTCTACATCTGCCTTCTGTATCTTGTGCATTGCTTCTAGGCTGCTAACGATTGCAAGTCAGAAGAATTTTCCAATGTGATAAGTCTGTTTTCAGAGATTGACACGTGGTTGTTGACTCGACTCAACCCATGCAGATCTGGGTTGAAGTTGGTGATTTTGGTTTTTATATTTCCTGCATCGTCCACTGCATTCGAAGCTAGTACCCTGTGACAGCCTGGCAGCACTAAGTAGTTTGATGATGGTGCAGAGGCAATGAAATCTCGATCTAGGGTTAATGTGGACTAAGGGTATTCCCGGTATTGGCCTGTGCTTTGTGTGTACACTTCCTTGCAATGACTTTTCTTGTGTTGCTAAGCCCATTCTAAAATCATAATTCAGGACCCAAAAATTCATCAGTTAACAAGTTACTGGTGTTTTTATTACTTTCTGGCATTCGAACCTGTGTAGTCAGAGTACTCAGCCTGAGGCTTGAAGGCCATCTGTAGGCCTGGTGCTCTTTATCTGTGGCCTTTGAAGCCTGTACATGTATCTCATGATCACTAGGACCCTGAGCAAGTGCAGCTTTCTCTTTCAGATCTTCTTGCAGTGGAGGGGGGTTCACTAAAAATGCTTCAGGATCTGGGGATGTAATTCCTACTTAAACTAATCCTTGTTGAGTCAAAAGCTGTGAGAAGGGAGAGAGTGTCAGAGCAGAAATCCTCCCTCATATCCCAGAAGAAGAGAAAGCCCACCCAGTCAACAGGAGGTAAAGAGAAATAGAGACCTACTAAAGCAGCCAATGAGAGGGACAGCTGCTTGCACAGCATGGATATTCAACATGGGAGGAATGCTGACCCAGTAGGGGTGGAGAAACCAGATAATATTCAGCATAATGTAATCTGGATGGGCTAAGGAAGGCTCTTTCTATGAGCAGAATGGGGAAATCTTATGTGTGTGTATAGCAGGAAGGGGAACGGTCTCCGAGTTTAGCAGGAGTCTCTGTGGTATCTGCAGGGAGGCTCTGTGTGTTAGGTATTTGACAACAACCATAGTAAAAAAAAAAGTTGGTTGTCAATAAAAAGTTTACAATTAAAAATATATATATATTGGTTTGCCAACCTGCTTGACTACAGTGGTGGTTATACAATGTGCTGTTGTCCTTGCCCACCAGGGACCCCTTCCTATCACCATACTTTGTGCCCCCAACTGCACCCTGCACCATGCTGCCCCTCAGCAAACCTCCCTTCCAGCCCCACACCCCTCATCCTGGCACCGACCCCGTAAGAAAGCTACCTGCAACCCAACAGTATTATAGGCAGCCCGAGACATAGAAGCGGCAGCATATAGCTGAGAGAACACTCCCTGTAGGGTGCTGTGTTCCCTCTCTGACACCAGGTGGTGCTCATATGCTCCATCTGTTGGAGCATCAATTAAGCTATGGTTCCTTAGTGTTTTTAATGGTGGCTAACTTTTTTAATGGACTTTACTGACAACCGTTTTAGCCTTTTTAGGAAGTAATTATATTACAGATACAGTAAATGCATAGACAGTTCTGTATTTTCTGTATTTATATAGTTTCTATATTTTCCCAGAATATTCTCTGGGGATAATGGAAACACATTCTCATTAATTGTTTCTTATTGTATTCTAACATAATTCAGTAGGTTGACTGATATTTATAGAATATTTATTCCTCACTTATTATTTAGGAAGATTTCCCACAAAAATCAATGGGAGTTTTTGCCTGAGTAATCAGTATAAGACAATTCACTGATTAACAAAAAAAAAAAGTTTTACCTTTTATTCCTAATAAGTGTAAGAGCTGTGCTAACTTTCTATAACCACTTATGTATGTACCATTGTCTTAAAATGATTTGCATCTTTAGGAAAGCTAATGCAATTGAGATTTAGGTACTGTGTTTTCAGTTGTAGCTGTTTAAACCACAGTAGACACATCTACATGAGATACTTTACTGTGCAGCAGACTAATCTACTGCACAGTAAACAATTACCATCTACACATGCACAGCATTTACTGCACTTTAAATTAATCTACTCTGTGGTTGTCTCCAAACTGTAGATACAGGTAGTAGATTAACTGTGTGGTAGGTACTATGCAGTAGCACACATGTAGACCACTTACCAGAAGCAAATTGCTTCTTGTCAGCCCAGGCACAGGGGGCAGGGGAACTATCCCATCCCCCAGCAGCTCTTTCCCAGCCCTGCACCCCAATATGCCAGTCAGAGCATGGCACTGGGAAACAGCTGCCCCAGATGCGGGGACAGATTCCCCCAGAGCCCAGTGCCTCCTGCCAACCAGAGGCTGGCACCCAGGGGAACCTGAAACTCTGCCAGGCTTCTGAGGGGGTGTTGGTAGAGCAGGGGAGGAGAGTCCCTGCACTGAACTGCTCCCATCAGAAGCAAATTTGCTTCCAATGTGCGTATGGGTAGATGCACTCCTGGGGTGTATTTTACTGTGCAGTAAGTTTACAGTGCATTAATAGCATATGTTGACGTGCCCAGTCTAGAGCAAAATAGAAGGCTTAAGGCAACTCCCACAAGAAACACTGTATCTTATCTTTACACTGTTGTGACACATACATGGATGGTATTTGCATTACCACTGATTCTCTACTATTCTTTTTTGCATGACAAAACTAGGGTGTCCTACAGAGTGCATATAAGACTCGTGTACAAGAGAATTATTCGTTCCCCTGGCACATCCCCATGGCCTCCACCTCTCTCCCCTGGGGAGGAGGCTCTTCTCAGCCAGACTGGCTGACCTGCTCCACCGGGCTTTAAACTAAGCCCATTGGGGGACAGGGGGACTACCGCCACTGCTGGCCTGCTGAGCAACCCTTGCAAAGCCAGCTGGCCAAGGCACTTAAGGGAGCCCACCCCTGCCCCAGCCCTGGTACAATCTGTGGGCAAGGCAAGAGCCCCCAAGGGGACACTTGCCTGCCTGTACACAAATGCCAGGAGCTTGGAGAATAAGCAGGAGGAGCTCGTCCTTCTGCTCAGTGCAAATAATTATGACATCATAGGGATAACGGAGACCTGGTGGGACTCCACCCATGACTGGACCTCAGGTATAGATGGCTATACCCTGTACAGGAGGGATCATGTAGATAAAAGGGGCAGGGGTGTAGCTATCTATGTTAAGGAAAGCTATGCATCCCTGCAAGCTGATATTGGCGACCAGGGTGTATGACTGGAGACCCTCTGGGTTAAAATCCATGGGGAACACGGTACAGGGGACACAATGATAGGAGTCTACTACAGACCTCCCACCCAAAGTCCTGAGCTTGGGATACCAGCCTTTGATCTGGTATCCCATGATCACCTTTTGGCGAAACTAGCCAACTGTGGCCTTGGGTCCACCATGATCCGCTGGCTGAGAAATTGGCTCCATGGTCGGACCCAGAGGGTAGTAATTAATGGAAGTCAGTCATCATGGTGTCCTATGACCAGTGAGGTCCCCCAAAGCTCTGTCCTTGGACCCATATTGTTCAACATCATCATTAATGATGTGGACACTGGAGTCAGGAGTGGACTGGCCAAGTTCGCCAATGACACCAAACTTTGGGGCAAAGCATCCACACCAGAAGACAGGTGGGTGATCCAGGCTGACCTGGACAGGCTCAGCAAATAGGCAGACGAGAACCTGATGGTGTTTAACACCGAAAAATGCACATTTTCCACCTTGGGAAAAAAAACCTGCAGCATTCTTATAGGCTCGGCAGTGCTACGCTGGCTATCACTACGGAAGAAAGAGACTTGGGGGTCATCATTAACCACAAGATAAACATGAGCCTGCAATGTAATGCTGCAGCTAGTAAAGTGAGCAAAACGCTGGCTTGCATTCATAGATGCTTCTCAAGCAAATCCCGGGACGTCATTCTTCCCTTGTACTCAGCCTTGGTGAGGCCGCAGCTGGAGTACTGCGTCCAGTTTTGGGCTCCACAATTCAAAAAGGATGTGGAGAAGCTTGAGAGAGTCCAGAGAAGAGCCACGCGCATGATCAGAGGTCAGGAAAACAGACCTTACGACGACAGGCTGAGAGCCATGGGGCTCTTTAGCCTGGAAAAGCACAGGCTCAGGGGTGATCTGTTGGCTACCTATAAGTTTATTAGGGGTGACCACCAGTATTTGGGATAATGTTTG
Organism: Gavialis gangeticus; assembly: GCF_001723915.1. Taxonomy (NCBI): domain Eukaryota; kingdom Metazoa; phylum Chordata; order Crocodylia; family Gavialidae; genus Gavialis; species Gavialis gangeticus. The sequence continues at coordinate 10,511,765 of NW_017729032.1, read as the reverse complement.
TTCACCAGGTCTAATGGTCATAAACTACTACAAAACCATGTCAGGCTGAACATAAGGAAGAATTTCTTTACTGTCTGAGCCCCCAAGGTCTGGAACAGCCTGCTATCGGAGGTGGTTCAAGCACCTACATTGAACACCTTCAAGAGCAAATTGGATGCTTATCTTGCTGGGATCCTATGACCCCAGCTGACTTCCTGCCCTTTGGGTGGGGGGCTGGACTCAATGATCTTCTGAGGTCCCTTCCAGCCCTAATGTCTATGAAAAAAAAATCCATTCTGAAGTAGTCAGTCTCTCTTTCTCTCTCTTTTTACCTAACTGGTGGGAGAAACCTATTCCTGTATTCAGAGGTAATTACAGCAATACTGTGGATCAGTTCCTTTCATGCATATGTGGTGTAAAGTGCTTGGCTACATGATTAGCAGGTATATAATTTACCATTTGGAACAGAGTAATTAATTCATCATTGCCATATATTTTCCTCGGCACATTCTTGTTACCCATATTGCTCACATGCATTGACATTTTCCTTTTATCACTGATGATTATAAATACATGTCTCTTCAGATTTCTCTAAGGTGCTTGACTACATTTCCCAAAATAATTAATTGTAAAATTAAAACCCTGTGGCATTAATGATAATATAGATTGCCTGCAATGCTGTTTGTTATATCATTTTGTCAGCAAGTATTGAAAATCCTTGTTCTGAATGTGGCATTCTTTACATGCCAGTTTTTCAGAGTCCTATTTTTTACCAGTTTGGTGGCATTGGCAATAACATTTTCAGTTTTCTTAGGTTATTTGTCAATGATTTTGTAGTATTCTGAGAAGTTAGTTTTTTGCCAAATTCAATGGTTCTATGAAAGTCTAACTTTCTTTCAGTGGTGTCCGTACATGGAATATGCCTGAGGTAAAAATTAATTCTAGTTGGAAGCAAAAATGTTAGGTTTTGCACTAACGGAATAACAGATTGTTCTGATAACACATTGCCTCCTAAATAATTTTAACCAATTCCAAAATGTCTGCTCCATTAAAATGCCATCTAATATTTATTAATTAATGGTCCAATTTTTTTGAAGTATTAAGTAGCTATACAACCCGTTCAAACCTTTCCCTAAATCATTAAGCAACAGGCAGAATTTTCCCTTGTTCCATCAGTAAATATTTTGCTTCTGCCTAGGAGCCACAAAATCAAATGAAAATACAATAGAAGCTAAACAAAAGATTTCAGAAAGGTATGGTCTATTAAAAACAAGAAACTTCTTGCTCAGACCAGGGGGAACTTGAATGGTTTTGCTTTGATCTTAAAACTTATGAAGAGAATTACACATTTACATCTGTTCTACAATTTTATTTTTTAGGTCCCTGCCAGATGTGCAGGGAAAACCGTGATAGGATCTGATGCAGGAGCCACACATGCATGGCAGGAGACATGACTGTGATTGTACCAGGAGATACTATTGCTCTCAGTGCAGTGGGAGGCCAGGATCATGATCTTGGGCTCCCCCTACAACCACTACCTAGCAAGCTCCCACAGTGGGGAGCCCCCTCAGCTGATGGGTCTCCCAGCTGGGGGGATGAGGGGCATGGTTTGACCCAGCTGCTGAGAGCCTTATCAGTTACAGGTTGCAGCCATTAGAGCACATTGGCCAAAGGGGGTGCACCTAGTCAGAAATTGTATTAATGTTGTGATAGGAACCAGCCACAAAGTTATCACAATTTTTATGGCTTATTCCATGTTTTATGATGTCATTAATTTTTTTAACATGTGGCTGGGTGTGAGTGTCATTACAGGTACAACCGGTGCTGCAGTAAACGAGAGCTCAGGCCCCGAAATGCTGGCTGTTAGGATTGGACAACTTGACCCTCAGCATGTCCTACTCCCTGAGTTGGACCCTATTTTTGCCCACCAAGCCTTAATCTCAAATATTACTGGAAGCATTCCTGGTCATCAATTGAAGTGGGCGCTGGTCATGCATGAGGGTGCTATGTGGGGCTCTGCCTCCCCTCACACCCATTGCACATGCCAACTGAGTATATGTTGTCCAATTCACTCCCCCCTTGGTGTTGTAGCCTTGATGCTGACTCACTGGTGATTATTGATATGATTCTGGCAAGAAAGGAGGCAATTCAATCTACCTTAGTGCCAGCTTAACAGGATGGTTAAAAATAAGCAATAATCAGTAGAGCCAAAGTAATGTCCATCATTCATTAATCCTTAAAAAGATCATTCCACAACATTAATCCCTTTATGTAATTAAATAATGATGACCAAGGAGATCAAAAGAAGTTCTGCAATAATTGATTATTGGGAAAATCAGTCTGTCCAATTAATTTCATTTCAGCCATTAAGTCAAAAATCAATTAAATCAAAACAAAGGCAATCAAATAAAAAACAATGAAAAGAATAAAATGCTTGCAGTTCATTAAGCATTACAGAAATCAATTAGTTCAATTAATTTCATTGCACAATCAAAGTATTTTCAATTAATTAAGGACTAAGGCTGCTCACAGAATAAAGTGCCCATTTTCCAGATGATACAAATTGCAGAATGTGATTCCTACTGGAGAATCAATCACTCCCCACTCATCCAACTGGGTGGATTACCTGCCTACTAATCATGTCATGCCCCAATCCAGATGGATAAATTCTCCCTCTCTCCACCCAGTTTGTTGAGGGCGTCCTGGGGCTTTCTCTCCCCACCACTTCTCCAGGGGTTCAGGTACCTGTTGCTAGGTGCTCCTCTGGGCTCCTGGACTATGGAGGCTCTCCCCTCACAGACTTTATCTGCATCTGCTTCACTCTCACCACTGTGCAGCTCCACGTATTGTCCTCCCATCACTCTTTCCCCTCCTTTTGCTTGTGCTGGACATCTGGTTATATGGCCAGCCTCTGGTCATCTTCCAATGTGGTCAGAGCAGGAGTTCATAAATCGAGGCTCCCGCTTTTCCTGCCATTCGGTCACTGTCACTGCCCATGTAAGGATGCAGGGGAACTCTCCAGCCCTCACCAGGTACCAGGTGGGGAATTTCTAATAGCCCCTTGTGGTGGCACACCTTTGTGGTGCTCACCACATGGCAGAGGCTGCAATAGGCTGGGGCAGAGCCCAGCAAAAGAGGCAGCCTAGGGACCCTGCCCCCCCGAGTTCATTCAAAGGGGGAAGGTGTGTGGCTGAGCACCTTTGAGGGTGCTTGCCACTTAAGGGCTCTCACAGGCTCCAAGGGGAGCCTGCTTTTGAGCAGCAGCAGGGGAAACCTCCCCAGGTTACCATGTTAAGGGGGGAGGCATGTGGCAGGGCACTGTTGGTGCCTGCCACTTTAAGACCTAGGCCAAGAGGCCAGCAGGTGCCTGATTGTGGTGGCCATTTTAGATCTCTGGCTGCCCATATAAACAGCTCAGTTCCCTGCTGGTGGGCAAGGCAGCAACATCACCTGGCATCGGGGCATAAAAATGGGCAGCCTCCTGCCTTAATTAAGATAATTCATTAATTAAGAACAAGGTGTGGCAGGTAAGTCAGGTGGGAGGCGTGCCCAAAGGCAAGTAGGGAACCTAGCACTGTGGCTAGGCAGGGAGCCCACTTTGCCACACCCCACTTTCGGGTTCTCCCTTGAGGCATATCTCTTCCTTCCACACTGGGTTACAACTTAAGAAGTGATGAACATCTTAAGTGTAACATGTTGCAGTGGCCTTACTGCACACAATTTAACCTCTATTGCAGAGATCATATATATTTTTGTACTATTATATATTTTTACAAAATGGATTGTAAGTTACTAATTGAGTTAGAAAAGAAATTTAAAGAAAGAAAGTTTTAAAGAAATCTTTGTTTTAGTAACTATTTAAAGAGAGATTAATTTACTATTTGAGACTGTTAATGATCCTAATTATGTTCACTTAGGATTCCATTAAATCTGAAGTCACTACTTTGCAATACTCGTAGATTTTTTTAGTATCACAACGCTTTATCCAAATTAAACCCCCTTAAACACAGACTTAATAACAGGTATTGAATACAAGAGGTAACTTATACAAATGATAATATATATATATTATGGCTTTCTCAGCTGAAGTAACAGGATTAGGCAGTGATCAAGATGACTTCCATCCAGAACTGTTAAGATTTCTATTTCTAGTTTTTGCAATTTATATTGATTGCCTTGACTGATTATATATTTGGTATTTTTACACCATACCTAGAGGCTGGTTGAAATTGAGACGGTTCAGGTTTTAAGTCCATAACTGCAGTTCTCTTGCAGATGACAATTTTTTCAATGAAAGTTATGGATGGTGAGCATTAGATTTTCATGGATATATTTAATCAAAATATATTGGGAGTTATGCCATTAATTTTAACTGAGCCAGGGTAGACCTAATGCCTTTGTGAGCCATAAGGCAATAATGGGTATTGCATTTCCTCTATCTTTGTCAAGCATCTGAAAGAGTATACCAGCTAATGAAAAAAAATCCTGTATAAAAAGTGGCATACACAGCTTAATGGGGAGTATAATTCATTCCACTGAGTCCAGTATCCTTTCTCTGACAGTGACAAATACTAGTGGTTTGGAGGGAAAGTATATGAATGGGGCATATCGGGAGTGTTGATATTCTTGATATCAACTAGCTTTGGTTTAGGGCAGGGGTGCTCAACCTTCAGGCCGTGGGCCAGATCCATCCTGTAGTGCCATGTTATCTGGCTTGTGGGGCTCCCCTCAGTTCTGGAAATGTGGTGGCAGAAGAGTGATGGCACCATTCCCCTCCTGCCAAATCTTTTGACTCATGGGGAACCCCAATACCCATGTGCTGGATCCAGCACCTGATCACAACATGCAGAGTCAGTTGGAGGCAGCACTGGTCCCCAGGGTCCAATCCCAGTTTCGGGGTTGGGAGGAGGTGGTGCTAGGGACCCAATTCCCACACACAGAGAGTGGGATGCTGATGTTGGGACCCCAGTAACCAAGTGTGGCATGCAGAGTGGCAGGAGGAAGTGGTTCTAGGCCCCCATCTCAGTGCAAGGGGGCAGTGCCGGACCCCCTGGACCCAATCATGGTTCATGGTGGGGGGGTGCCAGGGCCCAAGCCCCAAGCTGGCCAGCAGATGGGCCCCACACCGCTCATCTGGTCCATGGGGCCAAAAAGGTGAGCTCCACTGGCTTAGGGACATCAAAAGATACAACCTTGACTGTTCAGTTTAATAGCTCCCAGGGCACTAGTCCTCAATGAATTTGTCTAATCCCTATGGACACAATTCTAGCTGAACTTCAACTTCTGTAAAATCTGCCTTTTCTTAGCTGACCAATAGTCCACTGACTCCACTGAGTCACTGTTCCTTTTTTAGACCACTTCCCCAGCCATTGCATGCTCAGGATGGACTAAGAGGATATTCATAGATTCATAGATGCTAGGGTAGGAAGGAACTGCAGCAGAGTATCAAGTCCGACCCCCTGCCCTAGGCAAGAAAGCACACTGGGGTCAGATGACCCCAGCTAGATGCTCGTCTAGTCTCCTCTTACAGACCCCCACGGTAGGGGAGAGCACCACCTCCCTTGGACGCCCATTCCAGATTCTGGCAACCCTTACCATAAAGAAGTTTTTCCTGATGTCCAACCTAAATCTGCTTCCCATCAGTTTGTGGCTGTTGTTCCTAGTTAATCCAAGGGGTGCCCTGGTAAACAGAGCACCTCCTATCCCTTGCTGCCCCCCCAATTAATTTGTAGATGACCACAAGATCACCTCTCAGCCTTCTCTTGGGGAGGCTGAAGAGATTCAGCTCTCTCAGTCTCTCCTGACAAGGCCTTACCTGCAGGCCCCTAACCATACGAGTGGTCCTCCTCTGGACCCTCTCAGGGTTATCCACATCCCTCTTGAAGTACAGCACCCATTCCTTCTATTCAAATGTATTTAGGTATGTTGGAAGAGCTCTCATATCTGAAAATATGCAAGGATTCCTCAGAAGAACTTCTTTACTAATGATCAATATCTTACAGCAGGTGCTGTATGTACACACAACTGGTACTTGAATGTGTACCAAGCAGATTACTTTTAAAATGTAGCTAAACTGATTTTTTTTTTTAATAGTAAGACCGCATGTACTTAAAAACAAAAGGAGCCCCTTGAATTGAACATTGGTTTAAATATTTCATGAACATACCATGGTTTTGTTTTCTTCTGTATTTGGTTTTCTTTTTCCACTTTTTCTTCATATACAACATTTTTTTTAAAATCACAAACCTATAAAAATATAGGCTTTTTCAGTAAACAAGAAGTGTATTTTGTTTTAAATCTACATCAATAGCAAAAGAGTCTGCATAGATAATTAAATTTCCTAGTCCTGCGTGAGTAAATCTCAGACTTTTGACTTTGATTTTCATGTTCATTGCCTTAATTAAAACCTCAGTCAACAAACTGAAAACAGTGTCTAAATGCAGACTTCCTCTCTTCCAGTTCAGATTCACTCCTCCTCTTGTTCATCAGCTGCTTCCACCAATGTCCCCTGGCTAAAGGTTGCATCATCCTCATTATCTGCATTTTTAGGACATGCACTTGCTGGTGGAAAAATCTTGGTGCAGATGGAAAATTGAGTAGACAGATGTACATGCCCATTGGGTTTTATGTGCATATTTCAGGGAGTATTGCTACTTTGGATTTCTTCAGTGCCTCCCATCCTAGCATCTTGAAGCATCTGCCAAAAAACTATGACTTAATGACTTAGTATTATATAAAAAATTATGACTTCACTCACCCTTGTAAGATGGGTGGCGTCACAGAGGGGGAAGCTGAGGTAGAAAGTGGTTGTTACTTGGAAGAAGAAAGTAGTCAGAGCTGGGAATACAACTCAGATTTCTTGACCTGTGCAGTCTCTCCCCAAGCTCTCCAATACAGAGAGGAGTATCCCACCCTTCTCCACACTGCTCTCACTTCACCTGTGGAAGTGCCAGGGACATCTGGGCCGAAATTATCAGCTAAGGGCATTTGAGGAAAGCACCCAAGTAATAGCACTTCCATAACTCTCAGGGATGTTCTAAGAATAAATACCTTGAAGATGGTGAAACATTTGTGGTGAATGGGGCTCCGTGAATACAGTGTTATGCTCTCCTTCCATGTCCTTCATCCTTTCCTCCATTTTACCCGGGGCCAGGTAGCTCTGTATCCCACTCTGTGCTAGGTACAATGTAGCCATTTACGTTTCTAGATGCAGTAGGTGTAAACTGAATAATGGTATCTTTCCTTCAGGTTGTGTTTATTATGAAACAAAATCCAGAACTTCCCACTGACTCTCTTCCTGCATTATCTATTTAAGATTGATGCACAGAGATCCGAAAGGTGACACCTGAAATGGATTCTGAAAGGCTTAGCTCCTACAATTGCAGCCTTAGGTTCAAAGGGACACAGCACTCATAAAAGCACCTAAAGAGAAGCCAGATTTTCAAAGCCATCCAGACCTAATAATCCTCACTGTGCCACTTCCAGATTTTTCAGTGCACAACAGGCTGAGCTGAAAATCTGTCTCTGATTCTGAATCCGGATCTGTTTCAAAATTATAACCCTAAGCATTCTTGCAGCAAACATGAACTAAACACCAGGCAATCAACCATTTTAAGTTACCCAAAATAAGAAAGTACCTTGGCATTTCTTAAAATGCACATTGCAATAGGTCTTAAAATTAATACAGTTTAAAAATCCTTGTCCTGCTGCACAAGTTTTCATTTGACATAGGTTAGCATATCTCTTGTGGAGATGCAACTGCCCAATACCATGCCCTGGGCAGCAGTGGTACACAGTGTAGCTGCAGAGATTTGCTGGTGCTAGGGAAGCTATCACCTTCTTTGTTTGCCATTGATGTGTGTCAAGAGACCAAGAAAACACCGACTCTTAGCAGGAAAAAGGAAGTGACATCTCCCTTGGCAGCAGCGAGCCACTAACCAAATGCCACCGCCACTTCTTTGCCTTCCTCACTGCTGGGGTTGGAGTCAGAGCCACTGCAGGGAAGATAGAGGAGGGGAGGGGAGAGGGATGGTAGATGGGAGGGTGAGGCACCCCATACTTCCATTCCAGCACTCCCCTTCCCTAGCCAGTGTCCAGAGCTCATGCCCTGCTCACCCATCCACCGTTAGGCTACTGATCTCTTGTACTCATCTATCCGTGAAAGGAGGAACACTGGCCAGGAGTATGTTATTAATCCAATGCTACTTTTTTTTTTTGAAATTCAATTGCCATGAAAATGAGATTTCCAGGGCAGCGTATCATTTCAATGAGAGCCTGTTCAGAAGTTGCATGTTCTTACCTTATTGTCAGTAACAGGAGTTTGGCTCAGCACTTTTTGGCATTGTGCCCTAATTGATCTTTGAATTGTATTACAATGAAACTGTGCTCTAGGATAATTCGTTACACATTTTATTTGATTAGATTAGTACAAGAACCTTGGATGTGCTTCAATCATGTGCTTCACCTAAACGGCAGGACTGTGTGTAACTCCTGTAGCTGCCTTGTCATTAGAATAGGTTGAACTTGTCCTTGCAAACAATTTATCTGAAATTTTTTTCCCACTCTTCTTGTCTTGAATATTTTTGCTATCAGATCACAGTGTTTATGAATTTACTCATTGCTCAACATAGTTATGCAAATGTTCTTTTTTCTTTTTTTTTTATGATCACTTTTCAGCACTGGATTCTTTGCCAACTGCTGATAGAGTTCAGGTGATTATTGAAAATTCACTGTCTGATGTTTGTGACAGCTCAGCTGAGCAGCTGAGAGGTGTGTGTGTGTTTTCCCTTCACCGGATGACATAATTGTTATTGAACTACCTCCATTTACATTAGAAACAAAGCTCTTTTTGTAACATTTCCTTCCTTGGCTAAGTATTTCATATACATAGACACCAAATCTCTATATACACGGACCTCCATCTGAATGTAATCCTGTGGCAGCTTAGAAGCTCTAGAGAAGGAACTGTCTGTTTAAATCTAATGGCGAACTGGAGGACAGGGTTAAACCTAATCTGCATATTTGTTACTCATCCTTCCAGTATGATGATTTTGGTTAAAATGTGTATGATTTTTTGGCCTAAGAGTGATTGATCTTACGTTTATGTGGTAAAAGGCAACAGAACTGTATATCCCATATGCCAGGGGTATGGATCTGCCACAGGCAAAACCTTGGTCTTGTACAGCAGAGCAGTGGCACTTATTTGGCTTGAGGGCTTTGCCCATCACAATAGTTTCCACAGTGTAATGACAGCGTTTCAGAGTGCTCTAATCAGGGCGCGTATCCTGTACTGTACACAAGATGGTATCCAGTACCCATAGAGCTGTGATCACTACAGCAGGGTTTGGCAGCAGCAGTCCCTCAGTACGAGGATGACAGTCTTTCAGGAAACAGGGAAGTCATCTGTGAGTCCATAGATGACTGAGGAGGATGATCTGAGATCTGCATGTTTGACTATGGACATGGTAAATAATCGTGGGAGGAAACCGTAGATCCTGGTGATGTCAGGTCAAAGTGCTTTTCCTTTCTCTCTTTCAGTTATCTGCCTCCATAGTGAGGTGAGTTTGCTTGAAACCATCAGTTATACATCACAGTGACACTGGGGACACCTTAGTGCTCGAGTCTCCCAGGTATTGACGTTAATGTCACCTTTCCTCAGATTGTCGTTCAAGGTGTCCTTAAATCTCTTCTTTTGCCCACCTCTAGCGCAGTGAGCACTGGTGAGTCGGGAGTATAGGAGTTGTTTTGGGAGCTGGTTGTCAGGCATCCTTAGATTATGACCTGTCTAATGGGGCTGGTGCCATATAAACGTGGCTTGAGTGCTGATGGTGTTTGCTTGAGACAGAAAGCTGGCATTCATTCTTCTGTCCCTCCAATTAATGTGGAGATTTTTTTAGAAGGCAGCACCAGTGATTAAATTTCAAAGCTTTCAGGTATTTCTGATCTGTCATCCAAGTTTCACACCCAAGGGTAGGGCTGACAACAACTTGGTAGACAAGAAGCTTGATTTGGGTCCTCATGTCATGATCATCAGAGACATGATTTTGGAGATGTCCAAAGGTATCACTGGCAGATTTTATCTAGTGTTGAGTATCATCTTCTGATTACTTTTGGGAAAGGTAGCTCCCCAGGCAAGGGAAATGCTCAATATTTTCCAGTGACTTCTCAATAATTGTAATATGTGGTTGCTTTCAGGTGGGTCAGTAAAGTAACAGCAGGGTTACAAGCCTGAGGACCTGAATGCCACATCAAGCAGTGGTGTGGAGAAAGCATTGTGGTGTGAGGAAATGCGAAAGCCATGGCACAGAGCTGGCATTGTAGCTAGAGGCAGTATTGCCATGAGAAGCAAAGTAGAGGTAATGACAAGGTACTTTCTACCAGAAGCTACAAATGGACGCACCCACATGCTCTGAGATTCACTAACTCTTGACAACAAATGGTGAGGTGCACAGAAGTGGAAGTTGGGGAGCTCTTGGGTGCTCAAGCCAGCAAGTGATGAAGCTGGAGCAAAGGAGTGTAGGCCAAGTATTGTGGATAAATGTGACTCCATATTTCACAGAAACATATTGTTAGTTGTGTTTTCCTATAATAGGCTACTGTCCAGGAAGTGGAAATTACTAAGGCTTTTGATAAAATTTTTACATTGACTCAATGGTCGTAGCCTTACATGGAGGCACATGCAGTTTGTGGTGCCTCAAAGCTCTTTGTGGCACCACAAACCACATGTGGAATTTGCTACTGGGATTTCCGAATAGAAAAAAAAAAAGAAGTTGGGCAAAAAGCAGCACAGCGCACGTGAAAATAGCACACGCCAGAAGAAACAGAGGCTTGGTCCTCTGGTGAGATACTCTGGCTGCCAGCCAAAGCATCTCTACTGCTCCATTTGTGCCCCGGCTGCTCTAGGATGCCAGGAGTCTGGAGGAGCTGGACAAGGGCAGTTTGCCCAAAGTGGGACAATGTGTCCCGCAACAAAGTGCACGTGCATGAGCAGCGATATGTGCAGAGGCACAAAGTAGCTGCACAGATTTGTGCTGCTATTTGTGCCGCTGCAAGCGCACACCCCTGCACATCTGGAAACAGCCAATAGCTGCAAATCAAAGGTAATTATAAATGGATCAATGTCAAATAGCAGGCAGTTTCAAGTGGCATTTCACGGGGATCTGTCCTGGCTCTGGTGCTGTTTAAGACGTTTATTGATGTTTTGGATGCCAAAATAGAAAGCTTCCTGAACAAATTTGCAGATGGTGTGAAAATGGGAAGGATCACAAAAACACTGGAGGATAGCAGTAGAATTCAGAAGGGAGTGATCAATGGGGGAGTCAGGCTGGGGACAACAGGATGCAGACAAATGTTAAGATAAAGAAGAGCAGCCAAAAACACAAATTCAGAATGGGAAATAATAGGAGGGTGGTAGTACTGCTGAGGAAGATGTAGAGGATTTGGTGCGTCACAAAATAAGTGAGAGTCAGCAACCTAATGCAGTCACAAACAAGCAAATGCAAGTTTGTGCTGAATCAACAAAAGTATTAAATGTAGGACATAGGAGGCATTTGACCTGGAGCTGATTAGGCCCCATTTAAAATATTAAGAAGGATGTAGAGATGGTGTATAGGATCCAGAAACAGGCAACAAGAATGATAAAGGGGTTACAGGCAAAGTACATGAGGGAAGGTTGAGAGAACTAGGTGTGTTTAGCTTGGAGAAAAAGTGATTTGGGGTGGGGGAAGGCATGACATCAATATTCAAATATCTAAAAAGCTCCCATAAAGAAAATGGAGATCAACTGTTTTCTCCAGCCGCAGAGGGCAGGATGTGGGGCAAAGCATTTAGATTGTAGCAAAGTAGACGGTAGTTTATAACACAAGGAAAATCCTGTTTGTTAGACCAGGAAGGCTGAGTGGAAGAGGCTGCCCAAGCTTGATGAGAAATTTTCAAGAGGAGGCTAGGTAAACTTTGGACCATGATGGTTTAAGAATAAGATTCATGCATGGGTTTGGTCCAGATGACCACAGCTGTCCCTTCCAACCCTACGATTTTGTGAGTCCTCAGCTGGTGGTATTTGTTAACTTCCAGAAGGACCTCTAGATATGTGAACCTAGCCCTTCCTGCTGCCAACACTTGTCAAAAAAAAAAAGAAAAAACAAATAACAGGTCTAAGAACATTTGCAAACAATACTTGAAGAGTATAACCAGGCCAAATTGCAAAGCCATTTTCTAATTTGTTATCCTGTTTGCAAACAGAATTTTCCTGCCATTTTGTTTTCATCTCCACTTTTCTTTTTTAGCCGGATTTTTCTCTCTCTCAGCAAAAGAAACAAACAAGTCTAAAGAAGAAGTTTCTTTAGTTCCATACAAGTGACAGTCATTCCTGGCTCTCCACATTGCATTTATCTATTTAATTGCATCAGAAACTAGGGGGTTGCTTGAACTCATAACATAATGTTCATTGCTGGATCCTTTTCGCTTTGCTTCAGTAGCAGCATGTGTAGAATCTGAAGTTGCACCACCCACAAAAATGTCCAAAATATTGCCTCGCACAGATGCTCAGCAAATTGAACACCTCCATCTGGGGAGATATAATTAGCAAGAATCAGGGTGAAATTTGGATTTACTTCCCTATATTCTGATTCAGCTTGAAACTTGTCATCCCTGCGAACCATAGTCCAAGCAAAAATGATTTTTTTCTGACAGATTGAATGTAGTCTGTTCTTCAGGGCAGTTTTTTTTAAGTGAGTAAGAAAGCTATAACATTTTAAACTGAAGCTTTGAAACAAAATCTCAGGCATTTAAGAAATCAGCTTATTTTACAGAAATGCACTATGCACATATAATATGTCTTATAAATATATGTTTTTCGTGTGTGAGAGAAGCTTAAAATGATAGAACTGTAGTAAAAAATGAACTGAGAAGTTTATAAATAGAAAGCAAATATTGTGGGTGTTTTGTATAATAATGCTTGAGATTTCAGTGTTGGTTTTCATTTGAAAATTTCAAAGTATTTTTTAGCTGTTGATTAATGAAGATGTACAAGAAGGCTGTGAAATACAGTGGGTTATCAGTTTTCATAAATCAAGGTGCTGATCATGGGTTGCCCAAATTCAGCAATAATGCTTGGAACAGATTCAGGAGAAAACTGTCCCTATTCCAGTGCTTGAAACAGGACAAAACTGTGGTAGAAGAAAGCACAAATATTATACTGCTTAGGGCAGGGGTGCTCCCCCTCCAGCTCCCAGGCCAGATCTGACCTGTGGGACCATGTCATCAGGCCCATGGGTCTCCCCCATATCTGAAAATTTGGCAGGGGGAGAGTGGTAGCAGATTATATAATAATATAGTGGTAAGAACTTGTGTCCAGGAAACTGGGAAACCTAGGTTCAATGTAACCTCCTGAATCTCAGGGGTTCAAATCTCCATCTCTCCTTCCGGTAGAATATGCTAACGCCCAGGTTATCAATAGGGCTGGTGAGGGGAAAGAAAGGCACTTTCCACCTCTTTTGCTGACGCTGAGCCACTGTTCAGCAAAGAATGTAATATTCCTGGGGCCAGAAGAAAAGTATAAGAAATCTGACTCTGTAGCATAGTGAAGCACCTGGAGGGAAAGTGTGCAGGAGTCCTGGTTTCTGATCTCTGCTTCTGGGACTATGGTTTTTTATGCAATGACTGTTTGAAGTAAAACAAAGAGTCAGCCTATATTTTCTGTCACCTGCTTCTGTATATGTTTGCATTGATCTCATATCCTCATTCAGTTACACAGAGAAAAAGTGCTTGACCCTCATGGATAGAAAGGACATTTTTATAGACATATTTGAAAGTTTAGGATCCAAGATCCCCTTAACTGGCAGCAGAATATGCCCCATGATTTGTAAGGAACCTCATGCACTAACACAGAGTAACTTCAGAGCTGCACTGTCCTTTTTTAATGTGGTATGCAGCATTTGTGCACAATTTGACTCTGCTTCCTGAGCAACATTTGCATCGTTGTGATAGACACCTTTCAATGTAGGAAGTATACAGGCAGTCCTCGGACTTACGGCACAATTGGTTCCTAAAAACCACATCGTAAGTCGAAACGTAACTCAGAACCGATTTCCCCATAGGAAGCAGTGTTATAAATGGGGGGTGAACCAAGGCCCAATACCCTATTTTCTCCAAAAATAACCCAGAATTTTGTACTCAATTAATAATACATTCCTGTATTTATATTGTAAATAGAAATCATATTGATTTGGAAGGACTTCTTTGAGGTGACTTTACTGGACTTTCTGAAGGGCTCTCAGTTGGACTTTTTGATGGGTTCTTGGCTGGAGTCTCTTAGGAGTCCTGGCTGCAGGTTTTTCTGGAGTCTTGTCTGCTTTCTTCAAGAAAGTGGCCAAGGAAGTTTGGACAGATGTTCTCCAGGGAGACGGACTCTTTTCTCTACTATGAAATTTTCCCCCAAGTATTATTATTGACACGATACTGAACTTAATAAGCCAGGGGTCTGATCTGCTATTTCAAATGCTGTGTTCCTAATGTCTCAGTTTTATTATAATTGATGTATTTATTGAACTAGCATAAATATGACCTGGATGTATCAGTTACAGCTAAATTCTAGCGAACATTTTAGCCTGTTCATTTTTTTTTTTCCATCACTTATCATTTCTCCACTAAATCCTTTTGAGCTGAAATTTTCCATGCTTAGTTTTAAACCACAGGGTGCATGTTTATTGGAAAAAGGAACAGCATTAATCTAGCACATTTTTTTCCATTTATTTCACTGAAACTGCACCACATACTGTCCCCCTCTGATTAGAAATTCTCTGCTCAGATAACTCCAAAACAGCTGATGGTACCATCCTCAACCTTGACTGGCTTTGTTGAGCTTATTGAGTTCAAAGCTTTAGTGTGGAGAGAATTGCTTCTGAGCATTTTCAGTGAAAACTGGCACACATAAATCCTGCATTAAAAGTAAATAGGCTTGCACACTGCATATAATCAGTAACTCCACTTAAAACACACCCATACATGAAAAGATGAGTTTGATGTTTCCCTTAATAGAACAGATGGATTACATACCATTCAGTTTGTGTTTGTGCTACAACAGAAGCCCTATCACAAGAGCTACTGAATAGCCTTAGCTCCCCTACCTCCTGCTGCTACCACCTGGACTGAAAGGGAAAAGTGAAGGAAGCCGCATAAGGAATGTACAATCCAAAGATCTGCATGCAATGCACGAGGTTTACACAGGCTAGTTTTAAACTTAACAGCTTGAGTACCTAGATCAGTATAGCTGTGATAAATCAGGCTCCAACCACCAAGAATGACCCCACAATATCAAGCAGACTTGTTTACCTTGTGGCAAAGTTCTTGGTACCACAGATGGACTGGTTCCTGGGATTGACCCTGCCTAGTTTTAAGCTGTAAGTGACCTGTGTAGACATCACCACGGACAGAATGAAATTCTCATGGCATCCCATGATGGAGCTTTTCTCCCTGGAATGACCACTAAGGGCGTGTCCACACATGCAAGCACGTGCGCTTGCAGCAGCTCAAATAGAAGTGGTGCAAATTTGAGCCGGGGCTTTTTGCCTCAGTGCACATGCTCAGACATGCACTTTGGTGTGGAGCAAATTGTGCCACTTGGAGCAAAATAACCCTGCCTAGCTTCTCCTGGATCTGTAGCCAAGGGGAGCTAGAACCCAGGGCCAGCACCTGTGTGTCCCCAGCTGTATAAAAAGCTGCCCTGCCCTGGCCCCATCTATACAAAAAGCTGCCCTGGCAAGCAGCTTGGGGCTACTTGCTCTCTGGAGCTTCTGGGGCCAACCCAATTGATACTTGGGGACACTACCCCTTGTACCAGCTGGACTGCTGCAGCAGCATCCCAAATCCATTTTTTAAAATACCCCCAAATCCATGTTCTTCCACATTTAAAACAAAAAAACACTCTACACACACAGACACACACACACACACACACATATCTAGAGAGAGAAGAGAGAGAGAGAGAGAGACAGTGATAAGTTGGGTAATGCTTTATTGATATATTTACAATGTTAAAGCAATTTGGAAGCCTACCAGTGTCTGTATCGTCCTGAAAAAATAAATTCTAAATACCTATATGTGTTGATCTGTGTTTTTGGTTTTCTTCATACATGACGGGTGTGTAATGGGGGGATGTAGTGTTTGTAGAAAGGGGGTGATAAGGGGTATGCGGGAAGGTGGGTGGGTGAATGTGGAGGGATGTGGGTTTGTCTGTGGGTAGGAATGGAGCAATTGCTGGGGGCACTGTGAGTGTGGGGGACCTTGAGTGGGGGGCGCTCAGGAAGGGTGGGTCGCTTGGCCCCCACAGGGTGTAGCCCCCCCACACAGCACATGGAATGCCTCCCCCCACTTCCCAGGGTCCCAGCTCCCCCCTGGAGGGCCACAGCCCCCCTGCCCAGGGCCCATAACTAACCTTTAACAGCCCAGCCTGGTTCTGCCGGGCCTGGGGCTGCTCTTGCCACCCAGCTGGGCTGGTCTTGTGGCAGCAGGACCTGGTGTGGCATGTGGGGACCATGTGCCAGGCCCAGCCGGGTCCTGGGGACCCTCTGCAGCCCAGACAGGCTGGGCCCAGATCCCCGAGGCTCACTAGTCTGGCTTTGCACCAGAGTGGGTTGCATGGCTCCGGGAGGCGTGAACAGGAGCCATGCCTCCGGGAGCCCTGTGACCTGCTTCAGTGCAAGGTGGGACTAGCAAGCCACATGGGGCTGGGCCAGATCCTCACCCCCACCGCAGGCACAGGGGGCAGAGGTGGGAGCTGGCCCTGTGCTGACAGGAGTCGGCGCAGCATGCGGTTCCCTCATGCCGCGCCGGGTCCTGCTGTGGCCAGGCCCTTCCTATAGCTGCAGAACCTAGCCCAGCATATGGGCAGCATGAAGCACCCCAGGGCCAGCAGGACCTGGCTCGGCTCTGCGCAGCCCCCACACACCCCCCAGTTTGCAGCGTGGGGAACATTTTTTCATTCCCACACATGCCTGTTGCCCCACCTCAAAGGGGTTTGAGACAGGGCAACAGGCATGTGTGCACTCGTTTGGATGTGCCATAAGAGTCAGAAGAGCAGACTTACACATTAGGGAAGTAGAGAAGAGAACTAATGATTAATCAGCCAAATGTTATGCTAAGGATGGGCTAAGTCAGGAGAAATCAGCAGCTAAGAAAGCTCTGCATCTTCCACCCGTTCCTCCATTACTACATGATGAACACATGGTCCTTTATGTCATCCATTGTGTTACTCTTGGACCAGGGTTTCTGGAAGTTAGCCAGGGATGGTTGGCAGCAGCTGCTTTTTAGGATAAATTATACCAATTTTCACAGTTTGCCCTAACAAATTGCTCACTTTGTTTGTCTATTGCAGTCAGCTTGGATTGTGGTATTTCAAAAGCTGAGTTCTTGGAGGCAAGAACTACTGCTTATTGTGTGTATATGCAGCCCCTAGCTCAATGAAGCCCAGTGCCTGACAGGGGCCTCTAGGCACTACTTGTAATGTAAACAATAACCAGCAAAGAAACATCTAGTGGATGTAAATTATTTCTTTTTTTCCTTTATCTCACCTGGGGTGAACTTGACTGACTGTATCTGAATAGAAAAAAACCTGGGATTATTTTCAGTGCGGGGTGCTGAGCTATTCAAGGTAGGATGGCAAGCTACTCTCACCTTTTGTTGAAGAAATTGTTAAATTCTCAGGCTGTCACAGGGTGGGACTATAAGACTCTGCACTTCTGCAGATTGACAAGTGAAATAACAGGGAAAGTGAGTGGGATGTTGCTATGGTGATCCCACCATTTGATCTGATAGACTAGCAGCAGATAACTCTGCTCCACAAGGTAACCAGGAGCTGAAATGCAAGGTTGACAATCATTTTACCTGGGCAAATGAACTGAATTCTTGGAAACCCTCCCTTATTGCCCATCAGGAAATAGGCTAATGATCAGACATGATGATTCCTTTTATATGGGCTGTCACTCGAATAGTTTCCTTGTGTATCTCTGAAGGAATCATAAAAGAAAGGATGAGATTTATCCTTTTTCTTAAAGACTGAAAATCGTGGGCAATAAGTAGGGAGGTGGTAATTCTAACAAAGCGAACATTTGTCATCAAGGAACTGTACACATATTAACCATTAAATATGAAGGCCTCTTCTCTTGCACAGTTACTTATTATTTATCCCTCTTTTATAGGTTTGGAAAGGGGCTGCAGCGAGGTTAAGTATGTTGCTCAATATCAGAGGCAAAGCTAGAAGTTTCATAGTTGGTAGGGTCGGAAGGGACCTGAGCAGATCATCAAGTCCGACACCCTGCCATGGCAGGAAAAAGTACTGGGATCAAATGACCCTGGCAAGGTGTATATCTAGCCTCCTCTTAAATACCCCCAGGGTAGGAGCCAGCACCATTTCTCTTGGAAGTTGGTTCCAGATCCTAGCCGCCCTGACAGTGAAGTTGCGCCTCCTGATATCTAGTCTGAATCTACCCTCTGCCAGCTTGTGACCGTTCTTTCTAGTAGCACTTCTAGTAGTGCTGGGGGGAACAGGGACTCCCCCACTGCCTGCTGGTCCCCCCTGACTAGTTTGTAACAGGCCACTAGATCCCCCCTCAGCCTTCTCTTGTGGAGGCTGAACAGTTTCAAGTCCCGTAGCCTCTCCTCATAGAGCCTGCTCTGCTGACTCCTGATCATGCAGGTGGCCCTCCAAGTTGAGAGTTTGCCATTTGATTTCACCGCCCATCATTTAGACGGGTGTTTCTTAACCTGTGGGTCACAACCCAAAAATGGGTCACAAGAATATTTCGAAGGGCTGCAAGCAAGAGAAGGTGGCCAGGGACCAAGACTGCAGCAGGGCAGAGGGGCGGCAGGAAGGTGCCTGCCCATTCCAGTGGGGAAAGGGGGTGGGAGAGAGCTGTGTGGCTGGGCTGGTGGCATTAGGGCCAGTGCCTATGTTTGCAGGAGTCGGGCAGCCCAGAGATGCTGCCTGGGGGGCAGGAGAGGCCATGACCAGGCTGCCAAGCACAGCACAGCAGACCTAGCCCAAGTCAAAAGGGGTGCCACAGGCCTGTCCTCCTCCTCTTTCCAGCCCGTACTGGGACTAGACTCATTCTGCTGCCACTCACATGAGCCGGAGCTGCTACATCTACTGCACTCCAGCCTGAGCAGGACAGATGCAGCTGGGGAACCCTCCAGCAGGGTTGGGGGTGGGGAACAGGGGCTGCAGGTTGGGAGCGAGGGATACCAGCATTGTCGATGGGGGTGTTGGAGGGGGGGCACAGGGGACTGAGGGTCAGGCACCAGCAAGGCCAGGGGGTGTGGGCTGGGACAGCCCATAGATCTTTGCAAATGGGTCCCGGTAAGAAAAAGGTTGAGAACCACTACTTTAGACCAGTCTTGCTGTCTCAAATGAGGAGAAATAAGACAAGCTGGCATCACTGCACTTTTTAAAGGACAGATTTAAACCCTTTTTCTAAAACAGAGGGTGTGCAGTCAGCTTGAAAAGAATTTTCTTCTAAATCTGTAGCTGCTGGTAATGATTCTAAAATTCCTCTAGACATTTTACTTCAGCGAAGTCTCTGAAAACAAGATTTAATTTACTTCATCTTAAATTAGCTGCTGTTCTGGTCAGAATGTCTAATTTAGAGCTTCGTGTTGTTTCTGTTCACAAATCTTAAAAAAGATTTAAGAAAATAAGCTGGGAGAGCACAATTACCCTTGAGAGCATGAAATGACTGCTCAGAGTATTGGATTAAGATGACATCATTTCACACAGGAACCTTGAAATAGTGGGAAAATTTGCAAAATCCTTTTATAATCTAATTTGGATATTCCTAATGACACCTGGTATTTAAAGATTTCCAGTCTTCTGAATTCACTTAAGGCATGATCATACTTTTGAGAATGGAGCTTGTAGCTGCTATCTCTCTTGCAGCACTGAAGATTGTAAATGGGTTATCTACTGCTTCCCAAATGTGGCCAGCAATCTCTACCAGTAGACTGGATAGAAGAAAAAGCCATGACTGAGCCCTACTTTCTCTCCCCTATACCTATGATAGGTCATTTTCAAATGCCTATTTGCAAACATTTTTTTGCCTTCTCATTAAGTCCCCTTTAAATACTTTTGCTACTAGTTTGCCTGTTCTCAATCCCAATAATCTTTATTTAGGTCCCACAGGTGATCTGACTGGGAATGAGATATGAATCAGGTTGAGAAAAATATTTTTATAAGAAAATGCACATCTGCCCTATGTTAGTAAAATGACTCAGTCAAGAAGGAAAACATTTCTGATTCAGAAGCTGAATCAGACCATAGCTTCCCATATATCTGTTATGTCTCTGGCTAGATGAGTTGAGGCTGACAAGAAACTTCTGCTTTACGATAACTTTTATCAAACTCAGGATTACTCGTCACGCCAATTTTACAAAGAGGAAATCTTGTTCTAACAAGAAGAACATGAAAGAAACTAACCTAAATACAAGTGACTGTACTGTGACCTACTTCCTTCTTTATTGCTTTTACACAATATTTGTGTTTCCATTCTTTTTGTCATGTTTAGATACCAACTGATGGGGATGAAGCGGAATTTGAATGAGGGATTTGGGAGAAAAGGCAGTTGAGAAGCATCTGAGAATAGTGTGGCCGTTCCTGAACAGCAGTGCAGGAATGGGGCATTGATGTAATTGTGTGAGAATCCCAAGAGGGGAGTGTGAAGGGCAGGAGAGAGATCTATAGAAGAGCTTACATGCTGATCTGGGTATCAAGGTGGACTGCAGGGGTCCTTCTAGACATTCATGTAAAGGTGTGATAAGATCTGATGCGCAATCCACACAATTGCACCTCTGCCATACCACAGGCGTGGCAGGAAGTGTGATTATAGGATCCAGTTACAGATCCCATCACCCCTTATTTCCAATGGAAGGGCTCCCAGGATCTTGACCCCCAGGTTTCCCCTGCACCTGAGACAGTAGGTCTCACAGCTGATGAGATTCCCAGCCTTAGTAGTTCCCCACAGGTTGCTGTGGCTGGGAGTCCCATCAGCTGACAGTGGGGCATTACTGCAGCTCGGAGCCGTGGCGGCTGACAGAACTCCCAACCAGGGCAGCCCATGGGATAGTGCCATGGGTGGAAGTCCCATCAGCTATAGCACCATCAAATTAAAGCTAGATGGAAACCATATATATAACATTCCAGCTCTAATGTTATAGCTGGTTGGACCTTTTTAAGGTGTTATAATCAATTTGCTTGTGTAGCTGGTCTAAATTAATTGCACAATTAACCAGGTGATTGGGTAACACATTTAACATGTAGAGGGGGCCTATGTGTCTGAGTTCAAACTCATGATCCTAAACTTTCAGGATATTTCTGTTTTTTATCCGATGACTGCCTTAATGTAAAATCCATGAACAATCCAGGGAGCAGAAACTGGAACCCAGGACAACCTCCAAGTGTGTGAATGCTTTGGTTCATAGAAGCTGGGTCCCTCTTGCTTGCTTTTTCTATGGCCTCATTAATTTTATATGCTTTACTATACAGTGGTCCAGCTTTAACAGGACACAATGTCTCCTCATATTCAGAGTAGCCTCTAGTCTAGTTTCAAGAACACTTTTCTGGAAAGGAGATGTTGGAGTTGAACTTGAGTCTCCTACTTTTCAGGATGTGCTGCAAGTGCTAGGCTTGTCTATAAAATGAGAGCATGGCAGGTGGTTCAGGGAGAGTGAGCCCTGTTCAATTTGGTAAAAGTATAGGTGTGTGTGTCTACACTCAAGAGGGAGTCTCAACTGTGGATCTCAAATTGATAGAGATGGTAGAAGTCCAGAAATGAGCAGTAGTTCATACATATCCTTATATTTTGCAATTCATATTAGCTGGGTTTAGCTAGCTCCTTACTCTGGATTTTATAGATCCCCATGTGCTCTGAAAGGCACTGAGGCATCAAACTCAATTTTGGATTATACTTCAGGGATCAAGTTTTGTAAAATATAGGCACTGTGGCACCCAATCTGTAGATATTTAAGTCCTATTTTTGGATCTGGCTTGCAGTATTGTGGCCTTAGTGATGGCAAGCTGTAAGAGACAGGGGCAGAGAATGAAGAACCAGTCCAGAATAATAGAAGGAAATAAAACAGCAGGCAAAGAGGCCAGTGGAATGAATGTTGGTCCTGCATTTAGGTGTAGATACTATAATCAGCTCTTGTAATCACTGTAATCAATTAGTCAGTTTCTGGCTTTCTGTTTGTACTCTCCACAAGGGTAATTTTAGCATTCATTTTCCCCTTTCCTTTATCTCCACTCTGACTACTTGGAGGCTGGTACCTCTCAAAAGAAAACATTAAGTGAATCTGCTTTGTTCTTCCTGAGTTCCCACTCTCTACCATGTGGACTTAGCCATGCAGAATGTCTTTTATTCTACCTTTTTGTACAATTTCTGTCATTTTCCAGAATTAACCATCTCATGTTGTAGGAGGAAGTTGCTAATTTCTGTGCTTCTGACTAACTTCATTTCCTGTTTTAACCAGCTCTGAAAAATCACAGGCACTGACAGACATTCATAGCCCTGCTCTAACTCATGGCACTTTACATAAAATGCCACATGCAGAGATCCTGGTTTTCTCTGATTAAAAAAAAAATCCCAAGTTTCAGATTTAAAGTAGTAACCCAAAATCTGCATTTTTCTGTGATCAGAATGAAACACCACATATATACCACATATATATGTATGTGTATATATATGTATGTATGTGTATATATATATATATGTATGTGTGTATGTATGTATATATATATGTGTGT
>NW_017729032.1:10482303-10484000 GCF_001723915.1 Gavialis gangeticus | reverse complement strand
ATATATATGTATGTATGTGTATATATATATATATGTATGTGTGTATGTGTGTATATATATATGTGTGTGTGTGTGTGTGTATATATATATGTATGTATATAAGTGGTGTTTTATTTTGATCATGGAAAAATGTGAATTTTGGATTACTCTTTGAAATCTGAAAATTGGGAATCTTTTGTTTATCAGAGAAAACCAGGATCTCTGCACATGACATTTTATGTAAAGTGCCATGAGACATTTCATATAAAGCACCATCTATATATAAGTGGTGTTTCATTTTGATTATAGAAAGATGTGGATTTTGGGTTACTGTTTTTAAATCTGAAAATTGGGGATTTTTTTTAATCAGAGAAAACCAGGATCCCTGGCCATGTGTTTATGCTCCCTGTCCCACTCTCCTCCCTCCCCCTGCCCTGACTGAATAGACATTAGCCTGCTGGATTGGAGGAGGAATTGAGTCTGCCTGCACTGGCCTTCCTGGCCAGCAGGCAAGGGTGCTAGTCAGGACCATGCCTCTCCCCAGCCCCTCACCCTCCCCATCCGCCCCAGCTCCAGAGCTGTCAATGGAAAAGGGGTGAAGGGAGCAGCAGCAGCTGTGGGGCTGCTTTTCCCAGCCTGAGCTGGAGTTGTGCCCTCCCCCCTCCCCAGCTACCCTGGCTGGGGTATTGGGGGAAGCCGGGACAGGCCTCCAGGCAAGGGGGCTCTGTTCCACCCCCTTCTCCCCTCCAGCTCAGACTGGGCCTGTCCAGCAACTGCTGCTGCCACACTCAGAGCTGGGGGGAGATGGGGTGGAATGGAGCTCTCTTGCCTCAGGGGCCCAGGCCAGCTCCCCTCAATACCCCAGCCAGGATAGCTGGTGGAGACCACAAGACAAGGGGCTCTGTTCCAGCCCCGCTCACCCCCACTCCAGCCAGGCATATCAGCCCCACAGCTACTGCTGCTCCCTTCCCTTCCTTTCTGCTGATAGACCTGCCCCATGTAAAAAATGAACCCTTGAGGGAACACAAGTGCCCTAAAGCACTCTAAACCATAGCACCTTAATCTGTTACTGGATTAGACAGGGGTTAATTTTTCACATGATCAGCCTTTTTAGAAGCACTTTGCAGCTAGCATTGCCAAGGCTGGGACTGATGTCAGGTCATGGCTGTAACTTTCAGGGGCCGGTTCATGCAAAAAAATGTTATGTCTGTCTGCACCCTAAGTGGTTATTTTCTGATTTATAGAATTGCTATTCATTATAGTAATCTGATTGTTTTTACAATCATTGATCACTATAAGAGCCTGATTCTTTCACTTGCTGATCTTTCCCTGCAAAGTATAATTGTCATATTTTTTTTTTAATTTCAGGAACTTAATTTTAAATAGTATGTTTTCAATAGTGTTCGGTCAAGATCAAACATACTGGAAAATATAATAAATGAAGTGATTCCTCTTGGTTAAAGCTAAAGCTTGTATGGAAATGTCCTGTTTTTGATTTAGAATTTTGAGAAAGAGGGAGAAAGTACCTTGTCTGTAGATTAGTCAGATAGTTAGGGTATTAATCTGATATCTGATATCAGATTCAGTGTAGGGGTATGTCTGCCTTATTTTGTATCTCTTTCACATTTGAAAGAGCTTGGTTATATGCCAACACGGAACAGGAAGATTTAAGATTTTTCATAGTTTTATAGTTTCATAGTTTCTAGGGTTGGAAGGGA
>NW_017729032.1:10474363-10482292 GCF_001723915.1 Gavialis gangeticus | reverse complement strand
TCAGCCTCTGGACCCCTCCTGCTCACCCTCTGGCGCGAATGCTGGCACAAATGCCGGCGCGCTCTAACAGACCGCGCCTGTTTGCGTGCTCTGTTCGCGCGGCTCCCTACCGGCTTTTCAAGTTTTGTAGGACAGGAAAGCTGTTTAGCTCTATATCCAACCTATAATCCTGGTGATTTAAAATATTGTTTCACTTCTGCTTCCTTACTTCAATACCAGTGTTGCTTTGTAAATGGTATGCTCAAAACCCTACAGTTCCTTCAGCAGGATGGACAATGGTTCGGGGACTGAGTCACATGACTTCTGAGGAAAGGCTGAGGGAACTGGCCTTATTTAGAATAGAGCTGGAAAGGTGAATTCAGCTTTGGTTCTCACTTGGACAGTTTTAAGTTAGCGGCTGTTAAAATAAAGTCAGAACTGAAGTGAAGGCAGGACCCTGAGAGCATAATTATGCTTCTTTCTACACTGTCCTGAGCATGCATGGGGTTTCATGAAGCAGATGAAATCCCTGCACCAAAGTTCTTGTAACAAAGGCCTTGTTGCACATTATACTTAGGGCTGGGGCTGACCATCAGCTGTTTGTCGGTCCCAGCCTTGGCACTGTGCTAGAGTCTCCTGATCATATTACCTTATGGACCAGTAGGATGCTAATTCAACATATGTTAGGTACATGACCTAGAGATGCCCCTCCCCAGAAAAAGTCCTATCTTTGCTAATGCTACAATGGCCCTTAGCACCCGATTACTGTGTGAACATTCAGACACTAGGTTTTTAAGTACAGTTGCCATGTGCTAAATGTAATGTATGACAAGGCCCAAATACTAGGGGAAGGGTGGAATGCTGAAATGAGATAGGTACAAGTGTTGCACCAATTAAATTAAAGCCATATTATGTTTTCTGGATATTACTTACTACAAAAGAAGGGGAAACCAAGCCATGCTGCTTCAAAAGATGCTCAACCTCATGTCACTGTAGATCATCTACTGTATATGTAATTTCTATTAAAGAAAAATCTTCTTGTTCACACTGGTAGCAGAGGGGTCTGAGAGACCATGAGCACGTGGGAGTGTGTGACCATCCTAATGACTCTTCCTGTAGTGTCTGCGCTGTCACCACAAGAAGGGACCCTATGCCTACCTTGGTCTTTACTGCTTTTACTCACCTGGGGATATACAAGCCTAACACAGTGTTGAGCCAAGAAATGTGGATGGACTAGGTAGTGGAGGTCTACTATAGACCGCCACACCAGGAGGATAAGCTAGACCAGGAATTCTCCAGACAGCTCTCAGAGGCTGTACAGTCGAAAGATATGGTTGTCCTAGGTGACCTAAACTACACTGACATCTGCTGAGAGAAGCAGTCAGCCAAATCTAACCACTCACATAGGTTCTTAACTGGCATGCAGGACCACCACCTAACACAGGAGGTATACAGTTCCACTAGGGGAAATGCCTTGTTGGACTTGGTGTTAGCTACAGGGGATGACCTGGTGGGGAATCTGCCAATACAAGGTAACCTAGGGGATAGTGACCATCGATAGATTGAATTCACTATCCAGTGAAGGGTGGGTAAACTAACCAGCAGGGCTAAAGTGCTAGACTTCAGAAAGGCTAACTTCAGTGTGCTCAGGAGATTAGCTAGTAAGGCATTAAAGCTCAAGAGCATTGGCAAAATGGGGGTCCAGGAAGGGTGGTCGTTCCTCAAGGGAGCAATCCTTCGGGCGCAGAAGGAGACAATCCCATTGTGCATAGAAGGGGACAAGGGGGCCAAGAAGCCCTCTTGGCTGAACAGGGAAGTCCAGGAAAGCCTAAGGGCAAAGAAAGAGCTATACAGGCTGTGGAACAAGCGGGTAGCTACCAAGGAGGAATATACCTCCCTGGCTCGCACTTGTAGGGAATCAGTTAAGAAGGCCAAAAAGCAAGATTAGAACTTAGGCTGGCAACACAAATTAAGGACAACAAAAGTCCTTCTTCAAGTATATAGGGAGCAAAAGAAAGGTGCAGGATAACACAGGACAAACTAGGGCAATTGGTGACAGAGAGAGGGGACAAAGCTGTGTTCTTCAATGAGTTCTTTGCATTTGTATTCCTAGACAGAGACCAAGACAAATCTCCCAATTGGATCATAGATAGAAACAGGAGGGACACCGGCCCACCAACTGTTAGTGCAGACTTAAGGAAGGGGCACTTGGAGGGGCTGGATGTGTTCAAATCAGCGGACCCGGATGAACTTCGTCCAGGGGTGCTGAAGGAATTGGCCAGTGTCATAGCAGAGCCACTGGCACAGCTGTTTGAGCTGTCATGGTGCTCCAGTTAGACCCCAGAGGACTGGAAAAGGGCCATTGTGGTCCAAAAACCCAAAAAAACTATAGGCCAGTTAGTCTCACCTCTATCCTTGGGAAAACTCTGGAAAAAATCATTAAGGATCACATTTGTGAGAGCCCAGCAGGGGAAATAATGCTGAAAGGAAATTAGCACAGGTTCATTGCAGGTAGATCCTGCCTGACTAACCTTATTTCTTTTTGTGACCAGATCACAAAATGCTGAGATGCAAGAGTCGAGGTAGATGTTATCTTCCTAGACTTTAAGAAGGCCTTCAATACAGTATCTCATTCTGGTCTCATAAATAAACTGACAGGCTGTGACATAGATGATTACACGGTCAAGTGGGTAGCAAATTGGCTTAGGGGTCACACCCAGAGAGTGGTGGTGGATGGGTCGATATCAACCTGGAAAAATGTGGGCAGTGGAGTCCCACAAGGCTCAGTCCTTGGACTGGTGCTATTCAATGTCTTCATCAGTGACTTGGACGAAAGTGTAGAAAGCACCCTGTCCAAGTTCGCAGATGATACCAAATTATCGGGCAAAGTTAACACAGTACAGGGTAGGGAATGGATCCAGGTGGGTCTGGATAGGTTGGAAAAATGGGCAGAATGAAATAGGATGCAATTCAACAAAAACAAGCGCAAAGTGCTGCACTTAGACAAAAAGAACCACCAATACGTTTACAGGCTGGGGAATGACCTTCTCAGCAGCACAGCAGCGGAAAGGGATCTTGGAGTCGTAGTCAACTCCAAGATGAACATGAGTCATCAGTGTGACAAAGTGATCAACAAGGCGAACCGAACTTTATAATGCATTAGCAGATGCATGACAAACAGGTCCAGGGAGGTGATGCTTCCCCTCTATGCGGCACTGGTCAGGACGCAGTTGGAGTACTGTGTCCAGTTTTGGGCACCGCACTTCAAGAGGGATATGGAGAATCTTGAGAGGGTTCAAAAGGGGCCAGTCGTATGGTCAGAGGCCTGCAGGCAAGACCCTACGAGGAGAGACTGAGGGACTTGGATCTCTTCAGCCTTCTCAAGAGAAGGCTGAGAGGTGATCTTGTGGCTGCCTATAAATTCATCAGGAGAAGGCAGCAGGGAATAGGAGATGCTTTATTTACTAGGGCCCCCCCTGGAGTAACTAGGAACAATGACCACAAATCGACAGAGAGCAGATTTAGGTTGGACATTAGAAAGAACTTCTTCACAGTAAGGGTTGCCAGAATCTGGAATGGGCTTCCCAGGGAGGCGGTGCTCTCCCCTACCCCGGAGGTTTTCAAGAGAAAGCTGGACAAGCACCTAGCTCGGGTCATCTGACCCCAGCGCTCTTTCCTGCGCAGTCCAGGGGGTCAGACTCAATTACCTACTGATGTCGCTTCTGACCCTAACATCTATGAATCTATGAATACCTTCTATTTCAGTGCAGATGATTCTGGTATATGAAATGGCAAATACAGCCGAATACCCCAGTGGCTCAGTTTTGGTATGTTCCCATTGTTGTGCCCCTCAGTTTACTGACATGTATAGCAGTGGGCAGTTGAAATGCCTTTTTGCCCAGGCTCCAGATCCCAAGAGTCTTGCTTATAATATGCATTTTGCACTGGGAATGGAATCTGACAGGTGATCGCCCTGAATAAACTGATGTGCCATTTCCTAACCACAAACTCTAATTCTGCTGAAGGCAACACTTCATAAGAAGTGGCAAAGCATTATTCCTTTCTTTGGGATTTATGATAATAACATTAATCTTGATGAATTATTTTGGAATTCATGTGGCAGTCAGTTTTTGAAAGCTGTTTTCCTGCCCTGCAGGAACTGTTTCTGTTACGTGCAGGTCAGTGAGTTTTTATTTCAACCTCTGCAGATGTACGAATGCAAATACCTCATATAAAGCTGCAAAAAAAAACTGCTAACCTGTTTGGGAAAGACTGGCAATTGAAAAGGGACCAAAATATATTTGAAGTGTACCTTGACACAATGCATTATAACTAAAGATTGATAGAATTAGTTAATTCTATACCAGATCAGTGTATTTTCCTTAAAAGGTATTAATGAATGATAATATTCCTATCTGTTTTGATTTCTTCTTGTAACACGTCATCTAAGAGAGCTAATTCAATGAGGTTAGTAGTTAATCTAGCTACTAAGACTGAGATAGTATGTTGTTGAGCTAAATATAGTCCCAGTGTTTGAAAGCAAAAAAAGTTTATAAAAATGATTGAGTTCAGGATCCTGAGGAAAGGAAGGATGGAGAGCAGCAGAGTAAGGACCCTGGACTTCAGAAAAGCAGACTTTGACTCTCTCAGGGAGCTGATGAGCAGGATCCCCTGGGAGGCCAGTCTGAGGGGGACAGGAGTCCAGGAAAGGTGGTTATATTTTAAAGAAACCTTACTGAGGATGCAGAAACAAACCATCCTGATGTGCAGGAAGACTAGCAAGTATGGCAGAGGACCAATTTGGATCAACAGGGAACTCTTCAGTGAGCTAAAGCACAGAAAGGAGGCTTATGAGAAGTGGAAACTAGGAAAAATGACTACGGTGGCGTATAAGATTATTGCTCGGGCATGCAGGGATGAAGTCAGGAAGGCCAAAGCACAATTGGAGTTGCAGCTAGCAAGGGACATGATGGGTAACAAGAAGGGTTTCTACAAGTATGTCAGCAACAAAAGGAAGATCAGGGGGAGTGTGGGTCCCTTACTGAATGTGGGAGGCAATTTAGTGACAGATGGGAAGGAGGTGAGCAGCCTTTAATAGTGAAAAAACAGGTTAGGTATTATTTAGAAAAGCTGGACATGTACAAGTCCATGGGGTCAGACATGATGCACCCAAGGGTGCTGAGAGAGATGGCTGATGTGATTGCAGTGCTTCTGGCCATTATCTTTGAAAATTCTTGGTGAGTGGGACAGGTCATGGACAATTGGAGAAAAGCCATTATAATGCCCATCTTTAAGAAAGAGAAGGAAAGTTTGGGGAACTACAGACAGGTCAGCCTCACCTCAGTCCCTGGATAAATTATGGAGAAAGTCCTTAAGGAATTCATTTCTAAGCACTTGAAGGAGAAAAAGGTGATTAGGAGCAGTCAGCATGGATTGACCAAGGGCAAGTCATGACTGACCAACCTGATTACCTTCTATGGTGAGATGAATGTGGATGTGGGGAGGGCAGTGTACATGATATACATTGAATTTAGCAAGGCTTGTTATAGTCTCCAGCTAAGAAAGCACAAGCTGGATGAATAGACTGTAAGATGGATAGAAAACTGGCTGGATGTCTAGTTGGCAGCTAGTATCAAGCTGATTGCCCCAGCATTTGGTTGGTCCTGAGGCCCGTTTTGTTCACTGTCTTCATCAATGACCTGGAAGATAGCATGGAGTGCACTCTCAGCAAGTTTGCAGATGACACCAAGCTGGGGGGAGTAGCAGATATGCCGGAAAGTAGGGTTAGGATTCAGAGAGACCTAGACAAATTGGAGGTTTGGACCAAAAGAGATTTCATGAGGTTCAACAAGGACAAGTGGAAAGTCTTGCACTTAGGATGGAACAATCCCAGGCACCAGTACAGGCTGGGGGCTGACTGGCTAGGCAGCAGCTCTGCAGAAAAGGACCTGGGGGTTACAGTGGATAATAAGGTGAATATGAGCCAACAGTGTGCCCTTGTTGTAAAGAAAGCTAACGGCATACTAGCCTGCATTAATAGGAGTGTTGCCAGCAGATCAAGGGAGTTGATAATTCCCCTCTATTTGTCACTGATGAGGCCATGTCTGGAGTACTGTGTCCAGTTCTGGGCTCCCCGTTACAAAAAACATGTAGACAAATTGGAGAGAGTCCAGTGGAGGGCAATGGAAATGTTGAGGGTGCTGGGGCACATGACTTCTGAGGAGAGGGTGAAGGAATTTGGCTTATTTAATGTAGAGAAGGGAAGACTGAGAGGATATTTAATAGCAGCCTTGAACTGCCTGAATTTAATACAACATTCAACCACTGAGGATGCTAGCGCATGGTTTGGCAATTATGCACACGCTGACTGACTGACTGCCTGAAGTGTGGTACTAGACTCTTCTTGGTGGCAGATAGAGCAAGAAGCAATGGTCTCAAGTTGCAGCAAGAGAAGTTTACGTTAGATAGTGAAGATCGCTTCAGATTGGATGTAAGGAAAAACTTCTTTACAATTCGAGTGCCGAGGGTCTGGAACAGACTCCGCCCAGAGGAGGGGGCGACCTGCCCTGGCGACCTTCAGAAAGTGTCTTGACACGCATCTTGCTGGAGTCATCTGATCCCAGCAGTCTTTCCTGCCCAAGTGCATTGGGGCTGGACCCAATGATCTTGTAAGGACCCTTCCAGCCCCTAACATCTATAAATCTATTAGGAAAAACTTACTCAATGGGCTGGTAGTAAAGCACTGGAAAAGGATACCCAGGGAGGTTGTGAAGTCTCCATCCTTGGATGTTTTAGACCCTAATAGACAAATCTTTGGCTGAGGTGATCTATTTAAGGATGGTCCTGCTTTGACCAAGGAGTTGGACTAGATGACCTCCTGAGGTCCTTTCCAACCCTAATTTTCTATGATTCTATGGTTCTATGATTTGGAAAGTAAAGTAGAAACAATTTCAGGTAAGAAAACATGTGAAATGTCATGTCAATTACAGAAGAGGTATTGACGCACTCCTTGATGATATTTTGTGGCCTTTAATTCAAATACAGCACTCTAAAAATGTAGAAACTAACTAGAGGTAACTTTTTTTCATAGTCACATAGTTTCCTTGCTTGCTGTGAGGAATCAAACAGTTCTTCCATATATAAAGAAAGAATCCCAACGTTTCCACCTCCCTCCCCAGCACTTGTGTATTTCATATTGCCCTGTAAGAACGAGCAGAGTTTCTTTTGCTAGAAATATTGACGGCCACTATTTCTCTGCCTGGTTCTAAATCATTTTGTGTGTGGGTAATGTATTTATTGCAACATTTTGGGGACACAGATGGTGAGATCATATTGCACATACTAGGCACCAAAGTGAGATCCTACTTCACCTTGTTCAGGTCCTCTAAAAAGACCTTATGCTAAATGTGTACAGTTCCTCAGTCTATTTCTGTGACCTAGTCTTAAGGCTAAGGTGATGGCACATTACTGAAGTAAGTGCATTGACATTTTTTCAGGGATTTGGGCAGGGTGGAATAGGATTACATGTGGGCACCTGAGTCCAGTTAGATGCCTAATAAGGGGAATCAGAGCTGGCTCTGAAGTTACATCTAGGTGACCTCTGGAGAGAACCCAGGAGTGTTGCCA
Source organism: Gavialis gangeticus (assembly GCF_001723915.1). Classification (NCBI taxonomy): domain Eukaryota; kingdom Metazoa; phylum Chordata; order Crocodylia; family Gavialidae; genus Gavialis; species Gavialis gangeticus. Next base: position 10,474,687 of record NW_017729032.1, on the reverse strand, counting down.
AAAGACAAGTCCTACCCACTCACCCCTACTTCACAGTCCCATCAGTTCCTAAGCTGGGCAGTGTAAAGGCTCAGGCATATACCTGTATGCACGTCCCAAGACCATGAGCAGGCTTTTCAGACATGAAGAGCCCAGGCACCAACTCAACACCACATTGTCGTCTATGCTAAATTAAGAGTTTGGGGGCACACAAACAGCAGGTGTGGCTTATCTCTTGGCAGTACTCCTGCCTCCTTCTGGAGCCCTCATAGGCATCTTCTCAAAGAGAGTGGCTCAGCTGGTATAAATTACCATAGCCCCATTGGCTTCAAAACACAAGCCCCT
>NW_017729032.1:10472949-10474352 GCF_001723915.1 Gavialis gangeticus | reverse complement strand
TGTGTGGGTAATGTATTTATTGCAACATTTTGGGGACACAGATGGTGAGATCATATTGCACATACTAGGCACCAAAGTGAGATCCTACTTCACCTTGTTCAGGTCCTCTAAAAAGACCTTATGCTAAATGTGTACAGTTCCTCAGTCTATTTCTGTGACCTAGTCTTAAGGCTAAGGTGATGGCACATTACTGAAGTAAGTGCATTGACATTTTTTCAGGGATTTGGGCAGGGTGGAATAGGATTACATGTGGGCACCTGAGTCCAGTTAGATGCCTAATAAGGGGAATCAGAGCTGGCTCTGAAGTTACATCTAGGTGACCTCTGGAGAGAACCCAGGAGTGTTGCCAAAAGACAAGTCCTACCCACTCACCCCTACTTCACAGTCCCATCAGTTCCTAAGCTGGGCAGTGTAAAGGCTCAGGCATATACCTGTATGCACGTCCCAAGACCATGAGCAGGCTTTTCAGACATGAAGAGCCCAGGCACCAACTCAACACCACATTGTCGTCTATGCTAAATTAAGAGTTTGGGGGCACACAAACAGCAGGTGTGGCTTATCTCTTGGCAGTACTCCTGCCTCCTTCTGGAGCCCTCATAGGCATCTTCTCAAAGAGAGTGGCTCAGCTGGTATAAATTACCATAGCCCCATTGGCTTCAAAACACAAGCCCCTTTGGAAACCTTGAGTCACCAGCACTGCTCTTTGAAGACTTTTACCATATTCCTCTAAAAAGGGGACAGATTGAAATACTGCATCCAAAATCTTAAATATGTCTGCATGAGGTTTACATTTTGGGCATACTACATACAGTCAAAGGAAGTGTGAAGAACATTCTGACTCAACGCGCACATATTCTACAGTGGATGTCCAAATCAGTCCTGCAAATTCAAATGTGGAAGCACTTCCACAGATCTTGCATCATTCAACTTTTGGTATAGCTTGAATCCTCCTACTGGATTGCAGATTCCTGGTTAGGCTTCACTTGCTTCTGCTCTTGTTTTGAACAAAGAATCCAGCCAATAGGCACTATTACAGAACAAGTCAAAGCTAGGACTGGGAAAGGAAAGAGGTAAAATGGAGTTCAGGTGGGGCCACAAATCATCCCTGCAGGTCCCAAACCCATACCCTGGGAAAACTGTGACCTAGTGGTGCTTTCTCTTCTCCCTGCTATTGGTAAAAAAGTGCAGATAGGAACCAGGCAGAGACTCCTTCTGATAGAAGCATCTGCAGAAGCAGCAACAGTGGGGATCTTCAACGGGACAGTTTCTGGCCTATGCTGATCAGCTGCTTCCTTCTAACTTCTCTTGGCCCCACCTCTTTGCTTTTTCTATTCAGCTTTACTCCTCACCTGTTCTTCTCCCCTGCCCCGTCCCTTCAACTTTTGACACCCTTTTTTCATTCA
>NW_017729032.1:10469400-10472938 GCF_001723915.1 Gavialis gangeticus | reverse complement strand
GGGACAGTTTCTGGCCTATGCTGATCAGCTGCTTCCTTCTAACTTCTCTTGGCCCCACCTCTTTGCTTTTTCTATTCAGCTTTACTCCTCACCTGTTCTTCTCCCCTGCCCCGTCCCTTCAACTTTTGACACCCTTTTTTCATTCACTTTTCTTTCCACGTACCTCATTCAGGAAGCATGACACTTGCCACCGTCACATGCTTCTGCCTGTGTTTTACACCCTTATTCCACCTGAAGTCTGTCCTATCAGTGTAGATTATAAGATCTCTAGTTGTGGAATATCTGTCACGCTGTGTTAGTATAATGCCTAATATAACAGCCCCCCTCTCTTGGTTGGTCCTTAGGCACTGCTGTAATAAACGGGATTATTAATAACAACTGTCATCTTACATTTTGGTTTTCATATCGCCAGCATCAGAAATAGTGAGTCACATTCCTCCATATTCTAGAATATTGAGATGGATATAATCTATCCTCATTTTTGCATTCTCCACCAGTCTTTTACCATCAGTCTGTATTATATGCTAGTTTTCATCATTTGTATGAACCAATTCAGTGATTGAATTTTAGGAACTGCCGTACTCACAAATTGTGGTCCAGAATCTGATTTTTCACCCTGCTGAAGATAAATTATGGCGGGCATTAGTGATTTTTCTTCTTCCGTTCCATAAAGCTTACCTGAGCTTTTGTTGGAAGAATAAAACTCGTGCTGTATTTGCTGATCGTTGGTTCTGCACATGTGAGGCTGACTAGCCCTTGTTCTCATGGCCACCTGTATGTATCCACCTGAACTGCATGCAGGTTTACCTTTTCTTCTGTGTCTTTAGAATGATATCACATTATTATTATCTGGTTAAAATCACATGAATTCAACTGCATCTCCTTTCCAACAGTATTCCTCCTTTTCATTTCTTCATTAAATGCATACCCTGCCTGAATTTCTGTGTTCCTACTCACTCCAGCAGAATGGTTCCTATGGTGACACACTTTCCATATACCCCTTAAATTGTGCTCTCGCATACAAAACATTGTATTCAGCACCTCGATTTAATGAAATGGGGGTTTTTCAGTTTTTAAAATCTAATCCCACACGACTCACTTTGGAATTTTGATCCAACGATTTATTTTGTTTTTGTTTTGTTCACGTACAGATGTGCATTTCAAATGTTACTTTTAAGTGGGTTTTTTTATTTTCTTTCAAACATGTTTTTTATTCAAGTATAAAATATTAAACAAATCTGGTCTTTTTTTTGTTTACCAGTGTAGTAGGTTCTGAATATTAGCATTATTTATATCATCATTCTCCATCATTATTGCAGCTTTCCTATAATGTAAACATTAAATACAGAAAACAGACCAACTTCAAGTGGCTGTATAGGATAGATATCAGGAGGCATTACTTCACAGTCAGGATGGCTAGGATCTGGAAGCAACTTCCAAGGGAAGTGGTGCTTGCTCCTACCCTGGGGGCCTGCAAAAGGAGGCTAGAGAGACACCTTGCCGGGGTCGGTTGACCCCAGCATCCTTTCCTGCCAAGGCAGGGGGTCGGACTTGATGATCTGCTCAGGTCCCTTCCAACCTGACCAACTATGAAACTGTGGATGTACTTTTCTACCACATACCTGCAGCGTATGAACTGTTTGCAGAACTTACTTTCAAATTCCTAGGATGTTTCACTTGGTAGTCTCTGCTACTCTGCACAGAGGTATAGGTTGTGCTCGGAAAAGAATCGTCTCCTTCACTCAGCACTTACAGTCCATCAACAAGTCTATCACACAGCAAATCAACAAGATGTTCTTGTTCACAATTTTTGGATAGTAGTCACACCGTCTGTTACAAACCGATCAAATGTTTCATCTGCTATGCCGCTTTGCAAGTGTGGAACACGTTCCTCTCCCATGTGATATTTTTTCTCAGGACTCAAGCAATCTTTAAATATTTTCATCAAAATATCTGATTATGTCCGCTGTTCTGTGTGAGAGTTGATCACATGAAAATGTACTTTTCCCAGTGTATAAATAAGCACATATAGCATTATATTGTTATATATGATATGTGGTCATTATATACAATATGATTACATGTGAGATTATATTTATATTTTTTCTTTGCCCTTCCCCATATGCTGTCTGTTATTTTATACCTATGTTGTTAGTATACCATACTTAGGTTGAATATAAGAATATATATAGCACGTGTGTGCATGCAAGCGTATATGTATATATGTATGTAAATATATACTCACACAGGCAGACGCAAAATAGGAACAAGGTTATGCAACTTTCTTATAAAAGAGCTTGCCATTTACAAGGGCTGGAGACAGAAAATTATTACTATTTATTTATCTTCCTTTACCACCTATTAGCTCTCTAGTCATGGACACAGTTGCATCAGATGCCCAAAAAAGCTTACAACCAAAGTATAAAACAACAGACAACAGATGGATACAGACAGACAGATGGGCAAATATAAAGAAAACAGGACAATATTGGTCAGCGTGATAGGGAGCAGTCAGTACATACCAGCAGTGTGCTCATTGTTAAGTGTGTTTGTTGGAGTGGGTGTAAAAGTACTGGGTTATAGGTGACCATGGGAAACAGTTCCCAAATATGAAAGAGAACTGGGTAGAATCATGAAGTTGCTGTTTCAAACATGTCACATGGAATGATCAAATGTAGATGTCTATCTCAATGGCGAATGAGAATTAGGATAGATTTTGAAGGGCCTTAGAAGTGAAAGCAAGTAGCTTATGTTTGATGTGACAGAGAAGAGGGAGCCATTGTAGAGATGTAAAGTAAATGTGACACAGTCAAAGGAGCGGGCTAGGAACATGATCTTACTGCACTCTGGATGGCGATCGATGACGCAAGGGTGTAGGTATCAAGGTCAGACAAGAAAAGATTGTTGCACTAATTGAGAAAGCAGCCCGTACAAGAGGTGTTAGTGGTGTGGAATGGAATCAGCGTACTTGAACTGTCATGCCTTTGAGTGGTAGTACTAAGGATGAGTGAAATCTTAGTAGAAGGCTGTGCACCAATTCTGTCCCAGTTATGCCCTACTTCAGAGGCTTAAGTAAGCCTTTTATGATTCCTTCCTATGTGGTGAACTTCACTCAAAGTGCACATGTAAAGCTGGTTATACACATGTATCAATCACTGTCAATAGACAAAGTTGTATTTTAATGCACTATTTGATATTGAGTTTGCAGTCATGTTGGTGAGAAAATATGCCTGCACACAAAGCAGGGATCAGCAGCAGTGTTCAACCTTGCTACTGTAGCACTCCTTTAACCTGGTGGCTGTATTCCTTATTTCGTCTTGTTAGGGTACTTTATTAGTAAAGGAAGCATTCGGGGTGGATCCTGGATTTGGCAAGTGTGGATGTGAGAGCAGCAACCCATGCTGTAGGGGTGGCTGCACCGTCTCCTGCTAGCTGCTTCTCTGCACCCACTTATGCAGGTAGACCAGGTTGGGAGAGCTTCTGGGAACTTTTTAAAGTCCCAAAACCAGGTAAGCGTCCTGCCCCTCTTCCCTATCTG
>NW_017729032.1:10466128-10469097 GCF_001723915.1 Gavialis gangeticus | reverse complement strand
TGTGAGGGTCTCGCCCCCCCCCCCTCCCTCCCCCCCCCCCCGCCACCTTCCCCAGCTGGTTTCCTAGTTAACCCAGGCATGGGGGAAGCTTTTTTAGATCTTCTTCTGCCAGCTCCAGCCAGGCTGCACAGGACCTGGGCTCAATTGGGAATGTGACAGAAAAGCGGCAGCAGTGATGGATAGATGGGTAGGTTCCCTCACACTGCCCAGTCCCCCCAGCAGCAAGTTCAGGGAGAGGGAACCCCCTCCTCCACGTCCACTGCTGCTGCCCCTGTCACTGTCTCAGCTGAGCCCAGCTCCCATGCAGCCCAGCTGGAGCAGGTGGGAGTCTGCCTTCAACAGTGGGGAAAGCAGCAGTGGCAAGAAGAATCAGGGGGAAATGGAGGGGAAGGGATGTGCCTCTGAGCACAGAGGGTAAAGGAGGGGATTCTTACCTGTTTGTAGACTTTAGAAAGGTCCCCAGAGGCATCCATGCCATGGTCCAGTCATAAAGTGCAAGTGCAGTATCACTGCACCCCCTAAGGAACTGCCCCTGGCAGTCTTCATTCATCAGGATCCTAATTTTTGTTGTACCTTTGGGTTTTATTGCACAGTTTTCTAAATATAACCAAATGTGTGAAGCCATGTTAAAAATGACTATAATAAATAAATCAGGCACACTGGCAGAAATGGATGATAACTGCAATTAATATGCATATAAAACATCTTCTGATGTGTCTTGCTTTTGTGTTTACCTGCAGGGACCATGAGAAATCAGTGAGATGGCACACTGTGCCTAAACTTGAAGCCCATGCTTAGGCATCACAGAATCAGAGCTCAAGAAAAAACTCCTGCTTAAAATCTAGATGAGTGTTTGCTTTTTCTACAGAAAATGGCCCTGTATTAGGAATGCTCTCCCTCCTGGTCTTGTTTTGCCAACCCAACTTATCTCTCTTGACATTCCTCCTAGAAGCTCACTTTGCCATGTTGCGTGCAGCAAGTGATTTAATTCACAATAAACAAATATTAGTAGCTATCCGCAGCTATGGAGAGATGAAAATGCAGGTGGCTCTGATCTTGTTGTTAACACACATCTTCGCTCACTTCATCCTCACCCTTAGATGACTCTACCTTGTGCCACTTGCAGACTGACATAGAAAGCTCTTTGAACCTTTCCGTTTGTTCTATAAAAGAATAGCAAACACTGGAGCTGTGTAATCTATTTCAAATGTATTCTCATGCTCTATTTTTGCCCAGTATCACAAACAGTTTCTGCTAAGCATTAATTTTACTGAGACTATACAGATCTTGGCAGGATCAGGAAGTAAAGCCTGGTCTGAATGTTTTCCATGGTTTGCATAACATTCCTTTTCCAGTGGCAGTAATTCCATGATATACCAGCCATCCAAAAGGCAAACAAAAGTGGCCATTGATTTTTTTTAAATAGCTTTAGGTAGTTTCTTATACCATGCCTATCACCAAAATCTGAGCACCTTTTAATAGGACATTAAACAGTGTGACATATCTGTTGTGTAATATTTCTCTTATTGTCTTCCCAAAGAGGGATGCATATGCAGCAAAATGTTCTGTTTCGATGATTTTGTATGTGTCCTGCACAGGGAATGAATGGTGATGAGGTTCATCATTGTCCTTACGTGGTGTTCATTCTGTAGTCTTGGGCCCAACCTTAGGAAAGCTCAGTCTCAGTTTAATTTTTTAGTTCAGTCCCCATGGATCAAATCCTGATTCCACGAAGTCCCATTCACTTCAATGGGACAAGGCTTTTACCCATTGGAGGTGATTTTCAGAACTGCTGAGAACCCAGAGCTCCCATTGACAAATGTGGAATTGTGGGTGCCCCCCACTTTTCAGACATTAGACCCAAATTGCCTTAAATTGAACACCCCAACCCAATCATTGGTCACTTAAAAATATTAGCCTTAATAATGGGCGTGTCTACACATGCAAGCACGTGCGCTTGCAGCAGCTCAAATTGAAGCGGTGCAAATTTGAGCCAGGGCTTTTTGCCTCAGCGTGCATGGTCGGACATGCACTTTGTTGTGAAACAAATTGTACCACTTGGGGCAAATAACCCTGCCTGGCTTCTCCCAGATCTGCAGCCAGGGGGAGCTAGAGCGTGGGGCCAGCACCTGTGCTGTCCCGGGCAGTATAAAAAACTGCCCTGTGCTGGCCCCAGCAGTACAAAAACCCCACCCTAGCCAGCAGCTCAGGGTTACTTGACCTCAGGAGCTTCATTATTTCATTTTAATCATGGGAAAAATCTATAAAATAGTGGTATTTCATTTTAATCACAGAAAATTTTGCATTACTTTTTTTAATCCAAAAATTGGGGATTTTTAAAAATCAGAGATAACCAGAATCCCTGGTTATTAGCAATATTTTTTGCCTGATACCTATCACTGATAAGCAGGTTGTATCCACATTGCAATTGCTGGGGTCAGTGTACTATGCACAACCATGCCCAAATTAGTTCTAATCTAGCTAGTTCAGATAGCAGACAGTGAATATGCTTGTGTCCCAGTGAACCCTGGGGCACAAACAAGTAGGCTTATGTAGCCTACCCTGCTGCCAGATCTTCAATGGTATTGGTTACCAAGCTAGCTAGAATGAAACAAAAGTCTTTCCTCTCTCCTGTTGCCTAAGAAAAGGTGCTCCGGCCAGCTACTGACTCCAAAAAACATGTATGTATTGATCAGGAATACTATTTCACTTCTTTTAAAAGAGACTCTTAGAACATACAGTGCTACAATAAAAGACAGTGGATTAGACATATTTTTATATATCATTAAGAGTAACGTCCTATAACCTAAGCTGCAGAATTTCATCCAGATTTTTCTGTATTTCATTCTATAACTTGTATTTGACTAAAGTAAATCTTCTAGAAAGACATCCCATCTTGATTTAAAGACTTCACAAGACAGAAAATGAACTATTCTGGCAGTTGTTAATCGTCATCACTTTTAAACATG
>NW_017729032.1:10460857-10461128 GCF_001723915.1 Gavialis gangeticus | reverse complement strand
GATTAACTAAACAAATTAATCTCTTCAGGAGCTAAAAAGGCATTTTGTCCTGTCCTCAAATGATGCTTTGTGGTACTCTTCTCTGTCCTTTCCACTTTGGAAAGTAGCTCTCCTCAGGAGGCTGGAGACAGCAAGGGAAGGAGCAGGGGGATGGAGACAGCCCCAGAAGCATTCCCCTGCTGTCCCCTCCTCTCCCGAGGCTGGAGACAAGGAGAGGAAGAAGCAGGAGGCTGGAAGCAGCAGTCTCCAGCCCCCTACTCCTTCCCCTGAT